>NC_064881.1:1412462-1729192 GCF_929443795.1 Astur gentilis | reverse complement strand
TTTTTCTCTCCTCCGTCTCCTCCCCATCCCACCGGAGGGGGGCGGAGGAGTGAGCGAGCGGCTGCGTGGTCCTTTGTTACCGGCTGGGCTGAAACCACGACACCTTATAAGCCACACAATGAACTTCACCAAGTAAAAGAATCACACCAGTTTATCACGCAAATGTTGTGCTTTTATCACAAAACCTCACTAGCAAGATTAAAGTAGGTAAGGGATAGAGCAGTCGGATAGTACAGCAACATTATCTCTGTCAGCAGTAGAGCAGGATTAACCAGAGGGGTGAAGATTTGTAACAGAGATCACAGGGCAGTTGGTAGAGAATTTGCTGTGAATGCAGAGCAGAAGCAATGTGGAAGGCAGTGAAGTGGTTCAAAGAAAGATGTAGCCATTACTAACAGATCTCTGAAATAACAAAAAGAGAGAACAAGATGAAAGTCATGCAGGCCAGGGAGGGTGCAGAGACAATTCTTGGGGTGGACATACCCAACACAGGGAAAAAGGTATTAGTCACAGGGTCAAAGAGAAAGTTGTTGTGTTTCATTTTGCAAATCATATATGAAATCTGTTATCAAGAAGCAAAGTAGAGCTTTTAAATAGTATGTTTACATTGTAAAAATCTAAGTTACAGCAAAGTAGAGCTTTTAAATAGTATGTTTTATGGTAAAAATCTAAGTTACTGAAAAGGTGATTTGACATGATCATGCAAGCACAAGAAAGCTACAAGGCCCTTAATAGCTCTGGCAAAGAGGGCAAGAAGGGCATATCCGATTTAGATTACAAACAGTGAGAACTATCATATTTTAGACTGCATTATACATTGCCTCTGGAGTGATTTATTTCATTGACAGATTGTAGCAAGTGAGATTGTAGCAAAGCAGGGGATCACTCTCCAGACAATGCTGTTGCCCCTGTGTTATACAACATGTTTGCATATCTCTTGTGCTTCTTGATCAATAACTTCTTGTGTAATTAACCAAAACTGGTGAGGTAGGCACTCAAATCAGACAGTTTCAAAGGCAAAAGGATTTGCTTTGGTCAGTGGTCCCTAGCCAGTGATGTCTGGTGAAGTGAAAACACTCAACAGCTGAGAGGCAGCAGCAAAAAGACATGTCATGGTTGCTCCCCCCATACCCAAATTCACAAGCACTTGACTTTAACAGTTAAAGTCTATACAAACCAGCATGGTTCATGCAGTGCAGTTTTTGGCTCTGAAACCCTGTTTTCCACTGTTGTGACCTTTCATCTCTTAATTCTCATTCTCTGAGCAGAGGACCCCAGGCAGCAGGCAGGCAGCATGGACCTGCACAACAGGTCATGCTTGGCAAGGCTCCTCCTGGGAGGGGGTAGGACTTGGGAGGGCATTACTAGTGCTGTAGCATTTGAGATCACTGACTGCAGAGCACCTGATTTTGGCTGCTTTTCCTCGTCCCTGGCATACATGCACTCCCTCTTTGTTGCTGCTGAAGAAGGACCCCCGGTTTGCTGGCAGAGCTAGACAAAGAGATTTGTACACTTGGGATTCTGTAAGACTTTTGAAGAGCTGACAAGCAATGTAGTTTGGAAACTCATTGATCTGTGGAGGCCAAATATCTTTGGCTGGGTAGAAGAATAGGAAGTCCTCACATTTATACTCAGCCTGCCTGAAAAAGCATGCCATGCTGCCCATGGGCATTTCACACAGCCATTTCATCCCCTGGAGACACAGTCCAGCAGTGAAGTTACGTTTTTTTAAAATGCTCATAGTTATTTGGAGATGAGAATTTACTGTGAGGGAAATGAACATCACCAGGGTACTGGGACATTACCTGTTGTTGTGAGTAAAGCTCAGATAAACTGCCTGTGTCCTGGACTGTGAAGCCTTGTCCAGCTCAGCTAACGGAGAGTCACTCTGATCTCGCTGTTAGGAGCTGGGGCTGTGTGGCATTACAACTACAGAGGTGCAACAGAAGCCACTTATGGCCCTTCTTCCTCCTCCGCTGACACCTGGGTGCCCCAAAGCACAGCTCTCCCATCCCAGAGCAGCAGCCCAACACCCAACAAGGTGTCCCACTCCAAGGTGGGACTGTGGCAGAGAGCCCTGAGCATCTGCCTACCCTTTCTCCGCAACACTGAATATCACAGATGAACAGGGGGGGAAGACACAGAAGTTGCCCTGATACAAAAGTCCATCTGCTCTCCAAAGACCCCCATTAGAAAGTTCAGACAAATGAATAGATTTTTGTCACTGGCTGGACAAATGTTGGCGCTCGAGAATGTCAAATATAGTACGGCTGTCATGACACAGCTGCAGCAGCACATCAAGTCCAAAGCCGAGCTTACTTACAAGCATGAGATTTTGGGTTATGTTTCCATTTCTGTTACAAATTGCAGGAGGAGTGGACTGTAGACAGCTGTAGGGAGCAAGGTCAGCACCAAGAGAATAGACATCAAATATTCAAAATCATGTGATTACAGAATGTGCCAGCTTGATAAGGAAATTTCTATTTTGGGAGTATATTAGAAGCAACTCAGAGGCTTCCTGTTTCACCTCTTATGCTCCACATGTGCTGCCTTTCTTGACATTTTCCTACAGCCTGATGTTCTCTGGAGAGCTGGCTGGGTTTGCTAGGTACAATAGGTCAGACCTGCCAACATATGTTGGGACAAGAGGGTTTCTGCCCTTTGCCGTAGAAGCAAGGAGGCGGGTATACAAGAAACTCTCCATTTGTTTACAGGGAAGCTGTTCTTAAGCAAGGTGAGACAAATCTTGCAAAATATTTAGTCTGGCTATTGCTACAGATGTTCAAATTATTTACCTCTGACATACTGTCTCTTTTATCTGTTCCCCTTCTGCAAATACTCATAAAACAGAGTTTTGCTGGCTACAGCTATTTACAGGAACAGAATATCAATATAACATGCATGAATAGTCACATAGTAATAAAATTTTACAGTTACAAGCATCGATATGTACACCAACACATTCACTGAGCCACATGAAAAAAATACTGCCATGTGACTTGTCCAGCCAATTGCAAATAGCTGTTGCTTCTCAAGTCCTGACTGTTCACCAGGTTCTATAAATGAGCAGTCCAAAGAGACAAAGCCATTAACATTTGTAGAATGCACTGATTAATGCACGATTTTAATGAAATGGGATTGTGAAGTTATTTTTATTAATGACATTTATGAATTAGAGTGCTTCTGCAAATGCTGTAGCAGTAAACTGCTGTCCCACAAGCAGTGAAACAGCTTATAGTCACAAAATAAATTGCTATGTAATATTATTATTCTCTGTAGTTTTATTTTGACTTTATAGTAGCACCTGTGATGAAACCCTTTCCAACTGTCAAAAAAGTTTCTTGACTTCTAGAAGACATAGGCCCCATCAATCTCATACAGTAGCTGAAACCTCTGGTCTATTTTTTATATGAAAGGTGGGGTGTTTGTAAGCTACTGTCTTCACCTTAATCATTACAGTATTTTTATATACTAAAACATCAAAAGTACATGCAAAATGGGGCTAGAAGCAAATATTTTTAGCACTTTATTCTTGTAATGGACATTTCCTTGAAACAGGATATACAAGCAACTCTCCTTAAGAGCAATAAATGGCTCAGTCCTGCAGAGCGCTAAAGGACATTATAACGGGTAAGAAGATTCTGAAGCAATTTTATATACAACTCTGCTACGTTCTCTTTATTCCGTGATGCCAGCTTAATTCTCATCTGAAGTGCAAGTAAGAGCCCTAGCTGATAATGACTGTCAGGGAAGCTTTGCAGAAGTAAAGCTCTGAGCTATTGCATGTAAAAGACCAGGTTATTGGATGAAAAGTTTTCAGTCTGTTTTTGAAGGAAAATTATGACATAGGTTCATATAAAGTGAACGTATAATAAACCTAGAGATCTTGTGCATGTGTTTTGAAGATAATGAATAGTATTTGGAGTACTGTTGATAAGGTTTTTTAAAAAAGCTCTAAGACAGTAAAACTACCTGTTCTTTATGCAAACTCTCCAAAATACACCTAATATAAACACTTACTGTCAGTTAATAGCCAGTTCCCCCTTAGCCAAAGCAAAACCTAATTTTACATGGAACATGCTGTGATTTCCCTCCCTGCCCATCTTTCCATTAGTTTTCTTGCTCCTCTCCCCTGAACAACTATTTTCCCCAAGCCCCAAATGTCTTCACTCAGAGCCAGCTTTGCACAGATGATCTGGTCCCCTGGCAATCAAAGCACATGCTCGTTTGACCTTCATTCAGCAATACATGCTGTTGTATGATATTTTTAACTGCAATAATACCTCAGAACCTCCCATTTCATGTTAGCACAGCATTTTCTGCACAGCCTTCCTTCCCACTTTTGGAGTGAAATGGGAACTCTGCATCTGAAGACCCAACCTTTATTTTTCCCCATGGATCATCCATTGAGGATACAACATTTTTTCCTTCATTTTTGCACATTCTAAAAGAATAATTTCTGTATTGTGTTGCTAAAGAAATCAAATTAATTAATTAAATTACTCCCAGGGAGTTATTTTTTTACTCAGTGCACAACCAGTATGTTTTTTGTCTTCTTCATCAAATCAGCTCTCAGCCCCACCACATTTAATCACCACAGTCATATTTTAAACTTGGGGATAGATTTGTAACTTCTAGCACAGCTAACAGGCAGGCAAGATGCCTTCCCATCTTTTAGTCCAATACAGAATTCCCAGCATTCAGCTTTGTCAAATAAGTACAGATGTCTGTCTGCTCTGGTCCTCTTTTTGGTTTGGTTTTTTTTTCATATTTTTTTTTTTCTTTCTGTTTTTTTTTTTTTTTAGTTCAGGGACGGGAGCAGTAAGTGTGGCAAAGCTCAAATTTTAATGGCATGGGACAAAGCCAACCTGGTATCACCTCCAGAGTGCAAGGAAACATACCATTGTTTCCCACCTGAGTCCAGATACTATTTCAGGAATAAGATGTTACATTGAGAATACTTCAATTTTTCAGCTAGCTTCTTGGTTCTGAGGGATCACAGCTCTCACGTGGGTGAGATCCCTGTTATTACTATAAACAATTACTTCATCAGTATTTGCTTTGCCAAAATTTTACATGTCTTTTAATTTATTTACAAGCCTCTGAAAAAAAGTCTGTAACCTTAAACACTTAGATCCCCTGGAGAACGGTGAAAGCAAATTTAATTTGGTAGCACTGTCTAAAGCTGTTTGCCAGACTCTGTAGAATGGTCTACTGAGGTTATATATTTTGCCCTGCTTAGTCTGTCTGTCAATTAATTTCTTCCTGGCACTGGGTAAACTTCCAATATTGTAACAGTGCCTAGATCCCCATAATATATACAGGATCTCACAGTGCTGCCTAGCTTTGAGCCTCGTGCAACGGCGATGCAGGGGCCATGTGATGGACAGATGACTTCCACAGCCAAGGTGTCAGTCTGCACTGTCCCCTACACTTCTTTCAGGTCCCTTGTGGTGTGGAAACTGTGCAGAAGCTGTCCTATGTTTGCTCCCTGCACAGGATTGATTTTTGGAGAACGCAGACTCGAGACCTCTCTCTCAGCAGTGCTTTCTGCTCAGAGGAAAGACTGTCACACAGAGCCATGGCACTTATATGGATCTTTGTCTGCCAAGTGTGGTGGGTTGACCCGGGCTGGATGCCAGGTGCCCACCAAAGCCGCTCTATCACTCCCACTCCTCAGCTGGACCGGGGAGAGAAAATATAACAAAAGGCTCATGGATCAACACAAGGACAGGGAGAGATCATTCACCGATTACTGTCACGGTCAAACCAGACTTGACTTGGGGAAAATTAGTTTAATTTACTACTAATCAGATCAGAGTAGGATAATGAGAAATAAAACCAAACCTTAAAAGAACCTTCCCCCCTACCCCTCCCTTCTTCCCGGGCACAGCTTCACTCCCAATTTTCTCTACCTCCTCCCCTCCAGCAGTGCAGGGGGATGGGGAATGGGGGCTGGGGTCAGTTCATCACAAGTTGTTTCTGCCATTCCATCCTCTTTACGGGCAGGACTTCTCGCACTCTTCCCCTGCTCCAGCGTGGGGTCCCTCCCACGGGAGTCAGTCCTACACAAACTTCTCCAACATGAGTCCTTCCCACGGGCTGCAGTTCTTCACAAACTGCTCTAGCATGGGTCCCTTCCACAGGGTGCAGTCCTTCAGGCACAGACTTCTCCACTGTGGGTCACCCACAAGATCACAAGTCCTGCCAGAAAACCTGCTCCAGCGTGGGCTTCTCTGTCCACAGGGCCACAGGTCCTGCCAGGAGCCTGCTCCAGCATGGACTGCCCACGGGGTCACAGCCTCCTTTGGGCATCCACTTGCTCTGGCGTGGGGTCCTCCATGGGCTGCAGGTGGAGATCTGCTCCACCATGGACCTCCCTGGGCTGCAGGGGGGCAGCCTGCCTCACCAGGGTCTTCCCCATGGGCTGCAGGGGAATCTCTGCTCCGGTGCCTGGAACATCTCCTCCCCCTCCTTCTTCACTGACCTTGGTGTCTGGAGGGTTGTTCCTCTCACATGTTCTCACTCCTCTCTCGAGCTGCTGTTCCACCCAGCTGGTTTTTTTTCCCCGTTCTTAAACCTGCTATCCCAGAGGCACTACCACCATCACTGATGGGCTCTGTGTTGTCCAGCAGCAGGTCCATCTTGGAGCTGGCTGGCATTGGCTTTATTGGACATGGGGGAAGCTTCTAGCAGCTCGTCACAGAAGCCACTCCTGTAGGCCCCCCGACTACCAAAGGGGTAGTGGGTTTTCTTGCCACAGAAATCCAATACACCAGGACAGAATGGGATGCACAGTGGGATCCTCTGAAGGAGAACTAGCTTTTTAAACCACATTAGTCCTATTGCTGTGAAGTTTTATAACATTTGCATCACAGCTTGGACCTTCTGACTAATTTTTAATATACCTGATACATAAGTAATATTTCTTGGATGCCCAGCTGCAAGAGGTTTTCTCACAATAGTTTGAAACTTTTTTTTGCATGAGGAAGAAAAAAACATTGTTTTCTTACTTCATCAGGTCTGAAATTAGGAAAACAATAGGTTCCACAATTCAATAGCATATTAAGGTTTCAGGCACAAGGGGTCTAGTTCTCTCTTGTTATTTCTTTCTTTACAGTATTCCTATTTCTTCCTTACTTCTAAGAAAGAAAACAGTGTAATGTGAGATGTTTCCTTACAAGATACAGCATCTTTTTGGTATTTTTTCCTTTTGTCAACTTTTTCCTCTACCGTGAAGGCTGACTGATCTTCTGTCTTTCTTCCTTCAGTGTTTTAGAGAAGAAATTTCAGCCAGGTCTGTCCAGAAGTATATTCCTCTATTTTTTGTGTGTCATTGATATCATGGTGGATACAATATTAGCATCAAAAATGGTGACTGCTCTCGATCCACATACATTTATTCCTGTCATCGATAGAGTGAATATCAAAAAGTTATCATGTAACTTGAGACGAATCTCATTGTGGACTGTGACTGTTATACTAGCTTCAGTTCTGCAGTGACAAATATTCCAAAAGACACTGAAAAGTCTGATTTTTAACTCTGCACACTCTTACTGACTGTGATGAGTTTGAATAAATCTGGATGTTCCCTTTCTTTTAACTTTTTAATTAACCACTGAAATCAGGTTAAATGTGGCAAAAAAATATATGTACTAGATGTATATTTCTTTGCAGTTTTCTCTTCTCATTTGAGTGTAATTCTATCCTTCCACTAGCATCATTTTCTTAGTTGCTTAGTGGAGTATAATATGTAGATTAGAGACACTCTTGGCAGAATCTCAATACTGTAATATATTTACCCTGACAAACTCACATGAAGTCAGGAAATGCCTACTATACCCCTGGCAGATGCAGAACTGAGACACAGAGAGACTAAATGGCTTTTCTTGGGTTACAAGGGATGTCTGTGGCAGAGTCAGGCACAGATCCCTGGATTCATGTCCTTGCCAGTAAAACGTCTTTCCTTTGTCATGGCTGGTCATTTGAGTAGATAGTGAATCCTTTTTTATTTCTAAAATTTGTTGATGATATAAAAAATGGTTTCCCATTTTCACTCACACTCTTGAAAAACAGCATGGACATTCATGCTGCAGTATCAGTATGACAAGTTTGGAAAGACAGTGATCATCACCATAAGAGCCAAGACAGGCCTAACAGCCTCTCCTCCCCAGGACAGGGTGCTCAGAAGGGCATTTTTATAACATGGCAGGTCAGCAAAGAAGCATCTTGCTCATGGACCCATACTAAATTCAAGATTTAGCTAAATTCAGTTCTCAATAAGAAATATGAAGAAGAAGGGAAAGTATTGATGGGTGTACTGTGGAAAATACACCGAAATCTGTCATTTCTGCTGCAGTTGACATCTGTTGTTAAAGTGCCCTGACAAATGGTGTTATATAATGACAAAAAGTAACACTTTTGTTCTTCTGTGGCATCAGCTGAAAATGAGAAAAAGAATGGATTTTGCATTTAGGCCTTAAATGTATTTAAGATGAAGGATTTTCTTTTGCTACTTCAGAGTTTATTTAAAAAAAAAAAAAAAAAAAAAGCTAACTTAGCACCTGAGGTTTTTTTCATCGTGTTTATGGGTTTTAGTACATTCTTTAGGTAGACTGGGGTAGGAGTATGGTGTTATAATGGCCTGCCCAAGGCCACATATTGAGTAAGTGACTCAAACTAGGTTAGGAGTTAGGACCTTTTTGATTTCTAATCTGTCATACCATTGCCCACAGGAGCGCCACTGTATTTTTGGTGAGAGACTAAGACCATCTCTAGATGAGCTATCATTAGTTGTTTAAACCTCATGAAAATACTGTGTAATATTAGCACATCAGCATTGTGGTTTCCACCGCATCTTGCTAGACAAACACCTCTTAAAATAATTTTCATAGATTAAAGGGGTTTTTTCAACATTTCTTCAATGTTTTTGAGTCTACTAGGGGAAATAGGAGTTCATACACCCTACCCTCCCACTAAGAATATGAGCCAAGTTTTAAAAACAGAATATGAATTCTATGCATTTTAAGCAGAAAAATACTACATTTGTGAAATTCAACTTTTGCACTTACAAATGGACATTCAGAACAATGATGCCATCAGTCGATATTGGATTTAGAAAAGATTATTGATGTCACAAAACCAACCCTCTTAAGCTCTCATTGACTTCACTGGAAGTGTGAGCACTTAGTCTAGACTGGCAAAGACGCTTAGAGACCTTGTGAAAATCAAATGGCATTAGGAGTCTCAATGTGCTGCTTTTTTTTTTTTTTTTTGTGGATATAAGGGTACTCACACAAAGACTGTAACATTTTTTACACTTAAATTATTTGCATCTATCTCATATATTGTATGTTTTTATAATGTTGTGTGGTTTCAAGCCACCATTAGACAGGCATGTAGTCCTCCCCGATATCTCTCACTACAGTTACGTAGTATTATGAAAAACATTTCAGTAATACATTCAAAAGCACTGTGCTCCAAAAACATATAGTGGTAAAGCCTAAGACTCTCTTTCTTAATAACAAAGCCTCAAACCCTAGTTTTCAATAACACAAGGTAGTAATAATCTGAGTTTTTTATGTTTTCCATTCAGAAACATCTTGAAAATGGATTATTTTTTTAATAGATTTTTTACTTTTTTTTCAAGTTCTGAGATTTTCTTTAGCCAAGAACTCACATAAATGAGGATTTTTTTCCTTTCCCTTGTTGTTTTCCCCAAGTTATCACAGGGAAAATGAGGCAAAGAAAAAAAATGAAACTATAGATGAAGTTCTAAAACACTAAAAGAATAGATATTCTGCTTTTCAAAAAGCAAAAATATGGTTTCTATTTTTATTTCATTGATGGGAAAACAAAAAATATTCTAACACTTCAAAAATTTTTAAAAACTTTTTGAACTGTTAGGGGTTTTTTTTATGCTACTGCTACATACAATTATAATTTACATCTTATTTGTGATGAAAAGAGAAGCTTGCTCTTGATTCAGGACTCTGTCCAGTCTTTCAAGATCAATGCATAAAAAATGTTGTGAGATTAATGATGAGGTAATAATTGCTTATTCAATCAATTCCTTCTTCCCTTAATTTCTTTCTGCCAAAAGAATGGAATAACTTCGGGGGGGGGGGGGGGACAGGGACGGGGACAGGGACAAAAAAAATACAACAAAAAGAAAAGCTCTAGAAGGTATTCTAAGACAGACCTTAACTATAGAAAATTGCATTTTTTTCCTATGTTATCAATTATGGGCTCTTTTAATTAGTTTACCACAACCTATGCAGTGGAATGTGCCATTCAGAGGGTGGGTTTCTAATTAGTGATGAGGCTTACTGCAGCATCTGCTGTGCAAACCCCAGGAACAGTGACATGCCCTGACACTGGGAGAAAAAACCCTCCGTAAAACTGACAGCAAGATCAGAAATCAGTAACACATGTAAGTACTTCTTCCCACTGCTCCACAGAGATGGGAAGAGCAGAGTAGGCCACTGCCCATCCTTACAGAGGATTTAGACTCAGGTAGGGTCCAAGAATTGGCACTGCCTAAATATCGACAATCCACTTCTTGCTCTTCGGTGTTGCAGCATTTCACACAATACAGGATCAGAGTGAACCAGCGCTGTTTCTATTTTAAGACGCACATTGCTACCCACTAAGCCTTATTGGGTCCAAGGTGGAAGGACAAGATGAAAGCTTTCCAGCTTTACAACACGTGGCACATGGCTAGTGAATGAGATTTAGCATCCAACATCCCTCTTGTCTTTGATCTACTGCAGGTACAGCAGAGCTAACTAACTGATCCATCAGTTTCTGGGTCATAAATGGTTGTTGGCTGGCGTAGCTCGTGCTTGAGAGAAAATTTCCTGGTGAGTGGCGATACTCACTGAGCTCATGGCTGGGGAGATGCTGAAGACAACAGTCTGAGGCTGACATTTAATAATGAGCTGCAATTTACAGGCAAAAGAAGACCACCCATTTAGGTGATCTGTTGCTGAAGACACTCTGCTTACCATCGGTGGCTGGGGTGCTCTTCTTTCTATCTCGATTTCAAAGAAAATGGGTTATCTTCTGTTCTCACTGTAAGAGATGCGTTGTCCTGTTATAGTTACAAAGGTCTCTCTTTTTCTTTTTGTTTTCACTGTTCAGCAGCTTTGGTCCCATTTTGCTCATGATGATATTCAATAACAGCAACTACCAGGAGCTTTTTTATACAAGCTCTGCTCTGATCTATAACACAAGCATATGTCCATAGTCAGCTGAGGATAAGTTGATCTGTAAGCACAGCAAATCTGGAGGCAAGCATCACGAGTAAGTTGAAAGGGTTGAAATCTTTCTGATACCAACATAATTGACAACACCTCAAAAAGAGAAACTGGAAAAATTTTGCACACCCTATTTCAGGAAATATCTCCTTTCCCTTTCCCTCCCTCCATGCTCATACAAGTTTTATTTTTAAATCTGCAGGCACAGTAGTGCAATTTTCATCACTATGACAGTCAGTGGCTGTGGAAGGGCAATTTACATCACACTGGTATTTCGTGGGAAGCAAACTCAACTCTTCTTTATAAGGAGCTTGCTCCATTAGCAAGCTCATACTTAATATCCTCCCTGCCTATATTAACTGGTGCATTTAAGATTTAATGCAATTTCTGTTGCAGTGCAACCTATGCAAAGTTGGTTAACTTACAACCTTTTTTATTCAAAAGAATACTGGTGCTAAAGAAAGAAAGATATACCAAACCACAAATACTTCCTGAGACATGAACATTAATAAGATTTATATATGGGGGGGGGGGGGGTGTGTGCGCTATTGTTGCCAATACCACACTCTCTTTCCAAGCAGATTAGCCTTGCTCTGTGCACGCACAAGAAATTAACTACAATATCTCAATATTTGTGGTAGTTTTGCTCTCTAGAAGCTGTAAATCTCTGCTGAAGCTCCCAAAATATTTTCCTCCAAAGATGTTTGAATAGCTAGTCATGGTTGGTTCAAAGCACCTTATCTGTGCTTCCAGCAGAGCTTCCTCCAACCGTCTCTTGGGAGCACACACGGCTCCCAAGGACTAGACCAGAAACTGGAGCTCCAATTTTCAGTGCTCTTTGCTGCACCTGAGTAATGTATCTGACACAAACTGAGGTAGGTGGTGCGGATAACACCACTTTAAGTTATGAACTGGCATCAGCAGTGTTGGAATAAGAACACTCCATCATTTTTGCGAGCCTGGATACTTGAATTACAGACATCATACTGGCACTAATTTTCAACTGCAAACACCATGTTTACAGAGTATCCTAAGTGCTTTCTTTTATGGCAGATCTCAGAAACAACAAGCTATGTTCAAAGGTTCAACAAGAGTTGTGTCTTCTGTGATAATTTTGTTTCCTCTACCCTTTACAATTTCACTGTAAAGCCCTATATAATAGACACACTTCTCTCCTGCAGCCTTGAGAAGAAAAAAGGATTTTGGCCTCCCAGGTCAGCCTTGTGTGATCCAGCCCAACAGTCGAAGGACATTGCCATGGATACTTGATCCTTGGTGATTGGGGAAAGAGAGAAATTACCTTTGATTCAACAATCAACAGCCAGGTTTAAAGATAACTTCAGAGGTATCTGGGCAAGTAAGCAAATCTGCTGTGAATAAGGATTCGCTACTGTTGAGCAGAACCTTTTATGATAAGCAAGTGGAGGAGATGGCAAGAAAGCTTGCTGACCCATGCTGTAAGGAAAGTGTCCTTGCAGATGTTTGTTTGTAACATCACCTTTTCAGACAGATGCTGCCCTGTTATTGAGCATCAGCACTGGCACGTTGGTATCCAGCACATCAGTGCAACCAGGTGAATGTCAGCCAGAGGAAAGCAGTCAGTGCCAGGATCCACTCCGGCACCATTGCTGTAACAGTGACAGAGCAAAACTGAACGGAACAACCCATGGTAGATGTAAAACTACTCAGGGGAAATAAAATTCATTCTGCTTCCAGTAGAAACAATTTCTCTCTACCATGCTGCTTTTACCCACCCACCACAGTGACTTTGTTAGCCAAGGTTTAAGCCTCCACTGTTCGGACTGCATTTATTTAAAAAACAAACAAACCAAAACAAAAACTCCCCCCAAAACCCTGTT
Source organism: Astur gentilis (assembly GCF_929443795.1). Lineage (NCBI taxonomy): Eukaryota > Metazoa > Chordata > Aves > Accipitriformes > Accipitridae > Astur > Astur gentilis. The sequence continues at coordinate 1,716,075 of NC_064881.1, read as the reverse complement.
CCATAGGAATACATAAAATCTTTGTGTGAAACAATAGCTGTTTTCCATCACCTCCCACCATTCTCTTTGTGGTAGAACAACTGATTTGGGTGGGGTGTCCCATTCATATAGCAGGGTATCAGGAGAAGCTCAACAGCTTACAAGTGATCTGTAAGATGCTGCAACCATCACTGCATAAAGAAATTACTTGCATTGTTCCAACGATACTGACCTTGTCTCAGATAAAAATACTATTTTCTTATAAGTGTGTATTTAAAGAAAGTGGGGGCAGGGGGGAAGAGAGGAGAAGGGTACATTTTAAAATGAGTAAATGCAAGGAGAGTAATGATGATGAAAAACTTCTTCAGTGAAGATTTGTTTGATGTAAAAGTGTGGTGGTCTGCTACTGAGGTAAAAGTAAGATGATCAGCTGGGAAAAATGGATGTGAAAGATGTATGGGAAAAATGGATGTGAAAGATGTATGGGAAAAATGTATGAAGGTCTTACACTAAATTAGTGAACTACACCAAAGTGGAGAAGCAACAAAGGAAACAGCACTTTCAGGACACCGCCAAAGTCACTAAGGAGCATTTGAATCAAGGCCAAAAGGACAGCTATCACTGTTGCCTTCAGCTTTCACCCTGCCATCAAAGAAGGACACCCTATTGTTCACTTGTAAAGGAAACCTACTGCAGTGTTGTGCATTTTGTCTTACCTCTTTTGTTCCTTTAAATAACATTAAAAATAACTTTTACTATAAAGAACAAAGCTGGAAGTCCTGAGTAACACTTCTGAACAGGATTGTCAATTGTAAATGCTGTACTTAATTCTCACTTACACTAATGGTCTAGCAATAAAAAGGGGTCATCACCTTGGTTTAATGTAGATTTGCAATCAGTTTCAGCCTCTACTTTCAACAGAGAGAAAATCCTTGGAGTGAATGGTAGAGTCCTGATTATGCTTTAGGTCAGATTGCTACAATGCGTAGTTCTTGGATTGCCACTGGAATGCAAAAAAACCCCAATTATAATTAAAAAAAATTAAATCTATGTGCCTCAATTTGCACATGTGCACACAAGAAAACAAAATAAGCCTTGAAAATAAGGGAGATTAACTTGCAAATATAAGTTAAAAAGTTCAACTAATTTTTGTTGGTTGAAATAAAGACATTGTGGCAATGCAAAGCAGAACGCTTCTTGAATTGTTTCTTTTTTAAAGCTACTTAAAATTAAAGAGTATTGAGATAAACTATTACCATATCATTGCTGTAAACACAAAATCTTGCATTTTGGGAATAAATGAGTAACAAGAACAAGGCACACTGGAAGGGTGTGTGTGCATGCTTGTGTAGAATGATTCAAATCACTCAATTTTCATTAAGAAAAAAGACAAACACTGAACATTTGAACATATTTTAAAGCCAAAGATCATGTCTGCTGCACCATGCCTCTGTAGCTTTCTCTGTGCAGACCAGTCCTATAGCTTTCAACCCAGAACAGATCTCTCTCTTCCCAGTTTGCCAGTAATCCTCAGGCAATGCCACCAATGATTTTTGTTACTGTTTGAATAAAAAAAATCCTTATAACCAAGGAGCTGTCAAAGATGTAATGTGGACCACTATTATGAGACCACATACTACATGACTTGTCTCCCTTTCCTTTTTCTACTTGGTGTAGATGAAGTCTATAATTAAGAGTTTGTTATTTTGCAATGTAGTGTTTGAAATTAATTAAAGGTTTGGCACTTTTCACATGTTATGCAGATGTATCTCCCGTTACTACATTCTTCACCACACATTAGGTGTTAGAATGCACAGCACATTGAAGGAAACATGGGTGTTGTTTCTACAAAAATAAAAACTATAAATGCAGATTTTTTAATGATTTAGAATAAAGCATTTTTTTGAATCATACAGATAATCTGAGGCTCTCTTAAAAATAAAAAAGCAACAAGTTCTGCCTTCTTTTTCTACTTATGCTGTAACGATTTAAATTTCTCAAAGCATATGGTGAGAATCAGAATTATCCCTTCTCCACCCACTATTCCCAATTTCTTGCCTACTGATTTCAGCACCTAATCTACAGTGCTAAAACCAATTAGTGATACATCAAAGGTTTTTGCAGTTGTAAATTTTGGACCACTACAGAACGTTAGCACATGAGCTCCTCATTATAGGCACAGATATATGTGATCTTTGATCCATGTGATAAAAGATACATTCAAAATATTTTTTCTTTGGCAACCTTACAATCTCCTAACTGAGTAAAAAAAGCTAATTATATAGTTCTTCGCAAGGCTGGAATCTGCTGTAATAAGGATTGTACACAAAAACTAAGTTGTAAATGAGAAAGGGTAATTTCACTTTCTTCTTTTTCTGAAATTTTTTATTTCTAAAGCTGTAGAAAGTTATTTTTCACAAATCATATGCTCTAGTGAATGGTTTGAGGTTTCAAGGAGGTTGCTGGATTAATATTCTGAACAAAAGTTCAGTTCCACAGATGTGCGTAACTTGGCACAGTGCAGCCCCACCAAAGTCAATGAAACTAAAAGCCATGCCAGCTAAAATTAAGAATAAAAGCATAAATTTGTAAATGCCATGTTCTCTTGTTGGCTGGTCCCAGTATGCCTTTCCTATTTGCATGAAGTATGTGGACCTAAAGCAAGTGGTGAAATTGATGGAGAAGCAGCACATGTATGCTTTAGTGCTCAGACTACTTGATAGGCTATTCATTTTCTCCTGCCATTCTTCTCATAGTCAGATATAAAAATAACAAATGGAACACTGCCATTTGATATTAGATTACCAGGAACACTTATTTATAGTCCTTTTCTTCCCCAGAGAGGTATTTTTCTATCCTTTGGAACCTGTGCCCAAGCCCGGCGCCTATCAGCCTGCATTACCTTTGGCAGTGCATCAGGAAAGAAATAAAAACTGCTTGGAGCTGGCGGGCAGATGTGACGGACTGGACACATTTAGTGCAAGTTGTGGTAGTCACACTCCAAAGTGGGCTGGGCGGGATAGGGAGGCTGCAAGGATGACCTCTGTTTCTTCCCTCTGCTTCCCAGGGTGAAGAAATGGGGTCTGTCTTAGGACAGAAAAAAGAAGGGGAGGGGAGAAGGGAGAGGAGGAGAGGGAGAGAAAGAAGGAGAGATGGAGGGACGGAGGTAAGGAAGGCAGGGAGAGAGGGAGGGAAGAAAGACAGAGTCCTCCTTCCTCCTGCCCATGAAATCCCTTAGTCTCAGACCAAGCTGCTTAGATTGGCCACTGAGACAAACATTTTAATTTCACAGAGACACAGAATCACACTGGAATTTCCAGCATAAGTAAAAGCACTATCTAATCCGCAATGATTCAGAGAAGGAAATAGAAGTCCTTTGCTACAACTGTAACACTGCTACAAGAACTACAGAAATTTTTTGGAGATTTTTTCACTCTTGAGAAAAGTTTTCTAAACACCGTTTGCAGGAGATTACTCCCTACACTGTAGTTTCTTTGGGATGGAGGGTGCAGAGATTTCTGTTAACAGACAAGGCTGGATTCTCACTTTGAAAATGTTTATTTCACTGATGAAGGGATAAGAACAGAAAAAAAGGATAAAATTCAAATGTACTAAAGCGATTTCTTCAATTGTGTTCACATCAGGTTAATTCCCTTTTTCAATTTTTGAACAAGAATAGTACTCTTGAAAGTGGCCTTTGAGGTACCTTCAAGTATTCCACAACTCCTTTTCCTAACTGCAGTTCCCACACTTACCCTGATTAGCAGCACAGGATGCCTTCCACATTGCCTGATTTATTTACTAGGGTTCTTCGTGTCTCAATAATGTCCGGAAAAGACTCTCCCTGATATAACTAGGGTCACCACATTTTGGATATCACTGGTATATGTTGGTGAAGACTGTAGGTGGGTCAATATTGGGATCCTTTTTCTGGATTGCTCCTCCCCAGCTATTGAAAACCCCTAATATGACTTGTGAAATATCTACATTAAAGCACAATTAAATAATCTAATCTCTTTCTCTATCTCTCCTGCTGAATGGCACAGGACAAATGTCCGGCTCTCTGGTTCAGAGGCAGACACACAGATTTCTATATTCCTCCTCCTTTTTCAAGACACCCGCTTCCTCTAAATTTCATTTTCTCTCCATGCAATAAAAAATGAAATAACATTGATTTCTTTTTTTTATTTAATTTTTTTTCCTAGCATACCTATATGACATGACAGTGAATAACAGCATATGCCAAGAAAACAATTACATAGTACCTCTGTATTGATTTGTCTTATTATATCTCTGTACTCAAAACAAAGCTCTTTGCTAGGACATGACTGGCAGACCAGAGTGGTTTGTGCACCTGTTTTACCTTTCACCTCAATGTAGTTAATTATTTCTTAGAACAGATACCTGTAGAAACCTCTGACTTTCAAATGCTTTTCTGTCTAGTGGGCCTCCCCACTACAGCCAGGAGCCCGGACAGACACCTGGAGAAGTGCTTGTGTCAAAGTCTCGTGGTAATCAAACATTTAAGTATCTCTGAGGATCTGAATGCCAGATTGAGCCTGGATTTGGAAATGCTGTGGTCACAGAGGATGGTGCCAATAAAACCTGCGCAGCTTTGCTATACCGCACACAGTACCTAAGCAGGCACCTCTGTGTGCGCTAGTGTTGTGTAGTCCTACCAGTTTGCATGGAGCAAGCTGAAGGGTCTCCATGTAGCACCATGCACACATGTAGGTATCGTACTCAGATGGAGGAAGGTACCGTCTCAGAGTAGGTTTCACAAACTGAACTTTTATTTGGAGCTGGATGTGTAAACCCAGACAGTCAAGTACTGCTGAGCACCCTAGGAGCAGGATGCTTGCCAGATAGCTGTAGCAGGGAGCACTTAACTGAGGAAAAGGTCACCAAATTCAGCATTTTCCTTTGCTGGAGAGAACTGGAGCCCAAAGCTTTTTTAATCCCAAGAGACTACCCTAATCACCATGCTGTAAAATATTTATTTTGGTTTTCTTCTGTCGAAGAAAACTAGTTACCATCACTAATGCATTAGGCAACGCCTTGTTGGTGTAATTAAATGTTCAGTGAGGCAAAGGAGCAGAATAGCTGCACACCCAGTGTGGGCACAGCATCTGGATCCTAGTGTTTCTCTTGATCCATGGGGGAGTTTTATGCAGCAGATAGGGATCATACCAGAGTATGGCAGGGTAGTCTCCCATCCGAAGAGAGCCAGGACTTCTAGCTCTGTCTAACAAAGAAATGCTTTCCCATAGAGAATTTGTTGTGTGGGGCTCATCTTTTCTCATTCTGGTTGGGCACGGGTTGGGGGAGTGTGTGATGGATAATCTGGGCAGCCTGACCAAGGCTGCGCCTCTTGGGTGGATGTCCTTGGGTGGTACCCTCAGGCCAAGTCAAGGGCTTTTCACATCTTCTTATTGGATTTATAGCTCTGCAAAGGCAAAGAGGCAAGAAAGCCACCCCTGTGATTCTAGCCTGTTACTGTCAGCTGGGATTTTCAAAGTCACAGTGAAAGGCAGTGACACATCAGGATGCTCAGGTATGTCCGTTTTTCCCTTAGTCATTACTCTCCACTGCCCAGTACCAATTCATGCTTCTGACTCATGGGTCATTGCTGCTGCTTGCCTGGGGACCTTTTGGGATGAGATGACACAACACAGCAGGTGGTAGTTACACTGAAAATTATTATTTACCTTTATTGTGGCAAATAGTTCAATATAAGTATGTTGCTGTCAGATGAATTCCTTGCCATAAAAACAAACAAAAGTGGGGTCTTACAGGCCCAAAATTGCTTGTAGATTGAAATGTTTATCTATTTTCAAACCATCTGCCTCACATATTCAGTTTCTGGTTTAGTCTTGTAAGAGGAAAAGGAAGGAAAGAAATCCAATGACATGAACCACTAATGAACACTGTAACAAGGCAGCGTTTAACCAAATAATAAAATTAATCAGAGCATAGCTGCACTGAATTTCATTCTAAAGGTATAGCTTGCAAACTTAGAAAGTATCCAAACTGGCCTTGTGTCCTTTGAAATAAAACTGTAATATATATACACACACATATATATACACATCCAAGAAGAAGGATGTATTTCTTCAAACAAAACATATTCTAAATACATTTTGTTGGCATTGGTTAAACATAAAACATTCAAATTTTGAAAGGACTGTGGTGTTATTTGTTACATTCCTTATTTCTAACAGATTTCTAACACAGCACTTTCCTTCTAATAAGATATATTTATGTATATACTTCCTCCTCCTCTACAAATTGCTTCTCTGTATTTAATTGTTTTTTATATGATAAAAATTTTCTTTAGGTAGACCTGTGTTGTGTTTTAACCCCAGCCAGCAGCGAAGCACCACGCAGCCACTCACTCACCCCTCCCTATCCAGTGGGATGTGAGAGAAAATCAGGAAAAGAAGTAAAACTCGTGGGTTGAGATAAGAAAGGTTTAATAGAACAGAAAAGAAGAAACTAATAATGATAATGATAACACTAATAAAATGCCAACAGTAGTAATAAAGGATTGGAATGTACAAATGATGCACAGTGCAATTGCTCACCACCCGCTGACCAATACCCAGCTAGTCCCCAAACAGCGAATCCCCGCCCCCACCCCCCCCAGTTTATACGCTAGATGTGACGTCACATGGTATGGAATACCCCGTTGGCCACTTTGGGTCAGCTGCCCTGGCTGTGTCCCCTCCCAACTTCTTGTGCCCCTCCAGATTTCTCACTGGCTGGGCATGAGAAGCTGAAAAAACCTTGACTTTAGTCTAAACACTACTGAGCAACAACTGAAAATATCAGTGTTATCAACATTCTTCACATACTGTTGCCAAAAAACTCAATAAAGAACTTATCAATACCAATTTAGGGTAGATAAGCAGACACTTCTTTATTGACGGCCGGGTGCGCAGGTGAGTCCTCTCACGAACCACGCACACCTGAACACCAAAATCATACACCTTATATTGAACTTATTCATTAATATTCATTAGATTTCTGAGAAAGGTTATGCATATTCATTCGATTTCTGGGAAGTTATTAGCATATGCAAATGTCCTTCTACCCAGGCGTGGTGAAGCCTCTGGTGGTCTTCAGAAGCCCTCTTGTGGTCTTCCATAGTCTTCCTCACTTTGTCCGATAGTTGACCTCTCTTATGTGAATCTGCGCAGTACGATTTTCACCATCATGTATTAGATTTACATAAAAGTACATTCAATGTTAATTCTTGAACTTAACGTTTCTAGTGATTGGTCCTCAGTCACACCACCTTTTCAATATTCTTATACTAAAACAATCATTGGTTAATCTCACTTAACTCTACTGGTTGGAATCCTCGATAATTAGATTGAGGTGGGAAGGGCAAGGGTTTTCCAAGCAGCAAACTGGTGTCCATAACGGTTTCCTTAGTTTCTTAAAACAAAACACTACAATTCAACAAATCTTTGTCAAAGTTTCTGTGGTTAAATGATTTTAGACAATACTTGAATTCCTATGGCTACACACAGCACACCTTCTAAAGTTCCCAAGTTCCTATGACTATACTTAACACTCCCATACCTATGCTTCACAATTTTCTACTTCTTAATCAAACTGTTGGTTGTTGGTTAAATGTATAAAATACAATAGATATATATAGGGGTTTGCTAAAATATTTCTTATAATTCTACATTCCTATTAAAATTGAATATGATTAATTCTAACTAATAACAAATCAATAACAAATCAGTAACATACTGAACTAAAAACATAGCACTATACCAGCTACTAGGAAGACAGTTAACTCTATCCCACCTGAAACCAGGACAACCTTATACATTAATTTGTCTGTTTTAATGACAGAAACTGTGTAGGTAGATCTTAGATATTAATTGGTTTTCATTAAATTAATGGGAAAAAAGACAAAATATATTTAAAATATAAGCAGGGCAAATCCACAGTCTGGGCAGCTACAAGTCAATGATAGCTCTGAACTCAATAAAAAAGAAAAAACCCTGACGTTTGGTTACAATGGAAGGAGAGTAACTGTTGTGCAAAAGCTAAAGAAGAAATAAGCCAAGCTTAATTACTTCAGCAAACAGTGCATTCAGCCCAGCTATAAGAACAGACCTGTTCATTTTCATACAGAATATCATAGCCCACTTTTTTTAAACTACAGCCTTCTTTCTACTCTGCCATATGTCCATCAGAGGAGCCAGCCTCTTTCTAAGGCTTTTTTTTTTTTTTTTTTTTTTTTTTTTTAAATCAGGTGCAGCTGAACCTGTTTAAACTCAAACACATCCACAGGAAAAGCTAGCAATGCCCCTTGTTTTTCACAGCTAGGGAGACTGTTTGACCCAGGAATTGGAGATCCCATCTGGAATACCTGCTGGGGTTTAATCTCCTCGGCCTCATCTGCCCTCTGCGTTACTCTGGCTCAGCTGGTACCACAGGACAGAGCTGGGCTCACAGTGGTGTCCCATGGAGAGCGTGTCTGCAGGGGCATCAAAGGGAGAGCATAGCCCATCATAGCTCCCCGACGGGATAGGAACTCACTTGTCCTCATTCTCCTCTCCTACAGATTAGACACCAGTGTCATTCCCCTACCTCGGAGGAGTTCTTTCTGATTTTCCCTGGTTGAAGAGAGCCTTCAATACCTATGCCACTTGTGGCAAGGACCGTTTATTATGCTGGACATTTCAACACTTTCTCAGCAATGCTTCTCAACATTCTCCAGGGTACCTTGGAAATAGGATGCAGCTGGGCTTTCCAACGGTTACTGATTGGTTATTGATTGTTACTGATTGGTTATTGATGATGTTATTTGTTATTGACTTGTCAGTAGCTTTGATTTATTATTGATTTGGTAGTAGTTAGAATAGCTCATGTGTAATCAGAATATAAAATAGTAAGAAGTAGTTTAGCAAGAGTATCTCTATCGTATTTTGCACATTTAATTAACAACCGGCAGCTGCTGTGAAACCCTCTGTATAACCCGGTACCAAGGCCGGAGGAATTGGCCAAAATCATTTAGTAGGAATATTTAGGATTTAGATAATAAGTAATAAGAACATATAGAACTTAGTTAACAAGTTTGAGATTTAAGGTGATTTTGATATAGTATTTACTAGTAGGAGTATATTATAACAACAACATAGTCATAGAAACTTAGGAACATACAAAATGTGCTGTGTACAATTATAAAAGAATAAGTATTGTCTAAAATTAGTTAACCATAGAAACTTTGACCGATTTGTTAGTTTTACAGTGTTTTGTCTTAAGAAACTAAGAGAGATCGTTATGGACCTTAGTTCTGTTGCTTAGAAACCCCACTTTGGTCAACATTCCAGGTAGTGGAATTAAGTAAAATCAACCAATGAATGTTTTAGTACAAGAATATTGATGAAGTGGCGTAACTGAGGGCCAATCATTAGAAAGGTTAAATTTAAGAATTAACATTGAATGTATTTTATGTAATCAAATATATGATGGCGAAAGTCGTACTGCGCAGAATCACCTGAGAGGTCAACTATCGGACAAAGTGAGGAAGACTATGAAAGACCACCAGAGGACTCTAGAAGACCACCAGAGACCTTCAATGCGCATGCGTAAAGGACATTAACATATGCTAATGGCGTCCCAGAAATCTAATGGATATGTATAACCTTTCTCGGGAATCTAATGAATATGAATGAATAAGTTCAATATAAGGTGTATGATTTTGGTATTCGGGGTGCGTGGTCTTTTGAGACAACTCACCCACGCACCTGGCCGTTAATAAAGAAGTGTCTGCTTATCTACACTAAATTGGTGTTGATAAGTTCTTTATTCCGAGGTTTTCAGCAACACAACAGCATATATAAACTTCACTTAATAAAGCTGGACAAACTAACTGCAGCCAGGAAAAAACCCTTTTATATGCATTAGCATCTTTCCTGGATCCCAAATTAGCTGTTACTTAAAATTCTTCAGTGAGTGGTTTCTGAAAACATACCAGCCTGTAGCTTTCTCAGGAGAGAGTTGTTTTATTTTTTTAAATTATTTTTATTCACAATTTGCTATCCATGTGGTGGGTCTTATCCTCTGAATCACATGGTTGTCTTTCTGCTCAAGACTCCCTGACTTGCAGTGGGGTTTTCAGCTCATCACAGAAGAGTGTTACCAGCCATATTTATGTAAATAGATGTTCACACACATTTCGCACCATTCTTTCAATGAGTATTTTTAGAGACAAAGTCACGCCTTTAAATAGTTACAAAAAGCTACTAGGACAAGGTTACAAGTGTTGTTAGTTAGGAAAAATAAAATCCAGAGAAAAGGTTTGGAACGTATTGATTTACGGAAATCTGCAGAATTTCTCCAGAAATCAGAGAGGGTTGGGAGAACCCATATGGCCCACTTCAGCTTAAAAAACAGCTGCTTTTCCTTTTTTCCTTTCCCTTTTCTTTCTTAGCTTGCCAAGGGGGCTCCTCAGCAGCCCCTGTGGGGCATTTAGAGGCCCCAGGGCTTGTGAAAGTCATAGTTCAGTGAGGAACAGCTGCCTCTGAAACAACCACCTCTACCTTTTACAGCTGTGTGGGACCTTGGAGGGGAAAAGCCCTGCGGCTGCACCCCAGCTTGTCTTGGTAGGAAATGCCCAGGGGCAGAGGACACATTGTAGCTGCCAGACAAGGATACACCAAGTTCTGAAGGAGAAGGTTCCTCTGCAAATCACGTCTCCCTCCAGCTGGAGCTGCAAGCAGTGTGCAATCAAATCCAAAGTTAGTTAGCTTGTTTGCCTACTTCTTCCAGACGCCTGCTGTATTTAATCAGCTGCTCTGATGATTTTGTGATTACTCCCGAGGCCGGGCTCCACTCGCTCAGACCACTAGAGGGCTTGGGCTTGCTCCCGGAAAGTAGGAAAAAGCTGAGAAATTCGTCTTTTGTGCTTCACCTACGCATGTACAAATAAAAAGTGAGACCTATGAGGCACGTCTAGGTTTTCTTTTCTTCGTGAAAGGTTTGCTTGGATATTTTGCTCCATACAATCCTTTGGGATGATGAGCATGGGAGACGTACACCCTAACTCTGGGGAGAGATCTCTGCATCTTCGCAGAGACCTGTCAGACAAGACCAATACCCACAGTTGTCTTATACCTGCGATCATCACTGGGATTTACGGGATTTTAGAAGGGGAGATTTTGTGGGTTTATCATTCCTGCTATATATCATAAGCTTAAGAAATCTTGCTCAAGTTGACTCACTTTTGGAGAAAGAAAAAAGCTGATTTAAAAATAAAGGCAACCCAGAATCATAAACTAACTCTAGTACCACATGTCCACAGAACCACAGAGACCCCAAGTTCATCCTCCACAATTAAATTTGGTGTTAATATTGTCAAACACGTGTAACCGTGGTTGTACGTATCTTACATACTAACCATCCAAGCAAGGGCTTCAGTCCCTTTTTTTTTTTTTGAACCACAAGGTTTCTTTTCCTGCAGTATCTCTACAGTCAAAATGGTAGTGACCATTATCAACACAGATAAAAAATGCAAAAATATTTAAATCTCTTAATACATTTGCTAAGGGATCATTTTCTTAGTTTGAACCATTACTTCAGCAGAGCAATTAAGGAGCTAAGCTAATACTACTTATGGTATCATTCCAACTTGCAAGAAGAAACGTATTATAAGGATGAGCTCCAATAAAGGATGAAAGTACCAAAAGAAAGACCGGGCAGGTAAGTGCTTAAATCTAAAAATGAAACAAACTAAAATCCATTTGTGACTCCCTTTTTGACCATAGCTTCTTCCAGGTATTTACAGCTGTGTCCCTCTTCACAGACTCCTCCAGCCCTTGCTGCTACAGTTTTATCCTCTTTTATCCCAAGCCCAGCTGCAATCCAGAAACCACCTAAGCCGCTCATCCTAGGCTCTCTGCTCAAGTACTGGCAGCCTCTGTCTTCTCCCTCCATCTTTGCTTCTTAGCACGTTAATTTGCCTTGACAACCACTTCCACAGCATGGAGTGGCAGACTCCAAGTCTCTCAGTCTTAGACACATCTGCTCAGGTTATCAGTCCCTGACTCCTTGCCCCAAAGTCACAATACTCAGAGTCCTAGCAAACCTTTCAATCCTCAGCTCTTTGCTGCTTCCTCAAAATCCCCATATCTGTAGGTCTCATGTCCCTTTTCTCGCCAAGTCCTTCAAACCACCTAGTTACAGACTTTCCCCCCAGAAAGCCTACAGTTGTGTTTCTTTCCTGCTTTTCCCCCTCAGTTGTGAGCATGTAACCTTGTCCTGCTGTAGTAGGCATCTTTTTGCTGTCTGAATCCTGGGTGCCAGTGGAAGAGTCCTGGACTGTGCAAATGAAAGAACTTGTCTCCTCTCAGTCCTGGTGCTAGTCCTTACCAGATGGGAACTGCAATTGAAAACTGACTAGCAGATTTTTTTTAAAACTGATTGAAGATGAACAGGTTTTTAATAGAATGACAAAGCGTACAGGAATAACAAATTTCTTGCAATGAAAGCACAGGAGGTCTACTGCTTCTCAAAAGAAAACACACGAGATTTTAATGAGGAAAAATGATCCTCTTTTTTTCCCCTGTTTTTTAGAAAGGCTAATCTATCTGGCCTATCATTTCAAACTAGGTAAGCCAATTTAGTAAAAGACAATCCAATTGGTTTCTCTAGAAACATGGACATGCAAGGACATATATGTGCAAATGTAGAAGAATCTGTTCAGTAGATGGCTACTTTTTGTACAATATTTCTGATGTTTGAACTCTGCCTTGCCACCCCCCTTTCTGTCCTTATTCCTCCACTGCATAATTTTTAAGCTTTGCTGTTTTCTTTGCCTCAGTCTCACACAGGTTCTTTCATGATGCTGGTGAGAGTCTACCAGTCCTGTCAGGTGCTCTCACTTTCTGCTTTCAGACTGCTCCTCATCATTCACCTTTCTGTTCAGTGGAGACTTTTACGGCTCCTGTGTTTGCAGCCTCCTTTCCCCTTTCTTAAAGGGCACAAGCAGCCACGATTTGCCCACAGAACAGTAGGACGGTAGCAGTCCAGGAGAGTGAGGATGTTGGGTTGTAAGCTCTTGAAGACAAGGACTGTACCCGTGTTTCTCAGATATATTGAAATTACTTTACCACCTACATAATGCTTAATAAAATGAACAGTGGTGTCAATACACCTTCCTTTTGCTCCCTTTTCTGTAAGCTATTGTTGCTTATATTACATTGCTAACATAGAATTTACAGCATCATTTCTGCCTTTATTGGATTGAGATTCATTACTTTTTCAGCACCATTCATATAGATGATATTATAAAATCGGAAGAATAAAAACTCTCCAGTTCCATGAATGGAGCTATAAAGTCCAAAGCACTTTTATTCCAGTTGTATTTATTTCAATTATTCCTGTAACAGGACTGTTACCTGGCATGTAACACAGCGAAAAGGAGAGTTTAGAGGTCACCAGCAACATTTTGGCTTTTTTTTTTTTTGCTTGTTACATAACTATTTAGGTAAGTTTGTCAAGTTTTAACACATATAGATGATGACCTAATGTAAGAACATACAGATCAGATGAGGTTTCAGAATAAATTACATACTATTAAGCATCCTCAGTATTCTTAAAGTAAAGCTTAATATATTCTTGTATATAAACACATACATAAATTTCTGTTTGTGAAAGTGAAATACAAGTAGTGGTTAGGTCCAGCTTTCTTAATTTTGAATAGTTGGGCTACAGGCTCTATCTTCTCCTGTTTGCAGCTTGAAAACAAGACTTCCTGGTAAAATGTTTTCCTTTAATGGTATTTTATTTTTACTTTGATTTTTATTAACATCTTCCCTTCTCTCTTAGTTCTTTGACATCTGCTGGTTCAATATATGTCTCAATCATCTCCATAACTCTTAAGTATGAGGATTAACAGGGAAAAATGTTTCCCTGCCAGAAGAAAAATTGTTTCTCTCCTGAATTTCCTTCAGGTTTACAAAATCCCCACAAAGAAAAGGCTATATACCTTTATATTTTCTCACAGGCAGGGCCCTGTGCATTCTTGCAAAACTGAGGAATTTTACAAGACTTTTCTCCTTGTAAAAGGTTATCATCCCCTAAAAAAAAAAGAATTTGCAAAGTGCCTGAAACCATAGCATAGACAATGGGGACTTCCAAGTTTTGGACCCACTGATGATTAATTAAATGTCAGACTTTACAAATGTCACTAATAGTTGTTTTAGCAAGACATACGTAATTCATGTACTCATACCATTTTAAGCTTCCCACACTTGATAACTGCTGAAAAGCCCCTATCCCTGTTGCCAGAATTTCCACCTTTCTACTTCCTTCAGCAGCTCATGAGAAGTAAGCTTTATTAATACATACTTCTGAAATACAATGAAGGGTAAATTGAATGTAATATGAAAATTCAAAACATAGGAAATCTTGTGCTACATTATTATTTGTAACATTTAAACAGTAGAAACCCCCATTTTAATTTACTTGCAATTGGCAGAAAATGCAGGAGAAAATACAGATTTAAAGCTTAGCTTGTTGCAGAGCACATAACTATTTTAATCTATCAAATAAAATGTCTGCATTAGCTTGTTCCAGCATCAGAAGGGAAGGGAGTAATAAATAATAGGAAACCAAAAGGAAATGGTCAAAGATTGAGATCAGCAGACAAAATGAGCAGACTTTAGTAAGGTTTTCAACACTGTCCCCCATAAGATCCTCAGAGAGAAGCTGATGAATTGTGGGCTGGATGAGCAGACAGTGAGGTAGATTGACAACTGACTGAACAGCTGAGCCCAGAGAGTGGTGGTCAGTGGCATGAAGTCCAGTTGGAGGCCAGTGACTAGCAGTGTACCCCTGGGATCAGTACTGGGTCCAGCCCCATTCAACATCTTCATTAATGATCTGGATGATGGGGCAGAGTGTACCCCCAGCAAGTTTGCTGATGACACAAAACTGTGAGGAGTGGCTGATACACCAGAATTGTGCCCCAGTCCAGAGGGACCTCATGCAGGCTGGGGAAATGGGCTGGCAGAAACCTCATGAAGTTCAACAAGGGGAAGTGCAGAGTCCTGCACCTGGGAAGGAACAGTCCCATGTACCACTAGTACATGCTGGGGGCCACTTGGCTGGAAAGCAGCTTGGCAGACAAGGACCTGGGAGTTCTGGTGGACACCAAGTTGAACATGAGCCAGTAATGTGCAAAGAAGGCTAATGGTATCCTGAGCTGCATTAGAAGTGTTACTAGCAGGTCAAGGGAGGTGGTCCTTCCCCTCCACTCAGCACTGGTGAGGCCAGTGAGGCCGGGTCCAGTTCTGGGCTCCCCAGTACAAGAAAGACATGGACATACTGGAGAATGTCTAGCAAAGGGCCACAAAGATGATGAAGGGAATGGAGCATTTCTCCTATGAGGAAAGGCTGGGGCTGCTCAGCTTGGAGAAGGCTCAGGGGGATCTCATCAATGTATACAAACACCTGACAGGAGGGTGCAGAGAAGACGGAGACAGGCTCTTTCCAGTGGTGCCCAGGGACGGGACCAGAGGCAAGGGGCACAACCTGAAACACAGGACGTTCCCTCTGAACATCAGGAGACACTTTTTTACCGTGAGGGTGACTGAGCACTGGCACAGGTTGCTCAGGGAAGTTGTGGATTCTCCATCCTTGGAGATATTCAAAAGCTGTCTGGACACGGTCCTGCGCAACTGGCTCTAGGTTGCCCTGCTTGAGCAGGGGCATTGGACCAGGTGACCTCCAGAGGTCCCTCCCAACCTCAGCCATTCTGTCATCCTGTGATTCTCTGAAAATTTCAAATTAGACTCCAAAAGCTAGTTTGGTACAATGATGAGCATATAAAACAGAGGACATAAATACCTGCTGCTGCTGCCATCTCTAACACCTGTGGCTTAGTAGCAGGGTTATTAATGTCTTAATCTGAACTGTTTATCTTGCAGTCCTACTATTATATTGTTTTTTGAATCTTCAGATAATTACTATAAATCAGTACATTCTTTCTCACTGCTTTAAATCTCTTTGATTAATGAAGACTACCTAGACAATGCATTTTCCTTGTCTGAGTAGCTTCAAAAGGGAGAAAATACAGTTTTCTAATTTTTCTTCCCCCAAATTCACAGGGTTGGTCTCTGGAGAGGTAACTGGAACCAGTGATAATGGCACTTGGAGAACTGAATGTTTCTGACAAAGCTTCTGAAAACATAACAAGACCAAAGATTAAAAAAGACTCTGGCAGCTTGAGAGCCAAAGCAGCTGGCAGGCTGTGTAGGAAAATGAAAATATTCCCATTCTTAATAATCAGTGTGGAAGGTCCACTGAGGAGAACCCATATTCTTTTTCACTTCGCCTTTCTATTTGGCTCGTTGGGTTTTGTGATTTCTGGATAAGGCAACAGGCTGTCACAAAAATTGTCAGGAGACAGAGCTTTAACACAAGATATTAGAAATTCTAGGATAGGACTGAGTTGTCAAAGCAGATAGGCCACAGTAAATCCCTTAAGCACCACTGGAACAGGCAAACACAAACAGGCAGCAGCACCTGAGGCTTACAATGGTTCTGAAATTGCACTTCAAATCTTACGGGCTTATCAAGAAGTGCCCAACAATTCATCCTCTCACTTTCAAATGGATATTTATCCTGCGGCTACTATGGATCCATGAGGTTACTTAGGCATACTGTCATTTATTTAACAAAGAACAAAAGAGCCGTTCGTAAATAAAAGATTCTAAATGCATTTGTTCACTTAAAATTTATTAAAGTGTAAACATAAAGGAGCTAAAGCACTTCTAAAAATACTGTGTAGTATTTGTTTATCAGTCCTATGACCTTATTCTAGAAAATTTTACGTAGTTGTTTGGATTATAAATTTTAGACTATTGACTTTTACAAACATATTCTTTCCTAATTTATACTATTCTATTCTATTCTAAAATTTTAGACTATTGACTTTTACAAACATACATGCACATAAGCCTATGGAAATCATCTGTACAAACAGGGACTTAGGGTTTCACAGCATTTTCATAAGTTGCCTTGCTCATCTTTAAAATTTTTCAATAATGAAAATAGCTCTCAGAGAACTTCTTAAGAGCAAACAAATGCTGAGTTTTAAAATGTGCTGAAAGTCTACAGTAATAATTATTATTGACTTATGCACATTACGGTGTCCAGAGTGGTATCTGGGAAACCTGGGACAGCAAACGGCACTCCTGATGAGGCCATGCAGATGCTCAGGTTGCCACTTTGAAGTACCGGAGACCCATTCCTCAGACAACGTATCGGTTGACAGCAGGCTGAGCTGTGTTCAGCACAGAGATGCATGTAATGGAGGAGGAAATGTATTGGCGAAAGACCAAACACTGAGGTAAGTAGGCATGAGATGTACAAAGAGAAACGAAGAATGAAAGGAGCTGAAAGATTGTGCAAAACTGAAACTCGGTTTTATTAAGGGCCATTTCAGGCAGGTCCAGTGGCACTTAGCAGTTCAACAGGACATTGCAGCATACAAATTTCCCTGCAAACAGCCCATGCTGGTACAGCTGCTGACAGCTGGCTCATGTGGAATCAAGGCCTTCCTGCCACAGGATGGAGAGAAGCAGGGCAGAAGATGGGCAGCAAAGGTCTAAGAGCCAACTCTGCTGCTGCCTGCATCACTCGATAGATAGGGGGACCATGCTGGCAGTCACTGTTTCTGAAAGAACCTTTCCACTCCCAAGCGATAACTGCGGCCTCACATCCTTTCGCAACCCAGGGGCTCCCTTGTGAGCAGACACCCGACACAGAAACACCAGTTTTCCAGCAATTAAGGTCTGCCAAACTAGGCAGCGGAACAATAACATTTTGCTTTTCCCAGTATTCTGCTGTCCTAGCCAGGCACTGTCCTCTGGCTGATGGCTGGAGCCAGGCCTGCCACAGGCTTGCTGCTGGGTTATCGGAAACATTTGTACACAAATTTAGAAAGCCACATTCCCAGCTTTGGCTCGTGCTACCAACTACACAGTACTTGCTTCCAAGATGAGATTTGGACATTGTGGGAAAACTGAAAAAAATCTACAGAGGTGCTTTCATAGTCCTAACGATGGTCTGCTTTATACTTTGCATTAATTACCCGCTGTTAAGGCAGGGTGCCTTAACGTGTAGCCGGCTTATGACTGAACACTACTTTGAAGTCTTCCAGTTGCATTTTATTTTCAGAGAGTAAATGGTGCAACTTTTTAAAAAGCAGCACAGTAACAAGGGCCAAACACGTGCTGTGCAAATAAAACAAGAAATGAAAAAGAGTCAGCTCATAAGTGTTGGGTAAATCTTGTTGTCACAGTGCTTCGAGAAACCTCTTCCTATCTATCTGCTTTGTTTTCCCAGTGCCAGTAATTGCTCATGCCTTAGGAACCTGGATTTGTCACTAATAGCTGGGCTGTGGGATGTACACACTGCAATGTGGCTCGCTCTGCATTCTGAATGGGAACATGCTTCATTTATAATTCACTAAAAGGCATTTTTCAAAGAATGTTTTGCAAAAAAATAATAAATTCTTATTATACTGCTTGTTTTTATAATGCAATGATGGGGTTCTTACCTTTCAAAGCCTGTGTTTTCTTGTGTCAAGAAATCCATCTCTTGAATATTTGCAACGTGATGTGAAGAAATTCATTTAGTCAATTAGCATTGCATTTCCACTTGTAGTCTTGGACTAGTGTCAAAAACATGAGAGAAAGCCCTTTCCACAGGGAAATCTATAATGAACAAGCAGACATTGCTCCGAGTTGAACGTGGAAACTAACAGTTGGGGGGGTCACAAGAAAATAAATAAAATCCCATACAGGCACTGAACTTGTCATCACTTTCTTACTATTGATATTGGAAAAGACTTGTCCAGACAAATTTATCCATTTATTCTGCAAGACAAAAGCAGAAATACCTAACTACAGTTACAACAAACCCAGAAAATAATCCAACTGACAAATACTGCAAGTTTCACAGAAGGAAGCATAAAATGCCATTATAACTCAAAAAATAGAAGGTGCTGAATACCACCGAAACATTGCTTTTTAGTCACATTTTTTCCACATTGCTGGACAGAAGCAACTGATGAAGCAGAGGAATGAAGAGAGGCAAAAGCACATTAAAAAAGACTGAAGGCATGGAATAATAAATTGTGTGAAAGACCAAAAGTGTGAAACAGAAATAGGAAAGATGTCTCAAAAGAAAAGAGGAAAGAACACTTACATGTCAAGCATTGATTGGGCCACACTGTTTCATTAAAAGCTATATGTAAGGTACCAGCTTTAATAGAAGAGAGCACGGGAACAAATAGAGATGAACTAATTTAATGTGAGAATAATAAACTGGTTGAAAATTCGGTTCCAGTTCCCCTTCAATTACTCACAAATTATCATCAAATCAAGTTAATGCTTGGCAAATAATTTGAAAGGGGTAAGTGAGGCAGATTCACTGGGCTGGTGGTGCACTGTCCCTCTTTGCCTGAAGTGGCCAGGGGCCCAGAGGCACACACCCAGGACAGGGCAAGAAACCTTCGCCCGATACCTCTGAGCACAGATGTTGCTTACTCAGGAGTATCCTACCTACCAGGTTACAAGACTTTTGAGGTGAAGACACTCTCAATTATTCCTAATGAAGCGGAATATACAATAATTCTATTATTATTGTTATTATTATTATTATGCTAGAGAGCTGCTAGGAAAATTGCACAGGTTGGGGATACCTGGTTTCTAGTCCCACCTCTGGTGAACACTGATCATGCCTATAGCAGAAACCGATAGTCCTCAACTTCTGGAACCAGTGTCTAGAGCCACCCTGCATGCCCCAGGGCCTGTCTCCAGCGCATTTACGTTTACCTTAGGAGCCTGGCCGATGCTTGCTGCACTTTGCTGGTGCATCTGCCCGTGTTTTCTTCCAAGGGAAACCAAAGTACACTGGGCTGTGAAGCAGTGTCCTACCAGGTCTCTGTCCCACAAGGCAAAGGAAAGCAGTGGGACATGTGTGTGGTCTTGAAAAACTGGAAATGCTCCTGAGCCCAACAGATTAGCAATAAACTTTTGAAACCATTTGTTAGCTGGCAACATGTCTCAAAGTTCATTGAGCATTATTGGACAGCACTGATTTTGTTGTTGAAGACATCTAAGCATTTACCTGTTTGAAGTTGTATTACTATTACTATTTTGATGTTTTACAAGTACCAAGAAATGCAAGTTTGAGTTGACATCAAAAGGCTCATTACATGTCAAACAAAATAACATTTTTTCAGGTATTCGTGTTGCCATAATTACACTGTCATCAACTTGCTCCACTTCACATTTCACACAGAAAAATCGATTATTCTCACATCTTAATTAACAAGAAATATGCCAGGTTAACTGCTTGAAGCAGCCTAAATCATTGTATTCATTCTTATCAGGGTTTTATTTATCTTCGACATTAAAAGAAGACATTAGTTCTGTAACACTTTCATAGCATAATAAGCAGGCTAGCAAAGTTGCATTTGTAGAAGGGTATTTCACGCTCTCTGTGTCAGAGCTTGTTTTCATTTGTTGATAACTTTACAATACGTGAAATGTTTGGGCTGAAATTTTGCAGCATGGGCATCTATTTCAAAATAATTTTTCACACACACACCCGCGCATGTGCACACGCACAGAGTTACCATTACAGCTGAATATTTTAGATCTTACAGGAAAAGAAAGTGGGAGGGCTACAGGAAAATACGTTATTTTGTCAGCATAAAGAATGTTGATGACCTTCCCTCCAAAGGGGTACACCTTGGAGTTTGTGCTGAATGCACAGCAAGGGGGTAACTTCCATGCTAGATTTTTTGCTTTTAACTTCTGCAAAAATCCTAGCTGAATATGACTTCTTATTTTTAGAAAAACCCTATTTCACACATGTAGTAAAGAGACATCCTAAATTTTTGCAGCTGAAAACTCCACAAAAACATCCTGTTCTGGGCTAAGTCAGACATTTCCCAGCTCTGGACTGTGGTGGGGTGTGCTAGGTCTGCGGTAGAGATGGGGAATCAGCCCAGGTCTGTGGGTTGCTGTCATGTTGTACTTACCTGATTACACTCTGCTTCTTCCCTTCCCCATTTACTGTACAACGCAGGGGATGAACATGGGCTGTGAAGTAAAGGAGAGGGCTGGCTGCAGGACCCTGCCTTTATTTAAGCAAAAACAGGGAGGTAAGGGAGGAACTGGGCAGGAGACAGCTCATGGAGAGAGGACAGTCTCCTTGCATGTCAATCGCATCCTGCCCTGAAGAACCAGCTCCTCGCATTGCCTCAGCTATAATGCCAAATAAAGGTGTTCAAACTTAAGAAGCTCATTATCTGAGGGAACCGACTTGAGGTCCTGGTGCCTGATGTTCTGAAGTGCCCAGACAGATATGTCAGCTGGGACTATGCTTTAAATGTTAAAAGTGCGACTTTGGGTTGTTATCCCCTAGAAAGTTTGAAATTAGATGTCCAAATGAGGTGGATAGGGTTTATATTCATTATCTCAACTCCCCAGCAATAAAAGTGAGATAATGCCTCACAGGAATTGTGAAAATGAGCAAGCTAATTGTTAATACATTATCAGATACATTGACTAATTACTGGGGTAATACGGTGACAAATGCCATTGAGAAGTGTATGAGGAAAGGAGCAATTCTGTCTGTACACCAGCACACAAATAGTATTTGGTACATTAGATGTGAGGAGAAAGAGAATGTTAAAGGCTAGGAGAAAATAGAGGGGTTTTTTATATATGGTTCTGATCTAAGCATCAATGTTGCTGGCCACTAAATGAGGCAGGGCATCTGTGGAAATATTTAAATGTGTTTCTGTCTTCAGAGTGCAGGGCTAAATGAAGATCAGAGAGATTGATTTAATTTCAACATCTCCACACTTATATATTGTTTTCGCAATGTGAACAGTATCCTTAGCTCGTTTTGAGTGTCCCCTCCAAAAAAAGTTAAATCACATATTAGTGATAAAAAAATCTTCCTCTTGGCAGTACTGTGGGTGTTGAGGTAATGAGGTCTAAAAATTTCTTAAATTTTCTGATTGTATCAAACTCATATTTGTCTTGGTTTCAGCTGGGATAGAGTTAACTCTCTTCCTAGTAGCTGGTAGGGTGCTATATTTTGAGTTCAGTATGCGAAGAATGTTGATAACTCTGATGTTTTCAGTTGTTGCTCAGTAGTGTTTAGACTAAAGTCAAGGATTTTTCAGCTTCTGATGCCCAGCCAGCGAGAAAGCTGGAGGGGCACAAGAAGTTGGCACAGGACACAGCCAGGGCAGCTGACCCAAACTGGCCAACGGTGTATTCCATACCATGGGACATCCCATCTAGTATAGGAATTGGGGAGTGGGGGCGGGGAATCGCCTCTCGGGGACCTGCGGGGTGTCGGTCGGCGGGTGGTGAGCAATTGCCCTGCGCATCATTTGTACATTCCAATCCTTTTATTACTACTGATGTCATTTTATTACTGTTATCATTATCTTTTTTTGTTCTATTAAACCCTTCTTATCTTAACCCACGAGTTTTACTTCTTTTTCCCCATGGAAAATGCGCATCTCAGGAACTTAAGCTCAATTAAAATTCCAGTTACTGATAACCTAACTAGCAAGTTAGATAAAAATCACCGTAACGTGAAGGATTCATTTCAGCAACTTCAGGATAATATTAAAAATAAGTCTTGATTTTAACTACATGAATGACCATTTCCACAGGAATACAAATAGAACTATGCAGAATGCTGTTCAAATCTTTAAATGCTTTTCTGCATTCTACTCCAACTATAATTTATTTTTAAAAAACCTTACTTGAAGTCTTGTGAGATTCACAGTTACATCTGATTAAAAAACAAAATGGAATAAAATTCACAAAAATGCTGACAGTATCCCCTTAGTTCCCTTTTGTGTCCAAATGCAATGAAATTAATGGTATCTGGGGGGGGGGGGTGTTTATAAGCTTTCCTTTTTTGCTTTCTTGCTTTTACCACCTTGCCAGTTTTCAGAACTTTTTTTTCAAGGGTTAAATTGTTAAATGGTTAAAAAAAGTTACCAAGTGTCAGAATAAAGATTTGCATCATTTCCTTTGGGTTTGCAGGGCTGTTGTGTTTTTTTATTTCAGAACTGAGATTGTTTTCTAAAGTTGCATAGTGGCAAATGGCAGCATGAAAACTTTTCCTCTGTAAAAATTCTTACCGATGGATTTTATTTACTGACAATGAAAAAAATAGAACAAATTTTCATAATGCTTTTTAAACCTCTAAAAAGTGTTATAAATATATATTTTCTGAAACCATTTTATTCCATTCCCTTCAAAAACTGGGGCTAGAGAGGTAGGGTTATTTGACTGATTGTTGCTTAGAGTAGACTGGAATGACATATTTTCACCAGCTCCATATCCACTTCCAAGAATATTTTCTTTCCACTGTATTTCTTTAATTCTGACTTTAATATGTACAATCATGAGGATAAGTAAAAATTAGTAATGAGGTAGAAACAAATATATTCATGTGAGAAATGCACTCATGCTGAATTTCATGAATTTTACAAGTTTATTATAGAACAAAGGCAAACAGCGCTGGGCACATGGTCAAAACCAGAGGCACACCGGTTATACCCAAACTCGCCTTTTTATACACTGTGTTTGTGGTGTTTCAAAGGGGTTATTTTAATATTTCAGGTATCTACTAACATAACTCCACCCCAGACCACCCCCCACTTGTGTGCGTCTCTTGTGGTTCAGAGGTGCCTTTGGGGATCTGCAAGGGATGAAGTCAGTAGTCTTCCTCTGGCTGCACTTTTCACCCTGTCATTTTCCTTCAGTCACACTTCTCAATATTTTCACATTAAACTTCTATTTTTCTTTATTCTTCTCGTATCTTTCATGTCAAATAATCTTTGACCCACAAAATGCTGTTCTCATGCTAACAAATCACTCTTCATCTTCTTAATTGTGTTCTCAGTTTTACTCGTCCTTGAGTCCATATGTCTGTTTTTCTGTGTTTTCACAAATCTATCTACACATCCTTTAATTACTTGAGTTACAGGATGTCTTATGAGAAGAAACTACATATTCTGCTTGTGCCCATTTATTGCCTACAAACTATAAAATACAATTGATGTCTGGAATACATTAACTACATATTTCCCACGTTAAGGCCTAATTTAGTGGCAGTGAGGCAAACATCCTTTCGGGACGTAGCTTATGCAGTAGTTGAGCAAATTTCAGTGTTCTCATTTTGCGAAAACCAATATACATTTCACATTCAGTTTAGAGTGTAAGAAAGATTTTGATTGCCTGTGGTTTGGTTAAAGGCTGGCCACTGGGTTTCCATGAATTTCCTCAGTGATCTTCTGCACTAGCATTTGCAATAATATATTTAATTTTAAAAATGTAATGGAAGATTAATTAGAAAAAGCAGATAAATGGAGTAGTTGGGTTATGCACCTTACGGGGGAGCACAGGCTGACTCTAAGAGGTAAATCATCCTGAGAAGAAAGCGTGTTCCTTTCTGGGAAGTCCCAGGAGACCACATCCTGCACACTGGCACCAGGTTCTTCCTCTCCAACACAACTCTTGCAAATTTTTTTTACAATTAAAGCAAAGTGATAGGGATGGAAAGCATAAGCACTAAGTGAACTTAAATTCCAGTATTGCATTCATTGACTGTCCTCTGTGAACTTCACTCCTTGTGGAAGTAGATGTTTGATGAAGAAAAAGAGACTAAGTAGCAAGAAAACAGAGAACTTGAGCAAGTGGGAGGGTAAATGGAAGGAGAACTCCACATCTGGCAAGGTATTCCTTATGCTTAGCACATTTCCTAGGGGAAAAAAATGCATTAGTCTGATAGACCCTCCCGTCAACGCTTGTGCATGAGCATCTTATATGTCTGTTTCTCCTTGAAAAATATTTGCATAAAAGCCAAAAAGTTGTTCAAATGCTGACCCTCACGAAGAAGTAATTACATACTTGGTGCACTAAAGAATGTATTTAATGGAGGAAAAAAATATTTATTTTATATGCTTCTTGGGGATAGGAACAAAAAATATTATGCTGTAAAGACAGTTTGTGTGTTTACATTCATACACAGTAGTCTCCACAACCTGAAGAACATGACAGTTCGTAAATGTATGTTTCAGGTATCTGATGTAGATTTTTGCTGAATTTTTTGGTGAGTCAGCTCGGAACCTTTCAAATGCAGCAAAAGCACAGACAATAATTAGATAAATAATCCCACTGGGTAGAAGTCAGCAAAGAAATTCTCGATGGTCTCACAGTTAATTATTACACAGGCATTTGGTGTGACACTGGACAGAAAAAGGCCAGCTACTGTTGTCCCATGACTTTAATCTTTGTGAAAGTCTGTGAATGCTCTAAAGCCACTCCTGATCCTTGCTGTCAGGATCAGGCTTAATGAGTGTAACTACAGCAGCAAATAGTGAGCACTGGGTAATTCCAGTTGTGCAAAGCATATTGAAACAAACCTTTGGCATCACTTCTGTTTTTAATGGCCACCAGATCTCCTAAAATACTGTACCTTCCACTAAGGCCATGAGGAGGAAACATTTGAAATTAAAAAGGAGAAATAATTTCAAAATATTCATTGATCCTTTTTTTTTTTTTTTTCCCAAAAGCTGTTGTTCATTTTATTTGTACTTAACTAGATTCTCTTTTTGCCTTCCTTCCCTTAGCATCTCTGTACTCACTCCTTTCAGGAGGATACTTCTGTAAGCAGCATGTCTTCTTCATAAATAATTATAAACTAAAGACTTTTAAAAATACTTCATAAAATACATATGTATTTTTTAATGCCCATCGCAGATGAAATGCTAGTTGTTTGCCAGCAAGTGGCCATCAAAAATTTTGTCCTGTGAAGAGCTGCAAAAGCTTTCTGAGATAATGTGAAAGAGGAGAATAAATAAAGAGTGTGCACTGAACCCTGGGAGACATTGCAGAGCTGTACAACTGGACGAGCAAAGGAGAAACTTGGTAGTTTTGATTCACAGGCTGGGGTATTGCATGCTTACAGGCACGTACAGAAACACCTCCTAGCCATGCTACTTCCTAAACATGAACATAGATGAGTTGTCTCTTACGTCATGCTGAAACCCCAAGTGATGCAGCAGTCTATCACATACAACCATTAAATTGCCTGGAGGATGCATCTTAAGTTTTCTTGCTTACCATAGAGATGGTTCAAATAATGCGATTACCACACAAACTGTAGAGGTGGCTCATCATGCATCTTACAGGGGTGTAAGGGACTGTGTTAGACTGTGTTTGTCTCGACATTGCTGCTGCACCACTACCATTTCCTGGCCTCAACATCCTGTTATTGTGGAGGAGTACGCTCTGAAGGAGACAAAAAGTCCCTGAAGAAACCACCATATCTGCCTGAAGATAGCACTGCCTACCAAGCTGTGCTTGCCCACGAACTGTGTAAAGACCACCGTGAACACCTGGACATGCACGCATGGAGGAACACAGAGTGACATGTATCATAATGAGCTCCCTGGAAATGGGCGGACTCTTCAGAGAAATTGTGGGGACTGGGACAATAAAAGAACTGCTTACTCCTCTCTGGAAAGGGATGAAAAAAGGATAAAAAGGGGAATAAGGTGAAGAGAAGAAGAAGAAATCAGCACTCAGAACTGGGACTTTGGCATCATCTGTCTGCTGGAACTTGGACCCCCATTACCTGCACTGAGACCGAGCCAATGGGATGTTGCTGGCTTGGTGGTGGTGGTAACTAGTCTTGCTGCTTCTCTTCCGTTCTCTTGCTTAGGTCTGCCTTTTTTTCCTTTCTTCTTCCCTCTGTCCTGTCGCTATTATCAGTTGTTATAGGAAATAAAACTTGTAAGGTTGTATGGCATCTGACCTCGTTTGCGTCTTAATCTTGCTCTTGGGATCGTTTAAGAACCCTCCCTGATATTGGATTGGGACAAGAGGCCACACCTGTAGGCAACCCTAGTGCCTTTAGGACAGCCAGACCTTTTTGAAGAAAATGAACTTGCAGTCTTTGGCAATACATGTAGCAGTAAGGAAACATAAGCTCCACCAGAGACAGGAGCACTCAGAATATTATATAGCCTCAGCTATGTCAAGCATCCAGCCCCAGTTTATGTTAAAAATCTGTTACAGCTGGGCAAGTATTATTTAATGGAAAACATCCAAAAAAAGAAATACTGAAGTGCTTTTCTGAACCACCAGTTCTACAACTGCTTATTCCTCTTGCCTGCACAAGATAGCTCTGCTAATAGTTTAACATGCCAAAAAATGCACTCAGTCAACTCTCAGACCTTGCAGGTTGTTTTTTGTTGTTGCTGGTTTTTCCTACCTTAGTTTTGTCTTTCTATCAACAGCTTGATGGTGGATTTGATGGTGGGAGTCATAGCATAAGGCATCCACTTCCGAGTATTGCCTTGTTCTAGCAAGAATGAGTGACAGCAAAGTTTTTACCATGAAAGGGGGCAAAAGCCAGATATTCACTGAAATTCGCATATGCCTCCCTAAAACTATTGGTTTCTCTTGGAAAGCACTGATATAATATTGTGGCAAGTCCCCAAATGACAAACATTTTAGAGTAGCCATACTGCTAAAAATGTACGAGTGCTGCCTTTCCCATGTATGTCATCCACGTCGTGTGAGTTATTTTTCTCAGTTGCTGCAGGTTTATATCAATTTTGCAACATTGATAACTGACAGGTTTTGATTCAATAACTTCTCACACAAAAGCTGCACCATTTTCTGTGCTAGGCCTCTGGAAGAGGGATCTACTGGAGAGGCACTGTATCGATCCAATTTCCACAGGGAACTAATTTTGATTGCTCTCTACAGGTTCAAAAAATTGTGTATTGCTGATCTGCATTTACTTTTATTAAACTAGGGCCAAAGCCTATCATAAAAATACTCTTTCTATAATTATAATTTTCCATGTTTTGGCTAAAATTGTCAGCAGAAATCACAAGTTCCTAAACTATTCGGCTTTTGCTAAAATTAGCTTTAGATGTTAATGCTTGGATGAAATGAACTTTATTCAAATGCAAATTAAAGATGAACCAGCAGAAGAAAATTGCTTTGTAGTTCTCTGTTTGCTTTTAGTGTTCCATGCTGCACCATTTTCCTGTCTCAGTTTTAGCTCTCATGTCTTATGCAGGTGCAGAAACACAAGGAAGAGGTTTGTTTAGTTATGGATTACTGGTAAAACACTAAATAGACGAAATGATTCTTTCAGAGTCTGGAGACTTGGCTTCTGACAGTTCTGGAGTTTACTTGGCAAGAGTACTTCTGTCTCTTCCATTGCTTCTCAAAAATTGTTGAATTATTTGGGGAAAAAAAAATGCCAAGATGCCCACTGTTTAGTTTCTACAGTTGTGTAAAAGAAAGTGTGTCTCTTCAGGTTTTGGGGTTTTTTTTCCCTTGGTTTAGGTGCATGCATTGAAGCACAGAGTTTTTAACTCTAACTTCTACAAGATGGCAAATAGACAAGTGCAGAAATTTCACAAATAAGAGAGTAGCCAAGTCCGGTTTTAGGATGAATCTTGTAGGTCCTAACTGGGAGATAGGGGAACTTATTTCCTGGAGACCCACAAGTATAGAAACCAAGTAGGAGGTTAGAGAGGCAAAATTCAACCACATTTCATACTTCAGGATTTGGTTTTGATTTATATAGTCTCTACTGCTTTCTAAGAATAGTTTTCAGAGAGGAGTTATTGATTTTTAAAACTATTGTTTATTCTTTCTATAGAAGATTAAAGATTGTGTTGAAATATCTGTAATTTTATCTTTAGATCTGCTTTAATTGTGGCACAACTTGGAGCAGTGCTGACCACAGACGTCCGTGTAACTATTTTCTGGAATGTGTTTTTTTTCTGCAAAAATTGGGGCTGTAAAAACTGGTAATTCTCTTCTCTCCATGTTGTCTAAATGCTAGTGACCTTTCCCTTTCTTCATTGAGTTAAATATTAAGAGTTAAGAAGAATAAAATTATAGAAAAACACTAAAGAATGAAAGAAAGAGACATAGCTTATCTACAGAAGATTATCAGGTATGCTATAGAATCATGGCAAGGATTTACTAGCTCTAGCTCAGTTTCTAAATAAGTTCTCTCTAAATGTGTCTTGCAAATGTTCTGTAATCTTCTAGTCCTTCTGATGATAAAACAATATAAAAATATATGTTAATTGTTGTTACCTGTCAGTACAATGTGTCTCTTTGCCATTGTATCTTCTTTTTCAGAGCAGGTCAAATGCTCATGGAGACATGTATAGCACACCCATGCACACTCACACACACAAAGGGCAAAGGAAAGGAACATGGAGTTGGATTGTGGTTATTTTTTTCTTTGGAGTTTTTGTTTGTTTGTTTGTTTCTGTTTGCAAAGACAGCAAGCATGAAGTCATCTGTGCCTGTCTAAATTCAGACAAAACCATCTGCCAACAAATTGCAGCTAAAGGGTAGAAAATCTAATCATGACTCAGAGGAGTTAGAAGGGAACGTGGGAGTGAGGGCCCAGGCAATAAGCTGTGGAGATGTGTAACAGTTGGCTGGAAAGGGATGGGAAGCAGTTAAATGAATGGGGGCCATCTATTCTTACCACATTTACACTACATGAACCCGATAATTAAATGAACAGTTATAGCATAATGTACTGCAACACCGAGTGAGGTTTTTCAGATTCATGCACATGCTCTGCTCTTCCCCCCATCTATATCTTCCTCCTCCTCAGCTCCAAACCATCATCATTAAGAAACTTGCTGCACAGTAAAACTGTTCTTCTGTACAATGACAGTTACCTGAAATCAGTGCTGGCTCTGAGTTATGATGGCATCATAAATTGTTTGATTGCCTTAATCGAATTATTTATCATTGCAATTATTTATTATTTATCACATCAGCTCTCAAATTATTCCTTGCTACTTATCATATTATCCTGTGCAATGTACTTTTCATTTATGTTGAAACATGAGGGAAAAATGCAGATAATTATTAGTATGTTTTCCTCTTCAGCAGAGAATGTTTTGGAAGACAGAGCAACAAACACAAGATACAAGAGCATAATGAGTAAAACTTTCTTAACTCAAAAAGTGGCTTCATTATCTGAGTTATCTCAAGGTAACTTCTACTTGTTTTCCCAATTGCCTGAGATAACTCTGACCTTGTGTGATAAAGCTTGTGATTTTTACTGTACTCATATACGGGAACACTATTAAACACAAGTGCAACTACAAAGAAGATGCAGAAAACACAACAAGAACTGAACCTGACCTGTGTTGTATAGTACAGCACTCTTGAACACTTCAGAATTATTATTACCACTATATATATCTCTCTCTCTATAATTTATCTATATAGTTCAATGCAGCACACAGGATGCTCAACAAGGATTCAAGAAATGAGAAATTCTGTCTTGGCAAAGATAGTCCCTAAATGCAGGGAAAGTCACAGCATGCAGAAGTCTTGTGGTTGTCACTTGGTCTCAGATTTTTCATCTGAGATGTATTTTTCCTCATCTGCTTTCCAAGAGCCACTGTCCTGGGAAGTTCCCTGTTTCCGGAGTAATGGCAGACATGCAGAAGAGAGGGCAGATTGTACAATGCAGACTTTGGCCCCAACACAGGGCTTGCACCTTCTGCATTGAGCTGTGCTCCTGTTACACATAAGTTCTCGCTTGCATTTTTAGAAATGTTCTAGCCTCTCTAGAAAATCATCTTAGCTTCTTATGCTTCCGTTTCCCCACCCCCTCCCTATATTGCCAGCTGAGAGTACAAGCTATATGGAGGTGCTTGTCACTCATCTGTAGAGTGCCTGGTGCAGTGGGAAGTGAAGGGCTACTGATAGAAATAGTGATAACGATAACCTTCTCTGCATGGGAAATTATTTGTTGTGTCTCTAAAAATCATTCAGCAAGCAGAGAGAAGGTTGACTTTTAAACTGAGAACAAAATGCCTTAGATGGTCCCTTTCAGCCTTTGCATTGATCTAATTATAGGAAAGCTATCATTTACCAGAAGCTTCAAATATCAAAAAATGACTAACACTTCTTAAGGTTATTGTGTTGGAACAGAATTTTGGAAGTCCTTTGCAGAAGGAGGATATATATAACCAAAAAATCCAAATCCGATCTCAGATTTGAAAACAAATAAGAAATTAAATACAGACAAGCATATTTATTAAAAGTTTAACATGGGATGTTTCTGAAGAAGACTTCTAGGAATATTATGCTATTCTATATTCTCTTCAACCGTACTTCAGTTTCAACCAGGCATTTTTTTCACAGAAGCTGTTGTTTCTCAGAAATTACATTCTAATATACTTCAAAGACAAACATGTCTAGACCCAATGATATATTTCACAAGAGGTTCTTCCCTCATTAGATGTTGTTCACGAAAATTTCACTACTGACTAAAGGAAGAATTTATCCTGATTAAAAATCTGCAAGATTAATTTTCTTTTCTGATCCATTTCCGTTGACTCATCCTGTATGAGGGCAAGTATGAATGCAGCTTGTATATTCCAAAAGCCATTTCACTTTCACATTCCTCTTCAGAAACAGTGGGCCACTAGTTTCAAACCAATGAAAAGGTCTTTGTCAATATTTAAGGGATTCTAAACAGAATAGCCCTGTGGAAATGTTCTGATATTCTTTTTTTACTTGCTGATCACAAACGCTCACAAATAGGTACAACAAATACCGATTTCATATAATTTAAAAATTTCCTACCACAATTTTTCACAGAAAAAATCCATCAATTAAAACAAAAAGAGTTTAAGCACAAGAAAATATACTAATACACTGTAATAAACTATTGAACTATATAAATTAGAGTGATTCATTTGCCTAGTTACAAAAATAAGACATGTCAATCTCTAGTCTGTTTTCCTTCAGCTGCTAAATCATCAGTTGTATCCACCTTGAATGAAGCACTTGTCCTCTGACTGAAGGCTTTCACCCCACTACCCCTTGTAAAGAAATTAAATGCACATGAACCAACTTGTATTATGCTACCATTTTTTAATGTCACAGCTTGATTATTTAAAACAATTATAAATATATAGATACATATTTTTGTAATAATACAAATAATATTAGAATTTAATAATAATAAAATATTATCTACCATTTCAAGGTAAAACAGCATAGCTACTGCCTATACTATATCATAATAGTGAAGATTCAAGTGCAAATACCATATTAACTTATTTGAGAGATACCTGAATTTTCAGCCAAAGTAAACAGCAGAAGAATATTTATCCAGGCAACAAGGAGTTGAAGAAGATTTTAGGCAGACAAGAACAAAAAAACCCACCATAAATAAAAAGCACGACTGAGGCATTTGGTTTTTTAGTATGGAATAATTCAGGACCTCATTTTCAAATAACTTACATTCAGTGAATAGATAACTTACCAGCTGGCTAACCATGAAAAGGGCTAAGCTCCTCAAGTAATGAAGACTGTACAACATATGCTCCAATTGCAAATTTGTGTTTAAAATTATTGACTTAAGCAAGGGCTGAAGAATCTTGATGAATCCTTGCCTGATTTAGGAACACAAAACTATGTTTTCTGAATGAAGAGTTCTGCCTGAGGAGCTCTAGAAGAGCTGAGGCCTCCTGGCATTGTGTGCGGTTTGAATGCCACTGGCACAAAACTGCCAATCCTCCAGCAGCAAAAGCATCTACATTTATTCGTTGGACTTCTTGACAGTGACTAAAGTCTCCCTTTCCAGCTTTAAATTGACAAAGTGTCTATCATAGCCAGCAGATTGTTTCCTGGCCTGATTTTCCCCCCTGAAATTGACTGTCTGAGCACTCTAAATGCTGGGATTTCCTTCCCACCACCAAAGCTTTTTGTAAGTACCAAGTAGCCGCTTTAAAGCATGAGATAACAACTAACAGCAGTGGTAGTTCACTGGCTTTTGCCTGGCTTGCTAGACTCTAAAACAGCTTCTCTTTGCAAATCCGATTTTATAGCATTTTTACCTTCAGTCTTGCAAGCAAACAGCTGCTCAGTGCTAGCTCCATGAAGTGCTCTGGAAACCTGGCAGATGTCTCCCATATCAAATATAAGCTACTTGTTTTTACCTTCAAGATCAATGAGGGACATTAATCATATTATTTAGCATCCTGCCCAGCATCTCTCATCCCCGTTAGCAAGAATTTGTCTCCTGCATCTGATCAGCCACTGCCTTCATGTCCTCTGTGGGCCTGTCATGTTTCCAAAAGGCAGCATTGTGCTTTTGCCCAAGACGCTGCATTTGTAAGAAGTCCTATAACACCATAAAAATTTCCTTATAATTCTCTGAAAACCTGTCTTTCAGAAACTCCAGAGCAGACAAAGCCTTGCTTGCTAGAATGATGGCCTCCTTGTTGACTAATCTTCCCTCTTCAGACCCTCTGATATTTCTGTCTGCCTGTCTTTATCCATCACTCCCAAGAGACAACTCCATTGCCTCTCACTCCAGTCTAGAGGTGTACCATTAAGCAAGCAGTGGAATAAAAGGAGGAGCACAACCAACATTTCCTCTTTGTGTGGCAGCATTTTGAAAGACTGACTGACCTGTACTCTTGTTTGGAAAGAAAGAGCAGATGCAGCACAATCCAGAAGGCGTTCCAGGGCCATGAACCATGAGCTGAAAGGAGGTATTTTTCCTGAGACCCATGTGAAGACATCTCTGTCCTGTAGTGAAATATTAATTAAGGTGCAATGCTGACCTCAGTGCATCCTAGTGGCTAACTTGGAGAGTTCCGAATGCAGAATGTTGGCTGAGGTTAACTGGAGCTGGCTTTCATTTTCAGCAAACAAGAAATTAGCATGCACATGAAATTAAAATGGAACTTCAGGAAAAGTAACACCTTGAGAAAATGGCAAATATTTATGCACAATTAAAAAAAACAGAGGGGGGCAATGTAAAAACAATAGAATTTTTTCATTTTTACTTGTTTTAAAGTAACTGTTTTATTTCAGCCTTTCTAATACATTTCCTGTTTTCTTCCTGAAATTTTCATTTTCACTTTAAAATGGTTTAACCTTTAATGGGCAAAAAAAGGCATGAAGAGCGTGTATATTTAAGTAAATGCTGACAGTTTATGTCTTTCATTTAGTCTCAAAGTGAAACATTGAAGTTTTGGGACAAAGAAGATTTTTATTTAAAACCTCCAAAGTTTCTGCTCTGACCTAATCACTTTCTCAGTTCAACTTACCAAAACAAAAAATCCATTTCTGATCCAGTTTTACGGTTAGGCCAAGTCTGAGGCATCTAACTCTTCCTACACAGTCTGTTGAGGCTTTGCAACTAATGTTTTACCTTAGTGTAGCCGCCTTCATCTGTGCTGAGCGCAACTGCAATTTAGAACAGAATTTATGAGCTCGGCCCAACTTTTGGAAAAGTTTAGCAGTATACTTTAATCACTGGGTTTGGGATAAGGTGAAGGATTTCAACAAGGCATAAGAATTATGCAGGGATAAATATAGACTCTCAGGAAGAAAATACAAAAGTATGAGAGGCTATTAAACATACAATGAAAGGTCTAGGAGCAAGAGACATGGTAAGTGATTCATCCTACAGCTAACGAGCATACTTTTTGTCTAGCACTGATTATCTCTGTACCTCTTTGAATGCAGAGCTTGTACCAAAAAAAAGTGAGGACTTTTTCACTTTCAAAATATACTCCTCCATAATACTTGAGAACTACCTAGGATGTATTTATGTATAGTTTAATTGTTGGAAAATTTTTTAATGCCTAAGAGCCCGTAAACATTTTAGAAAGAAAATCAAGAAATGGAAATCCATTTTAAAGAACTGCCTCTCAAGAGACTGCCAGGAAAACAGGTATATTAGAGTAAAAGTTATTTTATTTTATCAGGCTAAAGAGGAAGGAGAGATCAAATAAAAACATGAAGTGTAGAAAAGTGGAGTCACTTGTTGGTCTTTCTGGTTTACTACCAATTTTATCCTCATTAAATAGGATGCTGAAGGTGAAGTATATCTTAGAAGGCTATTTACTCAGAAAAGGAATGCTTTCTGACTGGAAATGAGAGTATTGCCACAGAAAGGACAGGAGTGGAATATCAAATGTTCCATTAGACCAAAGAGATAAAGATATTTCTACCCTCAACTATAGCTGGAGGTGTAAAAATGTAGTTGCCTTAGATAGGCAAAGCATGGGAACTACAAGCACGGAAAAAAGCTTTTACAAAAAGATATCCTGCATTTTCTGGCTACTCCAAGCATCCCAAAATGACAAATGCAGTGACAGTCCTTATGACAAATAAAGGTTTGCTAGATTTTTTCATTACAACAGGTGACTTTTGTCTTCTCTTGTGAAGAGACCTTACAATATACATTGAAGTCCTACTAAAGAGTGAGCACCCAGAAGCAGGGAGGGAGTTAGCTGCATGCCTGATGACAGGCATGGTAGAGTGCCAAAGAACCTGAGCCACCATGCTGTGCACAGCTTTTCAGTGGCCCAGGCACACAGGGGTATTGCCCACTACGCACCAGAAATTAAGAAGCTGAGAGTCAGATGAGAACAGCGGGAGTCACACCAATAATTAGTACAGCGATCTTTTATGAATGAAAATGCAGCAAAGGAGGAATGTTCTCAATGGGACATAAACGTAATCTGTGGAGCAAACAGGTCTTTCCTAGTTCTCTGTAAGGCAGAAGGAAGAAGAATGAAAATTAATTTCTTTTTAACTGACACACACAAACACACATAAACGTAGCCATATATATGGCTATTCTCTGCTTGACTGACTTTTTTTCCCAACATTTTTATGTAGGAGGCAAGTATTATTATATATGGCAGAGGATCTGCCATTGCTCTTCTTTGCAAGCCCCAGTTACTTGCAATCTGCCAAGGCAATTCACCTGACCCACGAGTCTTTATATAACCCCTTTCTTGGGAGTCCTTTGAGAGAGAGCTGTGAGGTGGATGGATCTTTCTGTTGTCAGCATTAGCATGCACTTGGCTTCTGCCTTTCCTGGGAAAGTCTGCCCAAACAGGTGATGGTATTTATCAATTGACATGGCAGCCTAACCAACGCTGGAAAAAACAAAAGCTAATAATAACCATCAACTGGGTGGTTGCTAGTGACAGAAGAGTTCATCACATTCACAGTCTGCTCTCTGCACTCATCCGAGGACTGTTTGGGAAAGAGGGAAGTGGAGAGTGGGCAGCACAAATTGCCACAGAGGCACAGCCCACAGTTTTCATAGCCATTATTTTCATCCCTACTCAGTCTTGGGCAGTGAGTGAATACTGGGGACCAGGAATCCCTGGACTTACAGCAGATGGTTGGGTTGACTGCACAGCTCATGCATATTTTGTATCACCATATAACAGAAGAGGACCAAAGTGTACACTCTTGGTCAGGAAGGCTTTAATTGCACTTTTATAACAGTTGCTATTTATGTGTGGTTTTGTTTGCATGCCTCCCAGGGTGTACAGCTACAACCACCAGACCATATTCCTCACCTAGGCTTGGACTCTAACCCAGCTCACCAGAGGGAAGTCTCTGCCTAACAAAGTCATGCATAATAAATAAAAAGGCCAGACAGGCTTCACAGTGCTACCTACTATTTGGTTGACATAACGAACGAGTACATTTCTTGTTCATGATGTAAAGGCCTATTCCAGACACTAACATAAACTCTCTTAATCATCAAAAGCAAAAATTTCTCCTGGATGTTCAGGATAGAATTATCATTCCAGTTTTCTGCAGTAAAAATTCAAGTGAGGATATGACATCACATTGCACACGTTATAAGGTATCACATGTTACATTATGTAAAACATGAAAACTCCAAATTGTGAATGTATGATTGATATAGCCATTAGCAGAATTGCAATTAGAGGAAATTTTAGAAGCCTTCACAACCAACAAAAGTTGAAAAAAGTCTGATAATCCCCATGTGCAAAATATTCCATGTGTGATAGCATGAAAGGAAGGCGTAGCCGTCAAGCAGGCAGAATTGCAGTATCTAGAGAGAGGTCTCTATCATATCTCAGCCAACCCTTCAGGCCTTACGTCAGTTACCTTCAGAGCTGTTCCTCCTTGAAGCAACACTAGAGAGCAAAAGTAAGGGACAAATTCACCCTCCTCTCCTCTGTTTCTGTTTCCTTCCCTGCTTTTTATTTCTTAGAAAACAGTGCACCTTCTTTACAAACAGAAAGCCTTTCACATCAAGAAAAAGACAATAACCCTGGGAAAAGAACCGACTGCATTTTCTAAGCCACGTAGCTATAATATCTCACTGGTGAGTTGGAGAAGAACAAAAGTTAACCTAGGAAATCAATGATGCTGGAAAACAGTAGGATTCTGAGCATCTCAAAGTTTAGAACAGTGATCTCCTGAGTAACATCCATGAGGTCCTACCGTTCAATATAAAATTTGTAAATACTACCTGTGCTCTCTGAATCAATACAGATTGATGCAGAAAGAGATATTGCTTTCTGGAAAAGAAAAACCTGCAGTAAGCAAAGTGATAGAAAAGATGTTCCACTGAATTCCACTTTAATTATTTTATCAAAATAGTCACAGCCTTGAAAGTTGGTCCTGCTCCATGCACATATTTAGTGACTCTTCAGGAAATATGTGAAATTATTTATGCAACCAGATAAAAATGGCATACAGTTATATTAAAAACTTTTATGAATGAGAAATATACTTGGATAGGAGTAAAGCTATATATACAGAAACTACACCTGGAAACTATCTATTAGCTTGTAGTTTTATTTCATTCAAGCAATGGCCCCTGTTGTTTCTGTCAGGGGTTTCTTTTGGACTTAAATCAGGGAGGAGACCTGCTTTGCTCTTTAGAAGGCACATCTGAATCTGATGATTTTATTTGTGTAATATGATACTGCTGCAGTGGAGCAACATCACTGTGGGAGGTCTACTTTCAGTCTATACCCACAGTTCAAGTCAGAAGTTGAAGTAGTAGATATCTCTGGGTACCTGGGGCAACTGACTCGTCAAAAGACATCATAAAAGATTAGAAGTCCTCAACAAATTTTGAGATGTTCTATAATTTCCCTGAATTGCCCTATGTATTAAAAAAAACCCAAGCCCCCAAACTTAAACCTCAAAAATTCTGTAGTTTAGATGAGATTTTCCAGGGGACAGGAAGTTATGCCTGATTGGAAACACTAACTCCATAACTCTTAGGAAGTCTAGCAGCAAATTGGAGGAAAACAAGATATTGGCAGATGTAATATGCCTGATTGTGCTAACTTTTAGGTTTTTATATACGCTATCATCATGATTCTCTTCAGATGGAATCCAACAGCAGACCTATAAAGTCCCTATTGGGAAATGTAAAGTAACTTTAAACTAAGAAAACAGAATTTAATATCAGCTCTTGATGCTTACTGCTTAGGGTCTTTGAAAATTATAAGCACATTAAATTGTTGGTCTAGTGTTATTAAAATAATATTTCATTTTTATTTTACAGTCCATGCTTTAGAAAAGCTTTATGAACTCTCAACAGGTTTTCAAAGGCTGGTTACTTAGCAGGGTAGATCATACTGCCTCATTATCGTAAAAAATGGACAATTTTTTGTAAAGTATTGCTGACAGCAGTTTTCTATATATTATTAGTAAACTGAAAGTGAAGGAGTACTGGTTTTTATGTCTTCCTCAAAACATTTCTTCATTGCTGCCACATATGAGTATTGAGTTGCACAACTAATTAGTTGTACTAAAACATTCTGCTGTAAGAGTTACTTCACCTTCTCTCCTTGTTTGTCATACACCTGTTACAGCTTGTGTTTTCAAACTGTGCATGCTCGGGGACACAGGCTGGCACACACCGTATATTTGTGCAGCATCTACTACAATGAAGCCCCAGCCTGGCTGAGGATTACCTGTGCCAATATTCATTTGAATAATTATAAACCCTAGGCCTGTGAGAGTTCTTCAAAACCCAAAAATGTGCTGGAGCAAAAGATGTAAATATTTTCCTCTGCTTCATTGATAGGATTTGTTTAATCAAATGGTGCAAAAATTTGCATAGGCAGCACAGTTTATAAGACAGTATAAGTTTATACTTTTGCAAGAAATCAGAGCATCATCTTAGAAGATGAAATTTCTTTCTTGGGGAAATCCCAAAGATTTTATAATTGCTTGTGCTTCAACAGTGAAAAATTAATATTTCTGGATATTTTTCTTCAGGAGTTATTTGAAAAAAAAAGTTATTTTGGAATAAAGAAAATATTTTTAATTATGTCAAATGGCAGCATGCATATTAACTGCATGTATGTTATTTAAAATAAAATGTTACTATAAGGAAAGGTTAAATTGTCACACTTTCATTAAATCAAGCAGATATAAACACAGAGTTCCTTGTTTTTCCAGCAAAAAATAATTACAAACAGTCCTGTCATGAAATGTTTTGACATATGCAAACTTCATTTCTGATCAAGTAGTGTCAAAATCTGAAGACGGAGATAGAAACAAGATACATCTCTCCTGATTTAATGACTAAATGAAAATAATCATAAGGGGATGTACAATGTTCAAGAGGGATGTAAATTGCAGCAAATGTTTGAATTTTAAGATTTACAATTGAGTATTAACTTTCTGCCTTTTGCTTTAGCAGAAAATCTTGCTGTTGATCTGAAAAGGTCCTAGAAAGATGGGCAAAGATTGTGTAAAGCACCACCACATTTTCCCTCGCTGTGATGCTGATGTGTGTTTATTAGGTTTTGCTTCCCAGCCATACATTTCATCTATAATTTTGTGTTAAGCCACAGCTCCCCAAGCTGCAGGTTTTGTAAGATTAGGTTTTTTATTCATGGGCAGTCTTACCTGGTGAGAGCTGGAGTTTCTTAAGGATTACTTTAACTTGCATAAGCTTTGGTTACCAAAGTGATATGGACCAGCTGAAAACTAAGAAGCACAAGTTCTCCCCCTCCCATTTTCAAATTACTCTTCATATTCTTGTCCCACCTCAATAACATCCATGCAGCATGAGGAAGTGGTGTATGTATGAAGTCAACATGGGCAGCAGGGCTCCCCATGAAAAGAAATTCTGAGAGGCTTACTGCTAGCTTGGTCAAGTGACACAAAGCATCTGAAATGATCCTTGTTAGTAACAACTGCACCTGAAGACATGAGTGCAAAAAGACAAGGGAATTCACCGGCTAATATGCCCACAGCTATGCCAAGTCACCTCTCCTGTACAGGCAAGACTAGATCCTTTGGTCAGTAGCTATCCCTGCTAGCTCCCTGTATCAAAGGGCTGTAGAGGTAAAGTGAATTTGGACTACACTCAAACCTTGCTGCTTTTCCTCCTATATATATATTATACACCCATTCTAGGTGTAACCTAGGATCTTATATTATGCCTCCCTGGCTGTTTGGCTAAATTTATGACTCCTCTCTTGTGGAGAGACTCTTATAGGGGTACCAGTGCACATATACTACAGGGAGTAATACTGCCCATCCCCTCCTATTTCTGCTCAGAAGCAGAGGACAGACTACCCATGCTCTTATCAGATGAGTTCTAAGAAGATAGACACACATGGTTTCATAATTCCGATGTCTTCATTTGTCCAAAGCTGATACCATCTTTTGTACCTGTAGTTCCAACTCTGAGATGGCTTAGGTCATAAATTACTTCAGTGAAATGGCATCCTATTTACTGTCAGGCTTGGTTTGCATTTTGATGTTAATCTTAAAAAGAGTAGAATGAAGAGAAGAGAAGAGAAGAGAAGAGAAGAGAAGAGAAGAGAAGAGAAGAGAAGAGAAGAGAGAAGGCAAGTTCATCAATGTGCGTAGCTGTTACTCTAATGACTCTCACAAAAGCCAGCTTGTACCATTAATGTGCAAAGCTGGAGACTTAACTCACATCATGGTGATGACTAAGAACGCATTAGACCTCTACCATAATCCTTGCCTCTAAAGATTTAGGAAGGGTACATCCAACCAACCAACCAAACAAAAACCAACCCAGCCCTGAACAGACAAATAGTAAAAGACCTGCTATAACAAAGCCTGGAAATGTCAAAGACTGCTGAAGAAAATCTAAATAGCCTTTCACACTAAATCTGAAAGCATACGATCCAAGTGAAAAGATACATAGACAGAAAGTCTGAGCTACCAATCTGGGGTGAACCTGAGGCAAAACAGAAACTACTGGAAGATCTAGGTTTAACACTTAAGAAAGCAGTTATAGCTTGTAGAGTAAATAAAATTACCCAATGAAAAATGAAGTTTGCAGAATGTGAACCAATCCTCTGAGGTAGACATATAAGCCAGCAATGAAAACAAAAAGACATCAGAGGGAAAAAAGCCAATGAAAAGCCAAGTCAGAATCCCCTAACAACAGGTGGAGCTGAGCGCAGTGTGGCAAACATCATGAGCCAAATTGATACCAATTGTTGGAAAGAGAGGCACACTCTGTATTGGGTTACACTTACCAGAGTTTACAAGCTCTGGCACCACACTTAAAGCATGGACACAGAGGATGACCCGAGCAATGGACAATTTTGCAGCCAAAAGCTAAGGATTATAAGTCTGAAAGTTAACAGGACATGAACACTGAATCCACAAGCAAAGTGTAAATATAGCACCGGAGGAAAAACCACATGCAGGAAGGGTAAAAGTTTGGGAACATACCCAAAATCCAGTTATGAGTGTAACAGGCCCTTTGTCTCCTCTATTGTGAACTTTCAGAAATCTGAGGAATTAAATAACTGGAAAAGTTTGAGAAAGTCTTGCAGGAGACTGTGCTCATCTGAAGACCAAGCACATGTGGAAAAAGTTAGAAAGATCTTTAGCTTTTGGCTGGAGTTGAAACAGTATACAGCTAGTCTTACTGGGAGCTGTAGAGCAAGCAAAAAAATGGCCAGCTTTGCTATGTTGTCAATATATATGGGACTTCACCTACATATAGAACCAACATAAGTACTAAATAAATCTGTGAAAAGGAAACATTTTTATTACCTACCAGGGGATAAATCCTTGGAAGAATGGCACAAAGCCCAGCTAGCAGGCTTTGCCAGACCTGCACTGGGCCAATGTGACTGTCTCTGCATTGTCCTCCTGGACGCAGGAGCACAGGGGAGTGCGGTGACACCAGGCTGGCTCCAGACCCAGTCCTTTGGACCCCACAGCTTGGCAGCAAGGAAGAGCTGAATAAGAACCACTGCGTTCCAACTAAGGTAGTTAGAGATCATCCAGTATTTTCTGGATTTCTTCCTTTGAACAGTCTCCTAGGCAGTTTCCACGAATAAGGGACAGCTGTGTGGAAAACTATGTTTTTATTTAGGAAAAGTTTTCTTAGATATATCTTATCTTTCAGCCAAAAAGGAGAAGTATCAGACAAAGTCATCTTATACTTGCATGGTGAACATACCTTTGGCATGTGTGTTGCCAAAATCCGGAATAAAACTCCTTAACAGCAATGAGAAGTTAAGAAGCAGGCACTCCTTTATTGCAGCCCTGGGCACACAGGGGATCACTCCACCTAGTGTGTGCACCTGTCTGATTTAATCATGCAGGTTAAATATACACCTGTCATATATATTCACTAGATTTCTGGGAAATATCATACATAATCATCAATTGTCTGAAAGATCATTAACATATGTAAATGTCCTTTTACGCAGGCGTAGTGAAGCCTCTGGTGGTCTTCAGAAGCCCTCTGGTGGTCTTCCATAGCCTTCCTCACTTTGTCCGATAGTTGACCTCTCTTATACGATTCTGCGCAGTACGATTTTGCCATTTACATAAAAGTACATTCAATGTTAATTCTTAAATTTAATGTTTCTAGTGATTGGCCCCCAGTTACATCACCTTATCAATATTCTTATACTATAACATTCATTGGTTAATCTTACTTATTCTACTAACTTGTCTTTTGATCAAAGTAGGGTTTCTAAACCGCAAAGCTGAAGTCCATAACGATCTCTCTCTTTGTTCATTAAAACAAAACACTACAATCTAACAAATCTGTCTAAATTTCTATGGTTAACTGATCTAAGACAATACTTATTCTTTTTTATGATTGTTTACAACACATTTTGTATGTTCCTAGGTTTCTATAACTATTGTGAGCTTCAAACTCCTATTCTACAGTCTTTTCCCTTTTAACCAAACCTGACTTATGTAAAATTCTAATTTTTATCAAATATTGGTAACATGTGTGCTGCACTATAGATTTGCCCACTGTGAGACCATCTGATTTACTGGGGTTGATGTCAGACAGCCAGGTAAGTTTGACACGTTTTGTCACAAACAATGCAAGATTGTCTAGACAAAGGTGCTATCTCTGGCTCAAAACCAGTGTTTGCCTGCAGATCCTTGAGGTGCAGTGGAATAGTCTGGTGCTACATCAATGTATGCTTGTGTCTAAGCATGTGTCAGCAGTGTGTGCTGGCATACTGGGCTTTATTAACAAAAACACAGCCAAGGAAAGTGATTATTCATCTTTATCTGGTACTCATTAGATCACATCTTGAATACTGCTCCCAGTTTTGGTTCTCAGTACAAGAAAGACATTGGTAAACTGGAGTGAGTTCAGTGGAGGCCACCAGAATGGTCAGGGCTGGAGCACTTGCCCTGTGAGCAGAAGCCTCAGGATCAGACCTGGTTCAACCTGAAGACAAGATGGCTTTGGGGGCACCTAACAGCAGCCTGGCCCTATGTCCCGATCCAATGTCGGGAAAGGTTTCGATAGGATCCCAAGAGTGAGATTAAGACACAAACGAGGTCAAATGCTGCATAGTCAAAATAGCCTTTATTATCAAAAGTATCAAAAGTGGAAAGTGGTGGCAACAGGATAGAATGGAAGAAAAGGTAGAAATTAAGCAAGCAGTCGGGATAGGATTGCTAGGATAGTCACCACCACGCAACCAGCGGCGTCCTGTTGGTCCTCAATCTTCAGTTCTTTGGTGGTGAAGAAAGCCACCCACAGCTTGTCTCTATGGGCTTTTATAGGGCATATTTCAATGATGTCATGCGCTGCAGGTTTTGTTTACACACGACCTTCCTGTGATCAACACCAGATCAGCTCCAGCCCCTTTCTTCCCGGGATGTCTTAATGGCCTGGTAATCATCCTTATGGAGAGAGGAGTGTCCTGCTTAAACAGGCCATCTTAGAGACAAAGGGCTTAAGATAAGCAGTTCACAGTTCTTTGAGATGATGGTACAGTCCCCCACACCTAACAATCTTTGAGGCAAATGGTTCAGGATAACAATTCAGTCTCTTACACCACCCTGCGGCTCAAAGATTATTTCAGGACCCATGGTGGTTTTGAGAAAAGATGGCTATATAGAAAAGCCAGAAAAGAGCATTCAGACAATCTGTATTACAGACGGTGTGGTTTGGTGTACAGCGCGAATTTGTTTAACACCATCAGGCGAAATAGTAGTTACAAATTGCATATTAGTTACGATATGCTGAATCAATTGTATAAAGCATGGAATGATACATGGTAAAAAGAACAACATGGTAAAACCACACTGTTGGAGCGGCGGAGGAATGCACATAAGTTGACCCAATATGAGTGATAGAAGTGATTCAACTTTATTTGCACGGATAGCTCATATTTATACAGTTTGCGATAATTATGCCTACTAGTCCTAATATCATTGGTACATTGCTAATGTTTATTCATTACTAAAACACACCCACTTGTGGTTGGCAGCTACATGTGTTCAGTAACTTTCTCATGAGAACTTCTTCAAAAGTTACTTGTGAAGTTATGCCAAGGTCACACCATCCCTGTCTTTCTCCTGATAACAGCGAGACCAGCTGTTGTTTTTCTCCCAATATCAGGAAAGCCAGCTATTTTCAGCCAAGGCCTAGTCTTGCTGCTCAAACTGACATTCTTTCACACAGAACTCTGCTCGCACAACTTTTCCACAGGCCCATGTCCTTTTTCAGCAAGCCACTTCCCAACAATTCCCCCTTTTTCTTTTTGTGCGAGTAGAGCTTGGTGTGTCAGCTTTGAGACTCCTTT
The DNA here is from genome assembly GCF_929443795.1 of Astur gentilis. Lineage (NCBI taxonomy): Eukaryota > Metazoa > Chordata > Aves > Accipitriformes > Accipitridae > Astur > Astur gentilis. The sequence goes on along the minus strand of NC_064881.1, from coordinate 1,671,101 downwards.
CATCATGCACCCATAAGCAATTTTAACTATTACACAGATTAATATCAATATACCCAACCATCGTAAGGCTTCCTTAATCAATGACATTAGCCATGGTGTTATCCCGCCAAATATTGACTGTAACACCCCATCAAACCAACTAGTTTCTTGCTGGATCTTTGTGTATGATTCTTCAGCCAATTTATCTGTTTGTGAATAGATTGAGGTAAAATTTTAACACCTGCTGTATTGCCCTTTGCAAAGATCTGTGAACACAATTAATTAAGCACAGTAAAAACAACATTATACATAAGAATAAAATACATAAGAATAAAAGACTGTTCAGGTAATGCCAATGACACACAAAACGAGATTTGATTAATAGCTTTAGCTAGTGACACCCAAATATTCTTACTGTCCCATGGCGTTAACCGATGTGGATCAATCACCGGTGTCACTGTCATGCTGCTTACTACAGTCAGTGTGTTCCATATCAATCTCAGCATAAGGTTTCACATTTATGGGTAAATCAGGAACGTATCTGCCAGACATGGAGGATGTGATTTTTTGTCCAATTGCTGCTAAGGCTTGCCGTCCCGGTGCACTTAGTTGTCTTGTAGAAGTTAAGCTATCGCTGCCCCTCAATAAATCCAGCAGCGGCTGTAAGTCTGTATTTGTAATACCACAACAAGGTTGAATCCACTGTAGGTCTCCATTTAAATCTTTCTCCCTCTTTTTGTTTTTGAGCAATCCAGGCTTGCTTAATAACTTGGGATGCCATTTTCCTTAATAAGCTGAACAAGGTAAAACTATTACAATAGCTACAATCACAGTAACTACAATAATGCCCATAATTCTTTGAGCCAACGTGTTACCCCTAATGACCCAGACCATGAGGACTATGAGGAAAATGAACCATCCATACATTCTTGTGCCATCTTGCTCCACGAACTCAGCCCAGCAAGCGGTAGGTGCCAGCTTTCCGTGGGCGTCCCCACAGAGGCGACGACGGCCTCACCGTACACCAGCTCGATGCTCTTCGGAAAATCCCGGTACTTATACATTTGCAGAGGAACGGGTTTTAGCACACGTGGCCAGCGGGTGCCAAAAGTCCACCTCGGTTGCAATCTATGACGCATGCGCTCGCTGGCCAGGCGCGCTGCACGAGTCATAGCCATCTGGTCTATTGGTTTGTGGGCTTTACGATACAGTTGCGATGCACAGAGAATCTTGACCTGTTATGTTAGCCAAGGTGACCTATACATTAGTTTTTGGCTGAGGTAGTATTTATATTGCCACATCATCTATGATGCTCCAGATGATGATGGTCGTGCAAATCGAACAGGAGTCCATCGTGGGTCTGTATCTGTGGAAACACAATCAACCTCGTTCCCAGGTTATTAATGGAAATAGATCTTACCCCTGATTTTGGCTTTAACTAACTTTTACATTTACCCCACACTGTCTTCCCGTAATCACGCTATGTTTAATCAAATTATGCTTAACACACTTTTTACCTAAAGCAAGTTCTATATCCAATAAGGCACGCTGTTCTAAAAACCTCTCTGAAGGACTCGGTGTCCGCTAGTAATACGCTATTAGTTAGAATCTGTCAGATCAGTGGCTCCAGCACCCACCGGTGCCGTGCCATTTGCCATTGGGACAATTCCGGGTCCAGCATCAGTGAGAATCCATGGCTTGACCCACTTAGCCGGGATCTCCCAGTAAGTTTTACTTCTGCTGATCCGCACCATTTCCCGGATTCTGGGTCCTTATACGTTACCATGATTCCCATACTTTGTTGCGTCCTTTCTGCCTGTAAAAGAACATGATGCACTACCATTGGTGGGTCTTTGTGATCACCTGTCAATCTAAGATAATTTAGCACAAATAAGGCTTTGGCCAATCGTTCCTCTGGGAGTAAGACCTGGGTTCTCCCCTTTTGTTTTTGCAGCATGTTCTTTTAGGGTCTGGTTGGCCCATTCGACAATAGCCTGTCCTGTAGGAAGATGTGGAATACTGGTACCATGGTGAATTCCCCACAAATTACAAAATCGAGCAAATCGTGTAGAACCATAGGCTGGGCCGTTGTCCGTCTTAATTTCTTTAGGCACACCCAGTACTGCAAAAGAAGCGTGAAGATGTCATTCACTATGTAAGGCCTTTTCTCCAATTCGTGCCATGGCAACCACATGGCAGCAGGATAGGTATCAATACATACACGCACAGAATGCTTTGCACCAAACCACGTGACATGGGTGACATCCATTTGCCACAACTGCAATGGCAAAAGACCTCGTCGGTTAACCCCACGGCCCAAGCCCAGCCCTTCCTTTTGACAATCAGGGCATGCTTTAACGATACCTTGGGCGTCAGTAAGTGGTAAGTCAAATTGCTTTGTTAACATCCTAGCGGGTTGGTGCAAGAATGCATGTGATTGCCGTGCTTTGTTGAAAAAGATTCCCTGGAGGAGGGTCCCGTGGCGCTGCAACCAATTGGTCAGCTCTGTCATTTCCCGTTTCTCATCTGCACAGTGTTCTCATACCCAATAGTTCTACCAGAAGGGTCATATCGCCATTACTGATACCGCAAAGATTCCGCACCCACTGGATATCTCCCACAAGCTTCTGGACATCATGTAACGTTGAAATTTCTCATGTTATTTGAACCTTCTGAGGTTTAACATTGCTAGCATCTATGTGCCACCCCAAATACTTCCAAGGTGCTGCCTTTTTCACCTTTTCAGGAGTGATTATTACTCCGTGATGGCTTAAGATGTCCTGCAATTGAGTTAAAATCTCATCCTGTGGCCAGTTACTGAGGTAACTGCTTTCTTACAGGCTCTGATGCCCAGGCCACATACACCTGACACGTCATGGGGGAATTGCGCATTCATTGCGGTAACACAACCCAATGGTATCTCTTATAGGGATCTGCCTTGTTAATCGATGGTACCGAAAAGGCGAACTGTTCAGTGCCATCTGGGTGCAATCTTTTAGATTTATAATTAACAAATCCCATTCTTCTGGAAGCATAACTGGAGATGGCAAACCTGGCTGCAGGGCTCCCATACTGTCCATCACCGCATTCACAGCTCTGAGATCATGTAACAGTCTCCACTTCCCACTTTTCTTGGGAATGGTAAATATTGATGTATTCCATGGACTAGTAGAAGGAACAACATGTCCCGCTCTCAATTGGTCTTCAACTAACCCTTGTATTTTTAGCAACCTTTCAGAATTTAGCAGCTACTGATCAATCCAATCAGGCTCATCTGTTTTCCAGTTAATTTTCAGAATTGGCTACCCCTCAGTGACCGCTCCTAAAAAGGATGCGTCACTAACATTGCCTTCATTTGGCTCAATAAATCATGGCCTACGAGGCCAAACAATTCAGTTGGGGTAGTCATGACATACGGACACGTCGTAATGTGTTCACCATCGGGGAACACAAATGTAATCGGTAGCTGACTTACTAAGGTGGCTTGTGTGCCCCCTATCCCAGCAATACCAAAATTTGGATTGATCGATGGCCATGATGGAGGCCAAATGCATCGTAAAATAATCGTAACATCAGCTCCTGTATTGATTGTCATCGGTTTCTTGACGACAACTCCATCGGGCCCTTCCAATTGCACTACCTTTTCTGGTTTACCTCTTGTTGTGTCCATGGCAAAGTATACCTGCGGTTTCCCTGTGGAGCCGAATCCACCATCTCCACGTTGTACTTCACCCGGGTTCGGAACGCACGACCTGAATGGAACTAATTGTGCTATTCTGGTACATTTAGGAATAGAAACAGGAGGGATTACAACATGAATCATAATTTTCACAGTCCCACAATAATCTGCATCAATAAGCCCTGGGAGCACCAGAATTCCTTCTAGAGCTGTTGAAGATTGCCCCATTAAAAATGCACTAAGTCCAAACCCCAATGGTCCCTTTATGTTGACTGCGGTTTCCACATCCACTCCGGAGCTTCCTGCGGTGGCAGATCTGGTGGTTGCGAGGCTGCCTGAGGGCTGGCAGCTCAAGGCCCTTGCATTTGTGTCGCCGCGCGAGGGGCCTTCACAGTCAGTGTAAAGTTTCCCTTCTTCCTGTATTCTTGGTGGTATGGTTATCTTTCTTACACTTGTTGCAGCACTTACTGTTAACAGTACCTGTACATTTGCTCCTAATGTGTCCACGTTTGCCACAGTTAGAACACTTGACCAAGGGTGTCTTACTGGCCTTGTGTTTCTTTGTAGCTCCTTGGAGAGCTGTGGCAGCATAGGCTACTTTCTGTGAGTCCACTGATCCATCCGTGTATTCTATCACATCAACGACGTCTGCATTTTTCGGCAAATTACACAATGCTTTGCATGTCTTTTCAGTAGCATTTTCAAAAGCGAGTATTTTGAACATGTTTTCTTTCATGCCCTCGTTCACGTCAGGGTGGTCATAAATTGCCCTATGCAGTCTATTAATAAACTGTGCAAAAGGTTTGTTATACTCCTGTTTCACCTGGGTAAAAGCATGGCTGTACATATTGTCTGGTATGGTAAGAAAAGCTTGATACGCCAAGATCTGTGATAGATGATGAACCTCAGTGATACATTGTAACTGAGCGTTCCCTGATGCGAAGGGTCCAGTACCCATCGGCATCTGCGTGGTTACTCCCCATAGGGGATCTGTTTGTTGTCGTGATGTTGCTTGTTCCCCATCACAGAGCTTCTCCCACTGCTGGAAAAACACTAACATTTGGGCGGGTGTCAAAATCAACTGTGCTAGCTGTTTAATATCTTGAGGTATCAGCGTATCAGCAGAAAAAATGAATTGCAGTATTTGGTGAGTTAACGCAGATTGGATTCCGTACTGACTCACAGCATTCCTTAATTTCTCAATGACCTTCCAGTCAAACACCTCCCATTTTTTCTGTCCATTTGATGCAATAACTGGGAATGCTTGGAGCATAGTCCCTTCTATAATGGCATCTTTTATTACACCCCTCCAATGTCTCTGCCTTTCTTCTGCAGCGGCTATTACAAGCGGCTATTACAGGCGGCTCCGCGTCTATCACGGGTGCTGTTGGTTTCCCCGTCTCTTTTCTGCATTTCCTTTAACAATTCTAACATTGTCTCTTTTTGTTCTATTATTAGAGTAGCCAAGTCCTTGTTTGCATTATTCGAATCAGGGTATATGCTAGGTATAATTTGTTCATGTTGAACGGTGGTATCTGAGGGCTGGTTTTTCGTAGGCAGATTTTTACTCACTCCCCGATTCTGTAGGGTTTCCTTTAATCGTACGGTTAGGGACGCTTGGGAACTGTCGGATGGCTGATTAATATCGGCAGTCCCAGGGAGTGGAGCAGAAGTCAAGGGCACGAGAGCAGGCGAACAAGCTCCAAAAAGTCTCTCTCGCTGCATTATGTTTTTCTCCCCGCTTTTCCCTTTCGCTTGCAGTTGGAGAGAGAGAGCAGCAAAAGCAGACGCAGACGCTTTACGATCTGCTTTCATTTCTTACAGAGTTGTCTTAATCAATTTCCATAAAGTTGCAAGACCTTTAACTTCTTTAGACCCGTCACTAATTTCATCCCATAGGGAGGTTCCGATAGCATTCCAGGTACTAAGCTCAAAAGATGTACCCACACTAATTGAAAGGTTTCTGTCCTTGCTTCATTAGTTTTTTAGCTGATTCATCATCGTCAATTACCATATCCCATAATACGTCTCCTAATCTACGCCATTCATTCTCCTAAAATAATAAATCCGGATTCTTAAAGCATCCCTTAACACCACCTAAAGCAACTAATCCCAAAACTTGCTTAACGCAATTTACCCCCCGCTTTTCTAAAAAGCACTGTAATAATTTTAGGGCTACCTCTTGATCCATTGCCGGCCGGCTTCTTGATACTCCTGGGTGCTACCTTGATTAAGGCACCTTGTTTAAAAAGTCTTTGCAGCCTTTTTCCAGTAGCCCTCACTGACGGTGAACCCCTCTTGGACGGTCCAGGCACGAGAGTTAACACACCAACCAAGACGATCAGCGTTCGGTTAATCTTTTGCCCCCCGGTCGCTGCTACCGGTGCTTCTCAGTGTCCGTCGCTCCAATTCCCCTTTCTTCGGTCCCTGTTCGGGCGCCATTTGTTGGAGCGGCGGAGGAATGCACATAAGTTGACCCAATATGTGTGATAGAAGTGATTCAACTTTATTTGCACGGATAGCTCATATTTATACAGTTTGCGATAATTATGCCTACTAGTCCTAATATCATTGGTACATTGCTAATGTTTATTCATTACTAAAACACACCCACTTGTGATTTGCAGCTATGCGTGTTCCGTAACTTTCTCATGAGAACTTCTTCAAAAGTTACTTGTGAAGTTATGCCAAGGTCACACCGTCCCTGTCTTTCTCCTGATAACAGCGAGACCAGCTGTTGTTTTTCTCCCAATATCAGGAAAGCCAGCTATTTTCAGCCAAGGCCTAGTCTTGCTGCTCAAACTGACATTCTTTCACACAGAACTCTGCTCGCACAACTTTTCCACAGGCCCATGTCCTTTTTCAGCAAGCCACTTCCCAACACCACACAACAAGTAAAATAGGATTTGCTTAAGCTATGGACCACCAGGGAGCCAGGAAAACATATCAATGTCCCAGCCTTTCCATGTCTGGACAGGAACACGGGCCAGCTTTTGTATTCCCGCAGTAATTTGTTTAACAATTTTCCCACTGTCATCAATTTTTAAACAACAGTTAGAATCATTTATTTTACCACAAACACCTCCTTCCTCAGCTAGCAGGTAATCGAGAACCATGCGATGTTGTAATATTGCTGTTCACATTTGTGTAGCTTGATCCACCAACAGATCAAGGGCATGGGCTGTCTCATTAGTAATGATCTCTAGGACAGCTTGTAACCGGATGATGCAATTTAGGTTATAGATAGGTTCTCGAGCACCGCTAACCCACTTATTAGGGTTCCAGGTGGTAGGTCCATAATGTTGTATGATACGTTGAGGCGTCCAATTGTCTTTGCCCCAGGTTTGACCATTCCCACCTGCTATAGAGGTATTAATGGATCGCTGATATTGATTGAGATAATCATATACCTTAACACCCAGTCCATCCCCTTCATTGTCTGGGAGCAGGAAAAACAAAGGGTGAATTACCCCCACTTAACACACTCCAGTCCAATTTGCTTGTACCAGTTTGTAGGCACGTTGGCCACACACCCAAGACTGACCCTTTAAGGCTCGTGCACCATTTTCAAACAAACCAATAGGTGTCCGTGGTGACTGGAAATATGTTGAATTACCTACTCTCAGAGGATGATCTGACAGACCATTCATCAACAACCTGTCCACAGTTTTTCCCACCTCCTCTGTGGTGCCCCAACAGATAGGAAGTCCATCCAGACCTATGCTCAAATGTCCCTGACAGCGGTCTTTATTATCACTTGACCACCAAATTTGAGTTCCATCAGTGAGTGTGCATTTCCAGGCACCAGAACGATGGTGCCAAAAGCAGGTAACATTAAGAAGGTTATTAGACTGATTAGTGGAAGACCAAAACTGGGAAAACCGTTTCCTGTGCCCTGTTTGATTCACCCAGGCCCATCTGGACCAGCGAGGCACAAAATTTGGGGAACTGGAACTCAGGAGGAGACAATATGCTTGGTCATCTCCTTCTGGCAGTGTTATAGCTGCCCTATGGTCTGAACAGTCAATTGGTCTACAACCATCAGTGAGGCAATGGTTGTCATAAGTATAGGTCCAGTTGCAATTGCTATTTCCCACGAGAATACCATCTTTTTGTGTTCGGTTCAGACAATATCCACCTTGGACTGGATAGTGTATTGTCCAGGGCTGTGTGTCTTCACCCCAGTAAGAATAATTTTTGACCTCACTGTAATTTCTCACTAACCATTTTGGGGAAATAGGGGCAGCAGTCCATGGCCAGCTTTCCAAACCTAAGGGCCCACCACATACCCAACAATTAGATTAAAAGTGTTGGCCACTTGCTGGCCTAGAGCCACAAGTTCATTTTGCCACTTGAAGCTGAAAAGAGGGGCACAGGAGGTTCCCCAGATATTAAAGGCAACAACAATAGTCGTCCAAAACAACATCTGCAGTGGTATACCAAACATACTATACATATTAACAAAGCAATCACTGACAAAACTACACAAATGATTAACAGCTTCACATATTTCCTCAGGCATGCTCCAGAGTCCTCACCTGAAAGAGCAAAGAAAAAACAGACTCGGTTTGTTCTAAGGAACCAGAAGCAAATTGTTATTAGAAGGATGGAATAGTCCACCTGGTATTGATTTTATGTTCCTTTCCATAAGCATCCTTTGCTTTCCAAACATATTTATTATTGGTGTTTCTAGTACCAGAGGTACGGTGCCAACCATGGGGAGTTCAACGAAGACTGGTTGGCCCGGAAAGTATGATGGATTTCTGGAATGATCCAGGTTATCTGGGGCTGGCATAATGGTTGGGGTCTTCGGGCAAAATGCTGTAATTGTCGGGCACCCATTCACTCTGCAATGACTGTTAACACTAGTTACTGCATCCCGTAGCCGTTTAGCCCATCCAGGCTTAAGCGGCTTGAGGAAGCGTTTCAGCAAGCCATTCATTCTTTCCACAATTCTGTTTGACTGTGGATAATACAGAGTATGGAGCGCCCACGAGATCCCTTCCTGGGTTGCCCAATCTTGGACTATGTTAGCAGTAAAGTGGGAACCATTATCCGACTGAATCGACTGAGGTTTGGGGAAAGTGCCAAACCACTCTTTCAAAGCTTTCGCTGAGTTTTCCCCAGTCGCTCTGGCAAAGGCTTCAGCCTGGACTAACCCTGACACTATCTCTACTCCAACTAACACATAATGCTTCTCTTCTGATTTCCGGAAGGGGACTATGTAGTCCACTTGCCAAGCCTCCCACAACCCTTTCCCCTCCCTTAGGTGTAAGGGGTCACCTTCCAGGGGGTGTCTTTCCAAGCAGGTACGACATTGTTCACAGGCAGACACACAAGTTTTACATTCTTCCCTGGTCACTGGCCAGCCTCGACTTGGGCCTCACAATAGAGATCTTTGATCCCTGAATGTTTTCTTTTCACATGTAGCCATTCTAACAATTGCTCCCAGTCTTCTGATATTGGGGTGTTCTGGAGGAGAGCTAATCGGGCTAATTTATCAGCTTTGCCATTCCACTGGCTAACAAGGGTGCTATCCTGTAGATGGGAAGCCACCCAGGCTACTGCAAATTTTCCTTGTCTAGTGATGGTTAGAATATCTTGCCACTTTTCTTTCTGCCATACAGGTATCCTATTGACTTCCCACCCATTTTGTTCCCAGAATGGAAGCCATTCAGTACAGCCTTTAAATACAGCATAGGAATCAGTATAGACATAGACAGGAGAGGTAGATTGAGCTTCATGCTGGAAAACACTCCAGACTGCAATTAATACCCCTACTTGAGCACTACCTTCCCTTTCGGTGATTATTTGTTTGTCGTTATCTATGTGGAGCGCTACAGCTCGATATTTCCAAGTTTTTCCTTCTCATTTAGAGGAAGGATCAGTAAACCAAACATTCTGCAATTGTTCAGAAAAGGGGGGGGGGGGGGGGGCGGGGAGGGCACTTGTATTACAGGAGGAAGTTCAGATGTTTCCCTATCTGGGCTTGTTTCTTCTTGAAAGGTTAACATCTTTGTTGCCCCCTCAGACACAGTAAAAATGTCACAATAATGCTCTATCTACCCGTACAATTTCTGTACAGAGGCTCTCTGAGCCACCCTGTCAGGGGGCGAACTTCCTGCTAAAACTGTCTTGGTTACTTTAAACAGGCCTCTAGGCACTATAGACTGCTGTCAAATAGTCCGTTCAGCCTCTCTCAAGGCTAAACGGACTACAAACGAACCTTTCTCCCAAGCAGTATGTCTTTTTTTCTGCATCCTTAAAACTGCAAGAATAGAACCCAATAGGTTGAGTGGGTCCTTCGGGGCCCTTTTGCCATAAATGGATTGATAACCCACTTTTGGCAAATCCCCATTCAATATGGACAGGGTCTGTGGGATGAATAGGACCGAGAGCTTGATGAGCAGTTGCCTCAAAAATTAGCAATTGCAATGCCTCTTTGTGGGGCTTACTCCATTCCCACTGAGCCCCTTTTCACAACAAGTCATACAAGGGTCTTGCAATAATTGAAAAATCAGGGAAATGTTTTCTCCAAAACACAAGTAATCTTAGTACGTGCTGAAAATCTTTTTTTGACTCTGGCATTTTAATCTGAACCAATGAGGAAATGGTGTCGGGGGGGATACATGTCATTCCTCCCTTCCACCAAATTCCTAAAAACTTTACTTCACTTGAGGGTGTTTGTATTTTCTCTGGTGGAATTTTCAGCCCCAAGCTTTCCAAGTGAGAAATTATATTATCCTGAGTTTTCTGAACCTTTTCTGTTTCATCCCCACCTACAAGAATGTCATCAATGTACTGGTAAACACTGACCCCTTCTCTGTCTCAAATAGTTCTAGCTCCTGCGCTAACACATGATGAGCTAGAGTGGGGGAATGCTTGTACCCTTGTGGGAGTTGGGTAAAAGTAAATTGCTGACCCTCCCAAGTAAATGCAAAGCGGTCTTGATCTTCTGTTTGCAGGGGGACCATAAAAACCATATCTTTAACATCCACTGTTGCCATAATCGGGTGGGCTCATTCCTGGATTGTAGCTATAAACTCAGCAATATTCGGTACCGCAGCTGTCAATGGACCGGTATTTGCATTAAGTCTGTGTTAATCTACAGTTAATATCCACTTGCCATTAGGTTTTCACACTGGCCACACCGGGGAGTTAAAAGGAGAATGGGTTGGAATCGCAATACCCTGTCCCTTTAAATCCTCTAACACAGGCGCTATTCCCCCCCCCCGGCCCCCAAGGGTATCGGGTACGGTTAAGGAAACTCCCCCGCAACCATTGTCACTGTAGTGGCACTATCTTCTCCTGGCAATTGAGGCTGACCATTGCTAATGCCTGTGGCTGAACAATGCCGAATGCATCTGCCACAAAAAGCTGCTGTTTGGAGGGTGCAATTCCGCAATTAGCAGCGTCTTGGGTTTTAATAGCTGAAATCTGAGCTCCGGTATCTACCAAAAAGGTAACCGGGACTTGTCTTGGTCCCACAAAACCTGTAATTAGTAAATCACCCCGGCCGTTTCCAGTGAGCTGTCTAATATACATCCAAACTTTGCCCGCCCCCCCCGCCCCCCCGCTCACCACTGAAGGGCGAAGGATCTAGTTTCCCACTGGCTCTTGGGTGGCGTTTGTTTCTGATACATCAATCAGGGAGGGTGCGCTAAGAGTAGTATTCTCAAAATCCACTTTTCTATTTGCTGATTTATCAGGCCACCCTGTTACCAATTTTTCCAATTTGTCTGTTGGCATCTCGTCCATTAAGTCACGTGGGATCCCCTTCTGGGATCCCCGTGCCCACAGTATATTACATTTGTTCGGGATTTCTCTCCCCCCAGGCAAGGGGTGTTCTCTTATCACTCCCAGGGCATGGGACTATTTTTACTTCAGCCCGCCTCAAGCCCCTGGAGTCCGTTTTGGTGGCTGGAGGGTTTAACAGGACCATACTTGCGCCTGTAATTAATTAACTCCTGGGCCACTTCTCCCCATTTTCTTATCTGGGGGGCAGCGGTGCTGATCAGGCATGAATCCTTCTGAAGCAGCCGCAACACTCTCGCCCTGGGGCATCACCTGTGTCTTGCCTTGTAATTGTATACCAATTGGTTTCAGAGAATCAGGGAGTCCCCGTATAAGGGGAGTCATTCACTCAGGATCCACCAACATCATCATTGGGGACTCCTGCCTAGGCTCCAATTTTCGATCACACATCATCTGCAGACAAGCTGCCTTTTGTCCACTCTCCACTAATTGATCAACAGTCCCCATAATTGCGAGGGGATCCCCCCTCTCCGAGGGGTTCAAACCCCCCACCCAATAGGCTGCCCATTGGGTTAAAGACCAGGGGGCACAGTGATTCCCAGCAGTTAAAAACACTACCAGTCCCCAATACCCTTCCACCTCCTTTTCACTTAACAGAATCTGGTGTCCCCCCTGACAACGATACTCTCCACATATACTCGCTTCCGACTCCTTAGGGGTTCAGCCAAATTCTTTTTTTAGTTTTGCCAACTCAGTGGCAGTATAGGGGACCTCTTTAGTTGTAACTTGGGGGAAATGGTCCTGCTCATTATCACAGGTATATTCAGTTTTGACTAAAGTTTGCAATGAAGGCAGCTCTAACTTCTCCACTGTCTCTTTTGCTGCCTGCAGGTCCTTAAAGGGGTAGCCAATTTCTGATCTTGGAGGAATTTCCTCACGGACAGTACCTGCAAGGAGCTGCTCCTTAAGAGTAATTTGCAAATGTTTCACTTGGTTCTTTTCTGCTTCAAGTTGTGCTTTTAATCCTGCCACTTGTCCAATAAGGGACTGAACAAGATTTTGGAGGGATTCAATAATTTGAGATTCTGCAGCGAGGTGGCAATCCCTATCCTCCACTGCTGCGGCCAGACTGGCACCGAGAACGGCACAGACAATTGCTTTTCCTCTCCCTGACAGCACTCTAGCATCTTTCTGTAAAGCAACCATCTGATCAATAACGCTCTGTAGATTATACCAATTTCCCTGAGCCCAGTCTATCCCAAGCACAGAGGGTCACACTTTATGTTTTTCCAAAAAATCAAACAAAGCTTCTTTCCCCAAACGGGCAACTTTGCTATCACTCATCTTATACAAAGTGGGGAAGCAGTTGTCTCAGGAAAGCATCATGTAAAGTTTCAAACACAGCACAACAGAAGCCTGCACCTATTACGTTCCTGAGAGGTCTCACGTATTAAAGCAGGGAAAGTTTCAAACACAACACAAGCCTGCGCCCCTTACATTCTGAGGGGTCTCACATATTAAAGCGGGGAAGCAGTCATCTCATGAAGGCAGCACGTAAGTTTCAAAACCTTATAAAAAGCAGGGAAGCAGTCATCTCAGGAAGGTAGCATGTAAAGTTTCAAACACCACAAACCTGCCCTCCTTACGTTCCTGAGAGGTCTCATGTATTAAAGCAGGGAAACAGTACGGCACTGTCATCTCCGTGACGCCAATTTAAATGTCCTGATCCAATGTTGGGGAAGGTTCTGATATGATCCCAAGAGCAAGATTAAGACACAAACAAGGTCAAATGCCGTATATTCAAAAAAGCTTTTATTATCAAAAATATCAAAAGTGGAAAATGGTGGTGATAGGATAGACTGGAAGAAAAGGTAGGAATCAAGCAAGCAGTTGGCATAGGATTGCTAGGATAGTCACCACCACGGATCCAGCGGCGTCCCGTTGGTCCTCAGGCAAGCAGTCAGTCGTGGGAGTTGCAAGGATAGTCACCACCACGGATCCAGCAGCGTCCCGTTGGTCCTCAATCTTCAATTCTTTGGTGATGATGAAGGCCCCCACAGCTTGTCTCTATGGGTTTTTATAGGGCATATTTCGATGATGTCATGTGCTGCAGGTTTTGTCTATCACATGACCTTTGCATGATCAACACCAGATCAGCTCCAGCCCCTTTCTTCCCCGGGATGCCTCAATGGCCTGGTAATCATCCTTATGGACAGAGGAGTGTCCTGCTTCAACAGGCCATCTTAGAGACAAAGGGCTCGAGATAAGCAGTTCACAGTTCCCTGAGATGACAGCCCACTCCCTCACACCTAACAATCTTCAAGGCAAATAGTTCAAGATAACAATTCAGTATGTTACAAACAGCTTGAGATAACAATTCAGTCTCTCACACTTCTAAGGCTGACTGCAGCACATGCAAATGACTCTTTGGAGCAGAGGAGAAGGAAAAAGGAAATAGATTTGTTTAAAATTATAATGGACTCCATTCAGTTGCTTCTTATTTTGGCTAGAAGATATATTACTGACTGACAAAGAGATAAGTGAAACTTGCAGGAATTAAGCCTTTTTCTTTCCCTTGAGCAGACACATGAAGAGAAATATCTCAAGTAAACTTTGACTAAGTCCAGTGGTTTTTCTTATAGAAGATTTCCTTCGTGCACAGAGGATGAAACTCAGAATTAAGAAGTTTGCCTCAGAGTTTTTAACAGATATAATCAAATGCAGTTTCTGGTAAAATGCAGTATTTCATAGCTGTGTTGACTTTTTACCAGCCGTACTGAACTTCAGCTTTTCCATTAACTTGCTTTATGGGAGGTATTTATTATGCTAACAAGGTGCTTTTCCCTCAGTGATGAAATGAAGGCAGCGTTTGTGAAGCAGAAGGAAATGCAACAATGTTTTTGCCATCATCGTTTCTTGTAAACGCAATGGGAAGGGTTTACTTTTGGGTGGCTGCTCTTGTTTCATTTAATTTGACACAGACACCTACCATGTAGCATCATACTTCCATCATCCTAATCCAGTATTAGGAACATAGAAAAGACTGGCAACAAACATGTCAGAATTGTTAATACATCACATAAATCCATAGCACATCAATGCCTCAAATGCTGCGTATGGTCCTGCTCCCACACTTCAATAAATGTATGGTAGGACTGGGAGATGTTTAGAAGAAGGGCAGCAAGGATGGTAAGAGGTATGGGATTGCACTAATGAAGAATTAATAAAGAAGGACTTTGCCAGTCAGGAAAAGAGATAAGAAGAAATGTTATGCACATTTATAAAAACTGTATCACAGAAGGTGAGATGAGGAGAAAAACTGTTTACTGCCTCTCTCAGTATGAAAATGAGAGACAAACCACATTTAATTAGCAAGTGATGTATTCAAAACCAACAGAAGGTTGTGGCCTGTGGCACAGGTCATAGGTAAACCTGGGACTCTCTGCTGCATGATATGGTTGACATAAAATGTATGCGGCTTCAAAAAAAGAATAGACAAATTAATGGAAAAAAAGCCCCTTGAGGCTATTCTACATAAATAACCACCTATAGCTCAGCCAAAAATCACTGAAGGCCTGGAGAGTATTCTGGGGAAATGTTTTGGTTTTTCATCATTTTATACTTACCTCAATATGACCTGTGGCCAATGATCTTGTGCAATATCAGGGGGAAAATCCTGCTAACCTTCTCTTTACATGTTTATAATTTCACAGATTTTCCCTACTCTATTTTTTGTAGGTTGCTGTTGTCTTGGTGGTCGGTCTTCCTGCTGACCATCAAAACTGCAGTCTTCTGTTAGATGAAGTTGTTTGGCTTAATAATTCATTTACTAGAAAGCACACTCAAGACACTAAGCTGATATACCAGTGTGCACCAAACTTGTATTATGGGTGAAGGATATAGAATGTAAAAAATATTAAAATGTTATAATAATATTTTTCAAAATAATTTTAAAATGAAAAATTACTTTTTGTTTTCAAAACATATTTGGAGAGACTATCTATAGAGTTTTTTTAATTCAGAAATTTTTATAAAGAAAATGAATATCAAATATGATAATTATATTTTTTGTAAAATTAAATGTTTTTGAGCAAAACAATATTTTATTTTAAATTTTTTTCAGCAACAAAACTGCAAGATCAGTTTTTCCCACAGTTCCCTATAAGATCTTAACCACAACAAGCAAATTAAGAATTTAATTTCCATTTTCTATCATACTAACTTAAACAATCTATGTAGAAAAGATTTTTTTTTTCCCTCAACCGCACATAGATAACTGCCAAAAAACTCCATTGTGTTTTCTCGCTGTGTATGTCCTTCAGCAATATTTATTTTAATCCAGAGTGATTCCAATAATTCCATGAATATCAACATTACTTTGGATTTACACCAAAGTATTTAAAGCAATAACTAACCTGCTCTTCTGAGCACACGGGATTTTTGCAAAGCTTAGCGAGGAGAGGATGATGGGTGGGGCTAGATACATCCATATTTCAGACTAAGGGCCTACATTTGGCATCACATTATGTTTGCTGTACAATAAGTCATTTGACCCCAGTGACTGTAAACACGGTGATATTCAAGAACAAGATGATATCAGAGCACACAAGGTAAGCCTTATATATGTGTTAACTTGTAACCTCTATTTCTCACAGAATTTTTCTCAAAAGCAGGAAAGAATTAGTTTTATGGACTTTTGGGGGTTTTGTTTTGTTTGGGGTTGTTTTTTTTTTTTTGAGTCAGAGGAAAACCATAAATGCTTCTGAAAGACTTCTTGATTTCTTGGGGGGGGGGGGGGGGGGCGCGGGGGGGTTGTTTGTTTGTTGGGGTTTTTTTAATTCTAAAGACTCCAGAGCAATAAAATAAAATTTTAATAAGTTTCACTCTCTTGATCCCATCCTACAAAGATAGAGCTGCCTGCAAAAATAACAGCAAGCGTGAAGAAGAACTTATACTTACCTTAAGTTATGGGTACATGGAAAGAAGAATTTACAGTAAAAGTTCATTAAAAGGATAAAATCTTTGTAGGAAATAGTCTGTAATTGCTGCTACGGTAGATGACTTATGCATAGTCTCTGCTGAGAGCCCTGTTTATTTCTGGCTCAATTTGTGGTTTTAGCCCCAAATGGGCAGACTCAAAACAAATGTGTCAATTAGATGCTTAGACAAAATTTCAGCTTTGTCCTTATGCAAACTTCTGCAATAGCTTTGCCAGCAGAAGGAAAATACAAACTGCACTGTACCTTTCCTTGCGTCTGAAGAAGGGGAAGACAGAGATTTATAAAGGTCCTATGGCTAAGTGCCTAGCTGTGGTCCCTTGCTTCAAAACTTTTACTGAGTCAGTTCATGAAGAATGTCTTTCAGCTTCCAAGTGTCTTTATGAATATGAGATTGAGTTTTCTATTTTCTTACTTATGGTATCATGATTCTTATGGTATCATAATCATAGCATGTCTTAGAATGTATAGTATGAAAACTGTAGCATGTCATAACTTCTTTCATCGGATCCAAGTTCTGGATCCTTCATTTCACATGAACTGCAAACTGCTTCTTCTTTTATTGTATTTTCATTTTAGTCACATTAGTTTTAATAACTCAGTCAAACATATGCTTTCTAATTTTGGAAATCAGCAGCTGGATTATCTAGGGGTGATTCTAGGGATTATCGATAAACAGTGATTAGTTGGGTCCGGTATTTAAAAAACCCAACAGATTAAAGCACAAAGCATTAAAATTAATGTGATCTTCATTTTTTTACCATCTGGTTGCAATAAGAGAATAAATGTATCATCCTTCAGAAAATTTGAAGGGAGATTCGGAAACATCTATTTGACAGATCACAGCTGACTTTCATATAGGAAGAAAATGAATGAATGAACGAATGAAATATTCATCTTTCCAAGCATACTTGCGCATATGTTATTGCATGTGTGTGTGTGTGTGTGTGCGTGCGTGCATATAAATACATATATATGAAAGAACTCCCTTGTCATCATAGGTCAAAGGTGGTCTGAAATGTTAATATAGATGTGAAGAAATAATTTAATCAAAATGCATAAAAAGAGAAGGAATCTTAGAAGAAAAATCTACTTACCGATCAAGGCAACAAAACATTTTGGATTGCTAGCAAACCTTATTGCTGATTTCTGCAGCCAGGAAAGGTGCCTGGGTCAGAGAGGAGTGCTGCCTGCAGCCCTGATGAGGCTGGTGAGATCGAGGGGCTGTTTGGCTGCTGCCCCATCACACAGATTTCACTGTCCCAATCCATGATTGTGCATCCATAACAGGCTTACGAAGCTTTGATGACATATTTCTGGGGATTACTATGAATGTCTAGTGCAACTGCTCTTGATTGTCATAGGTGATCTTTATACATGTGGACTTAATAACGTCATTATTGGTAACAGTAGTGTGCTGCTTGCTGTATTTCATCATGTACTTTTTTGACTATAGTTTTCTTGCAACATCTACAGGTTGCTAATTAACAGATTGTAAATTCTTCACGAGCAGTGGCAGAACAGGCCTTCAGGTAAATGTCCAGCTGTGGAAGAAAGACTAGGAAATAAGATAAATCAGCTGTCAGCAGTTAGAGGTCAACACTGCTGCTTCCCCAGTACTGGACACAGACCTCAGGCTGGGAGCTAGTCAAGGAGGAGGGATTTATTTCTGCTCCTCTACACCAGGAGTTCACACTCAAAAGGAGAGCAGTGTGTGCTCTCTGCTCAACTGCAGATCTTGGTGCCATCATTGTAGTCTTATGTGCCGCAAACTCCTTTGTGTCTTGCAGTACATAGCAGGCTCCCTTTATCAAGGGATACACACCCTTGCAGACCCATCTCCCCTCACAGTGCTCTGCAGCTCTCCTAACCTTTGCTGATCAAAAAAATCCATTCTGCTGTGAAAATTGGATGGATTTGTTACTTATTATCAGAAAAATAACTGCAGACATACATACTTGCTTACAACTCTGTAAGGTGTTTGTGAGCTGTATTTATTTTCATTGATAAACAAGAGAGATGAAACTTATTTAGAAGATTAGATACAATTCTATTTTTTGGGTTTTTTTCTTTTCAGTTGCTTTTTTTCTCTAGATTATTTAATCATCTTGAATCCCATGGTAGTGTGACTTATTGTTATGAGGGGTCATGTCACGAACATCCTTTATTTTAGCTTTTAAAAAAGTCTTGTTACCGTGGCAACTGCCATATCACCCCCTTGAAATAACATGCACAATATAGAATTTGATCTTTTGCACTGTAGAATGCTCATGGGAAAATGTTCAGTGTTAAGCACTATTTTTTTCCAAATTTTAATGAGGTTTGAATGATATTTTTAATGATTTGTCTATCTCCTTTTGCCATTTAAAATACTTTTATAAGAAAACAAATGAGTGCACCAACGCGTACATCTGTCCCTAATGACCCCTTCAGTTAGTGACAGAACTGACAGTACACGTTATTCTCCATACAGATATTATGAAAGTTATATCAACGATTTGTTTCAGTCATTCCATTCCGCTTATTCCATTTCCCTCAAATAGCTCAGACAATAGAGTCATTAAGCTAAGGCAGACAGAAAGGTTTTTCCTCAGCTCACATTTATCTAAATGATTTTATTCAAAAATTCATAGATTTTAAGACCAGAAGCAACCATTGTGATTATCTAGTCTGGAGTCTTGCACAGCACAAATCACAGAAATTCACCCAGCAGTCACTCAGCAAGCCGCAAATATCTTGCTGAACTTTTAGGAATGTACCCTCGCTAACCACGTTTGCGCAGCAAATGCAAGCAAACGTCCAGACTGGGATCAGCTTTTATTGCTTCCAGGGTGAAGGCAAAATATGTATCCCATATTTTGTGTGCTTTGCCTTGTCCTGGACTTTCTCAGGCCTGGCCTTTGGAGCAATTTATTGTGTTGTGATTATGTGTTTCAACTTCTGAGGGGCACATAAGTTTTCTGGCTTCTTAGTGTCCTGGGAATAGAGGTGGCCAATCAATGCCTCAACAACAACAACAACAACAACCATTTCTCACTCAAAAGTTTGCATTTTAAAAAATGCACTAAATGAAATTAAATGTCAAGCAAAACATTTTGTTCAATCATTTATGACTGTCCCATTCCTATTCCTGGAGTTGCCAGTGGTGCAACCCCTCCCTCCCCCAGCACACATTCCCAGTTCTTTGCCCAATTCTGTTTGCTCTTAAACCTCATTATTTCCTATCAGTTGCTAAGCTGCCAGTTATGCCTTTCAAAATCTCTGCAGACTGTAGAAGCCATCTAGAAATTAATCTACTAAGCAGATGCTGGTAATTTTAAACTAGTAAGATTGATCAAGACAGCAAAGACATATTTCTCTAGTAGTATAAAATCCTTTTCTTTCTTAATTGAGTCAAAAAGATGGCAACAATATTTGCTGAGCCTGCATAAAGTAATGAACACTTCAGTGCAAATGATTGTCATCTGATTTCAAGGGTGAGAGTGCTGTCATGGCAAATATTAGAAAATATTTCAATGAAAACTTCTGTCCTGATTTTTCTTCAAAAAGTGAAAATCCAAGAACTTTTCTGTGAGGTCTTTTGAAATGTGTTTTTTTTTTTTTTTTTTCCTGTCTGTGAAACATTTTTTTCTTTCCTCTCATTTTTACTAAAAAATTTTGAAAAGAAATGGGATTTATATTAACAAGTTTGCATTGTTAGTGTTATTGGCATGCATCACACAAAAAAACTGGTCTTGAATCTTTTTCCACTGACAGATAGTATAAGTCTGCTGAATTCAGTGAAGCTACACAGTTGGAGATGCAAGGTAAATTAGAAGAAATCCAGCTGTTTCTGTGAAATTTGAGAACATTGGGGGGTTTTGTACCTTTTAAAAATTACTTCTATAGATTTTAATAGTTTTTATTTATTAGAGAAGAGAATTAAAAGAAAAATGTCTGTTCATTGCTTCAAGCCTGGGTTTTCCAAACCTGACTGAAGCAATTAAGGGTGATCTTAATGCTAGTAAGAAATACACATCCTTCAGAACTGTTTTGCTGGGCTGCATGTATAGTTATGGCAATTTTGCGAAAACTTACACTATATAAAAAAGCCAAATATGGCACTTAGTTAATATGTGCTTGGACAAAGTGACTTTTTCACCTGTTTCAAGCAACAAAACAAGAGAAAGAAAATGCATTGTGCTGGAAGCATGGGAGGAGACAAACAAATCACTAATAAAGGAAAATACTGAAACAAGCCAAATTGCATTGTTTCTCCTCTCCAGGTAGTTGAAAATGGTATTGCATGCCTGACATTACAAACTCTCTCTGAGCTTCCCAGGAGGTAGGACTGGTTTTGTACTAATAAGTGAAAAATACAGTCTGAGAATCTCCAGGTTTTTAAAGTTTTCTTCTGAGGAGTCTTTTCCCAAGAGTAGGCACTGTTAGACCCCTACAATGACCAGCTAAAATTCCTCTAGTTTCAAACTCTATAAAAATGAACAGATCTTAAATTGAGTGCTATAATCCTAATGGAAGATCATACTCATAAAGAATTTACTCCCCCAGTCCTCCAAAAATGGAAATTTTAATTTTGATAAATAAAAAATAAAGAATATAATATATATTCTTTTTTTTCTCATTTGGAAGAAATCATTGTTTTAATTTAAAACCTGTTTTCTACTCTTCTGGGGGTAAGGGCTTATGAAATCACATTTGTGTTTGCAAAATGATATATTTTAAACAAACACTTTTTCTGGAGTTGCATTTTGAGAAGTAAACACCCCATTTTGTCTGCTCCATGCATCTCCCCCATGTGAGGTATAGACAACATGGGAACACTCCACTCATTGGATTTGCTTGGAATATGCATTTCACAGCATCTAAGAGGTTCTTACATGTACCTCAGAAGCAAATACATGGTTGGGATCATGAATTACATTTATCAGCAACACAATACTTTTCTCATCTCTTTACATGTAGGCAGAATGACCTGCTATAACTAGGGAAAGACAGGTCATATTTCAGTGAAATCTGACATCCGTCATACATTTCCCAGTAACCCGTGGAGTCCAGGAAGTAGGATGGTGTTTAACCATGCTGTGGATGTCTGTCCTGGTGGGTAAAATTCTGGGAAATCCAACACGAAATTTAGCCAAGTTGGTAGGCTGCATGTTGAATAAATGTGTTGGGATTTTCTCAAGTAAGCACGCATTACATTATTTCGCTTACATCTTTATTTTACACCTTACTTGCAGGGTACCATGCCTGCCATCATAAAGCCTAGTATCACTGCCCAGGATTGTGCCCTTAGAAAAATCCTTTCTTGACTGTCCCTTCTACATTGTCTGGATGAAAGCTGAATGTCTCTTAGCTAACCAAATACTGATAGTGCATGTTTGTGCTTATAATACTTACATAGCTATATAAAACAGTGATTCAGGAGAACTGAGTAAATGATCCAGCACCTGGATTTCAAATTTGCCATGCCTCTGTTTCTGTCTTAGGTCTAGTTAATTTTGAAATCTATTGTGCCATTTTCTGGATTATAACAAGCAAATTAAATAATACAAGAGCTGTCAAATGTCTTCAGCTGTGAATACTGTAATAAAGGGTAACCTTTTTTAATCAAATAAATAAATAAAATCATGCATTCATAGAAGAGACACATAAGTATAGAGATAAAATAGCACAAACTTTATGTAAAGTGCAAATTGTCAAAACATATTTCATAATAAACTTATTATTTTATAATAACCCTAGCAGCTGCAGTCCTTTTAATCTACTGTTTAAAGCAGACTTTATTATAAGTAGAAAAAGTTCTTTTTCTTATTAACATTAAAAATTAGTAAAATAAGACATTTGGATGTTTCCTGCACATTTCTTGCATGAGCATCACAAAGAACTATTTTCACTCAAAAGCAGGAAGAGATTAAGGAACCTAAAATGGTTGTCCTTGTTTCTTTGTCACAGCTGCCACATTTTGCTGTGTATTACATACATTTTGGGATGGAACCTGGCTGCCCCAATTAAATGCAAGCACTTTTATGTTTTTGAGTTTCCCTAGTTCTGCAGACCCAGAAGTCCTGAGAAAGGAGGTTGCACAAAGCCTTGCCCCAGCAGCAAATTTTGAAACTGACCAATATGAGGAAGCCAGATTTGGGTGATATGTGAAAGGGAGAAATGGGAATTGGAGTGGCACGAGGTGAGAATTCCTTACATAGATTGTAGGACGTTCAAGATCCTGACAAAAAAGATGGAGGGGACAGATGCTGCTGGCAGTGGTAGAGCAAAAATGGCAGTTTCAGGATATCATTGCTCTTGGGCAGCTTTGGTGAGGTTCCTGTGCTGGGGCTGGGCTGCCCCTTGGTGCTGAGGGTATGATTGTCCAACTGTTTGGTAACTGGATAATCTGAATTTCTGCCTCCTGGAGAATGTGAGTTTGAAGGTAGAGCCCAGAGAGATGAGGACCAGTCTCCTGTGGGAAGGCGGGGTGCTGTGCCCCCCTTCAACCCTAGCACTCCCTGGGTTCTGATCCTTGTGCCTTCCCAGGGAGCATGTCCTGTGAGTAGCTGGCGTGCAGCTCAGGAGAGCTTGAAAACTATGCACCCTGGGGTGGGAATAATGAAACCTGGTGTTGGATATAAGGATAATGGGGTTTAAATATGTGTTTCCTTCCTGAGGTTCCAAGGGAGGTGTTCTACTTAATTAATAAGCTCATGGGATCCAGATCCCTTGTAATGTTTTCATTTTTACAGGTGGCATGACTTTGATTCAAGCATGGATATAAAAAAAGAGGTGTGTTGTTGTATTTGGATATGTAGGAAATGTCAATGTGGCATAAGGTAATGTAGTGTAGGGATTTCAGAAATAGCGTGGCTTGCTGAAGCAATCTTGCTGTCTTCATTTGGTACTCCATACAGGCTGATTTACATTTCCCCTTAGACAGTGAGGGATTTCAAGAGTAATGTCGAAAACTGAAATACCTGAAAGAAGCATAAGTGGTAGGATCAACCTTAGATCCTCCAGTGTGGTAGCCAAACATCTCAAAAGCAGATGATGCACTGTTAAACAGATTCAGATATTTCAGGAAATGCAAAATAACAAGGACATAGAGAAAGCCATTATCAAAGCAAATATAAGTCAGTAAGATGGGTGTCATAGATAGATAGATAATTAGAAGTCTCTGCATTTGAGTTGGAGGTTCTCCTACCCACTGAAATCAAAATAAATGGCTGAAACCTGTTTCCTATTAAAACAACAGCAAAACTTCTCTTGGCAGCAGTGGTAAAAGATTGGTTACAAAAGGAAATAAGCTGATTTGGCTAGCAAGAGAAAACTATATAGACTTGGATACTGTATTCACAGGAACATCAATCTCAGTTAATTAATAAAGCAAATATGTGGATGAGGGAATAACAGAAATCTGGATAGGGGCCAAAACCAGAGGCCCCCTAGAGGAGGGAAATATTATCTGTGATGATGGATGGTCTTTTTTTTAAAAAAAAAAAACAAATATTCAGGGCTCTGAAATGAAAAAGAGAAAGAAAATATCATTCAATGTGAAAATTGAGGGCCAAGACAAAAGAAGAAAAATTAACTTGGAATTGAAACTTCGGAGCCTAAAAGGCTTTTCTATCTCTCTTTAAACTAATATTGTAAAAAACCACTGTGGACAGTGTTACAGCAATTGTATACCTACCTCCAATCTGAAAACCACAGTGACAGCAAGGCATCAAGAATCCTTACCATGAAATAAAGAGGATAAACACTTCCTTATTATTGCTCTGTTGTTCCAAAGGGCTATGAAGACACACACTATTAGATAAAATTACACTTACTACTACTCCACAATCTGTATTAGTCCAAAGTCACATGTAGTACCTCCTTCCATGAAGTGAAGGGAAAAGAGAAGTGCAGTATTGTGTCTTTCTGAAATGCCATTTAGAAAATTGCTAAAAAAAGCCTATTCCTTCCAAAATTTTGTATGCCTTCTTTGTCATGGCAAGCAGTTTCTTCTTTGTCTGAGACCACATTGCCAACTACTGTTGGCTTCTAACACCAAATGTTGTTCTATGACATCACAGGAAGTCTGTTAAAATTTCAGGAATGTTTTTCTCTTAGAGAAACTATTGAAACTTTAGGAAGCTTCATGACAATCAGATAAATATATTGGGAATTCACAGTGATGTAACTAATCATAGTACAGGACCTTTTTGACAACAGGCATTTTTGAAGATGTCAGATATGGGCTTTGGGTTGTATGCTTGGAAACAGAAGACTTTTTTCCCCTTCCC
Organism: Astur gentilis; assembly: GCF_929443795.1. Lineage (NCBI taxonomy): Eukaryota > Metazoa > Chordata > Aves > Accipitriformes > Accipitridae > Astur > Astur gentilis. The sequence goes on along the minus strand of NC_064881.1, from coordinate 1,646,415 downwards.
AAGTGGAAGTATGACAGCTTTTCTGGTTGCAGAGGGGTGGAACAATCCACAGTCAAGAATCACTTGCTTCACAAGTGCTAGCACTGATTTTGGCATTTAGCGTATAAAGTATTTTTGAAGGAAAAAAGAGCCAGTGAAGGCTAGGTTCTGCCCTCTCCCGTCATGGTCAATAGTACTTTACTTACCAACTCTTCAAAGCAAAACTCATTTCATTATTAGTTCATTGCTAGAAAAAGAAGACTAAATTACCCTGTTCTTGCCTAACATGAAATATGCACATTAAAAAAAAAAGAATCAAAAAAATCAAGTGTTATCATATTTCTAACATTTCTAATTTGTATTTTTTTCATGTGCATCTTTGTTTTTTGTTTAGTAAACTTCAAGAATTTCATGGACAGTTATTAATACAATCCTTATGAGGTAGGAGAATGTTATATTTTGCTTTTAGATAGCAAACTGGGACGTGGGGAATGAAAGTAACTATTCCAAATGCTAACTGGCAGCCATTGACAGCTTTGGAGTAAAATTTTTAATAATCCTGCCTCCTCACAAACTTTAAAATAATTGCCTTTCTATACAGCTGGTATTCAGTTGAAGAGACACTTGCTGGGTGGCTACGATCGTATCTAGTAAGTAAATGACAAATAAATGAGTTGTCATTTTTAGTCTAGGAGACTGCAAAGTTAAGCTACAACAGATAGCTAAACAGCCAATGCAATTATATCTGTTGCATAATCTGAGAAAAACCTCTGCATTTAGTTTCTCTCTGAGTGTTGGTGTCTCTGTTTTATGCTTTTCATGCGAGGTACTCAGTTCCTGATGAGATCCTGTGGCAGGCATTTGAAATTCCAAGAACCATTTCCGATCTACCTAGAGGAATCCCATTTTGGGGTCGTGAATATAGGCTCTCTCTGAACAGCAGCCTTGGTGTGGTTGCTTAGGAACCAGACAAAGGGATTCAAGGGAGAAAGAAGGTGTAATGGTAATGAATGAAAATATAATCTGCGGCAACATCTGACTCACATGGGTAACTGGAAGAGGCTTTGTGACTGTATAGTTGATAAAATTATATTTTCATTTCCGTCAATTCATTCTTGTCAGATGAGTCTTAACTCCCTTAATTATCATTTAGCTATAAATTATGCCTCTGTTCTCAAAATCTGGTCAGAGCTTGTATGTACTATCTGAGGGAACCAGAAATTAAGACATTTTCCTGAGAAAAACTCTTCTAACAAGCTAATGAGAATTGAAGCTTTATTTGTAACTTTGTAGAGCAGCACTTGGGCAGCATTTGTCTTGAAATCTCTGATTCCAGTCAGGTATGGTATAGATTAAGGCCGATGATGATCTCAGAATCACATAAATAAACTTCTGGCTTAATTCCTGCACCAAACTATCCACAGCTGGTGGATGCTTGTGATTCACCTCTTGGTTGCCTCCTCAATGAGTTAACAAGCACCAGCTGTGTGGCAAACATCAGCATATGGTGATACAGTAGCGTAAGCTGAAGATACCTCAGACCTTTAGATCTACATAAAAATAGGCTGGCGGCACGATGTGCTGTCAACTGGGTGTATAACAGATGTAACCTACTCAGCTCAGGACAAAAGGTGGGTGCTGGTGGGCTGCTGAGCTGCCATCTGCCTGCACACCCTGGCTGCACCACCAGTGCACCTGCTCACCCCCTAAAACCGGTATTCCAGGCATTGTGCTTACTTTGGAGACATCCTTCTTACAGTGAACCTATGTGAGGCCAAAAAGTGACATAAAGTGCTGTTATGGGTTTGTGTGGTGTGGGGTTCTTTGGTAGCGGGGGGGTGGTGGTGGTGGGGGTGGTGTGAGGCGCAGGGGTGGCTCCTGTGAGAAGCTGCTAGAAGCTTCCCCGGCTCCAAGTCGGACCCACCTCTGGCCCAGGCCAAGTCCATCAGTGACGGTGGTAGTGCCTCTGGGAGAACAGATTTAAGAAGGGGAACCTGCAGTGAGTAGGGGGATTGGAATGTGAGAGGAACCCCTCTGCAGATACGAGGTCAGTGAGAAGAAAGGAGGGGAAGGAGGGGCACTGGAGGAGGAGATGCCCCTGCAGCCCATGGTGAGACCGGCAGGCTGTCCCACTGCAGCCCATGGAGGTGAGCAGGGGAGCGGAGGCCCCCAAAGGTGGCCGTGACTCCATGGAAAAGCCGGCACTGTAGCAGTTTGTGACTGAAGACTGGCCCGCCGAAAGGACCCATGCCAGGGAAGTTTGTGAGGAACTGCAGCCCCTGGGAAGGATCCATGTTGGAGAAGCTCATGGAGGCCTGTCTCCTGTGGGAGGGACCCCACACTGGAGCAGGGGACGAGTGAGGAGCCCTCCCCCTGAGGAGGAAGGAGCAGCAGAGACAACATTTGATTAACTGACCCCAACCTCCATTCCCTGTCCACCTGTGCCGTCGGGGGGGAGGACGTGGAGAGAACCTGGAGTAGAGTTGAGCCAGGAAGGAGAGAGGGGTGGTGGGGGAAGGTGTTCTAAGGTTTTGGGTTTACTTCCCAATATCCTTGTTTTGTTTTGATTTGTAGTAAATTAAATTGATTTTGTTTCTTCCCCAAGTTGAGCCTGTCTTTTACCTGTGACCATAAGCGGTGAGTGATCCCTCCCGGTCCTTATCTCAACCCAGGAGCTTTTCTTTATATTTTCTCCTCATCCCACCATGGCTGGGGGAGCAGGTGGGAGTGAGAGAGCAGTTGCGTGATGCTTTGTTACCGGCTGGGCTTAAACCATGACAAGCACATAACTACAACTGTCACTGAGGGCAAAGGCACCCAGGAGTGCACCCAGCATTCAGTGTTTCCAGTGGCACTGTCAGGACACTGCTCTCCACCCTGCAAAAATAACTTGTTTTCGAAGCTAGACTTTTCCTCTGATTCTTACTTATGACAAAACCACATGCTTCTGCTAGTGTAAGGTCAGCACGCTTCAACTACTCCATGTTGAATAGCCCTTTATATCCACAGAGCCACGTGAAAGATTTTAGCATGTATTGCTATGTCTACCCAAGCAAAGATACTAAAGCGGATTGTGAAATCCTTGTGGAAGTGTTGTGCAGTAAAAGGAAGCAGTCATTCCTGCTCCTAGACCCGGACCCAACTCGCTTTTCCCTCACCAGAAACCTCTGCTCTGTGAGTCAATGTGCAGTTCAGATTTCTTCTTTTTTTTTTTCCAAATGTGAAAGGGTTTTGAGAACAGAAGTTTGTTTCCTCACAGTAAGTGTGACACTGACCATATCACAGAATCACAGAGTGGCTGAGATTGGAAGGGTTCTGTGGAGGTCATCTGATCCAAAGCCCTGTTCAAGCAGGGTCACCTACAGCAGGTTACCCAGGACCATATCGAGATGGTTTCTGAATATCTCCAAGGATGGAGACTCCACAACAGCTCTGGGCAATCTGGGGTAGTGCTCGGTCACCCTCACAGTGAAAAAGTGTTTCCTGATGTTCAGAGGGAACCTTCTGTGTTTCAGGTTGAGCCTATTGCCTCTGGTCCTGTCACTGGGCACCACTGAAAAGAGCCTCATTCTGTCTTCTTTGCACCCTCCCTTCAGGTGTTTATATATTGATGAGATTCCCCCTGAGCCTTCCCTTCTCCAGACTTACCAGCCCCAGGTCTCTCAGCCTCTCCTCATATGTCAGACACTCCAGGCACTTAATCACCTTTGCTGGATTCTCTCCAGTGTGTCCATATCTCTCTTGTACTGGGGAGTCCAGAACGGGACCCAGTACTCCATATAACATATTGTAATGTATATTACCATCATACTGGTAACAAGGAACAGTTTGTTGTGAGAGACTGCATTGTTATCATGAGCTCTTTGTCTCAAGGATTGTTAGGTGTGAGAGACTTCTCAAGCCATTCATCTCAAGATTTGTGGACTGCTTATCTGGAGCCCTTTGTCTCTGAGATGGCCTGTCTAAGCAGGAGTTTTCTCTGTCCATTAGGACAATTACTAGGCCACTGAGACATTCAGGAGAGGAAACAGGCTGAAGCGGACAAGAGTGTTAGGATGCAGAGGCTACCATTCTCACAGAAACTGTAGTGTTTGAGATAAGATTTGGTCATGCAAAGGTTGTGTGATAGATGAAACCTGCAGCATGTGAACAGTGGATGAATAATATGTATGTGCATACCTCATTGAAATTTGGCCTATAAAAAAACATGGAGACAAGCCATGGTGTGCACCCACCACGGAAGAATTGAAGACTGAAGACCAATGGGACGCCACTGGATCCATGGTGGTGACTATCCTTGCAACTCTATCCTGACTGCTTGCTTGATTTCTGCCTTTTCTTCCATTCTATCCTATTGCTACTATTTTCTACTTTGGATACTTTTGATAATAAAAACTCTTTTGGGTATTCGGCATTTGACTTCATTTGTGTCTTAATCTTGCTCTTGGGATCATATCGAAACCTTCCCCGACATTGGATTGGGACAGTTGTTTACATGATTGTAAATAATTTAATAAATTCATTATAATATGGATGATTGCATTATATGTTCATTCATACGTATTATTATTCATTAGTAAGACTGGTAAAAGGATCCAGAAGGTAACAAATGCACACACAACCTCAATCCAGATGGGTGATGACATGAGTTTTTATTACTAGCTTTAAGCAATGAGAGTTTCATTGTGTTGTCACAGGTTATGCGGCAAAATATAAATTGTATTTTCATGAATTAAAAAACCAAGAAATATGGGTAATAATAGGGTAATAATAAAAGCAATGCCCCTGTTCACACAGGACTGTGTGTTATCACTCTAAGAATCACTCCTAGAGGGTTTAACAGCACTAAGACCTGAGCCTAAAGACACAAGCATCCAAAAAGGGCAGAAAGTTGACACTCTCTTGATTCTTATGTATGTATCTGGCCTTCTCTTGTCAGCAGGAGGCCAGATTTACACATTTATCATCCAAGTGAATTGTGAGCTGAGTTTATGTTTTTACCATTAAGTGTTGGGGTGTTTTTTTTCACTTTCCACTTACAATTTCCTTCTTTAGTCTGTCAGGCAGACGAGGCAGAAGGTACTGCCAGGAGTAGGATGGCGACCTAGCTCTTGTCAGCTGGACATACAGGTGATCATCTGCTTGGTCAGCTGTAAAGAGCAGAGCACTGATGAGCAGCCTCAGGTATCTGAGGTGGCCATTTGGACCATATCAAGGAAAAAACTGATTGTCTAATTGAAACCAGAACCCAAATGACTGAGTGGAGAGTTTCCTTACTCCCCTGAGCTCTGTGCACATTTGGAGGAGAACTGGGTGTTAATACCATGGATGTAAACCTCAGAACTCCTTTCACATCAGCCAACACTCTGCAAGACATTTTTGCAATGAGTGTACTAGGTCCTAAAGTCAAAAGAAAAATGGACCAAAACAGTATCTTGTTTGATTTGACTGTGTTTAAAACATAGGTTTCAGACCTTAAAATAGTGAGGTCTCAGTCAGCTTCACATTAAAGGGTTGAAAATCTTTTCAGGATAGAGTGGGTATGAGTTTCAAACTAAAATAAAAGAAAATTATGATACAGTGATGTCTCCTTAACTTAGTCTTTCCCTTTTCCAGAAGTTGTTTTTCATGCCAACACCATTGTCTTAGCAAATCTTCAGTAGCAGCCAAGGAAACACAACTGATTTGGTGAACAGCTCTCTCCTGGTAATTCTCTTTAATTCTCTCTTTTGCTTTAATTGTGCCACTTCTTTCTATGGTTCAAGTCTGAACATGATTTTCACTATAATTTGTTGCTTGCTCTTCTGACATCAAGGTGCAGGCACTGGGTTAACTTCTGATTTGTCATTTCAAATTTTGACAAAAATGCCTACAGGTGATGCCTGGCCATTTGATTTGAGAGGAAAGAGGGAAAGAACAACTCTTCCATGTGCGTTTATAAAGTGTGAAGGACCTGCAGGCAGGGTCAGAGTGGGGAGGAATGAGAATATGTGGTGTGGGAAGGAAAAAGGACTGCTGGGACAAGGAGCTGGAGGAGGGCCTAGGGAATGGGAGATTTTGGTCCTGCTGCTGTGAGGGACAAGCATGGATGTAAGGATTGCTGCTGTGGGAGGGAGGGAGGCGGGGCAGGAGGGGAGCAGAGTTCCTCTGGTCAGGGGAGGGCTGATCCACTTAGGACAGGGCAGCTGAACTGCTCCTCGGAGGTTAGCGTACATCAGGCAGTCTGCCCTGTTGACATAGCTTGAGAGGTGACAACACATGGCCTGATAAAGAATTACCTTCTGTAAACCTGAGCTGACCACTCTTAATGCATTTCACTTTTTAAAACTGTTTAATAGTTAGTTCTCATGTAACTTCTTCCATTATTTTTTCTGGGATCCACTGTGAGACTAATAATCTTAGAGTAACTGTCACAGTCCTTCTCACTTTTTAAGAGCATGGTGCAGTGGCAGCTTTCTTCCAGTCTCCCACAGTGCCTGCCATGACCCAGGACCTGCTGAAATCAAATTCCAGTGCTTCAGAGCCAGCTCTAGTAACAATTCTAGAAACAAGATGTATCGATGTGACAATTTCAAAATGTCTAACTGAAATTTAACATTTTCCCTAGTTACTGCTGTAATGGAGACCACTTCACAATTGTATCATCTGGCTTTTTTTCACAAAATGTTCAACACAAGTATTTATAGGAAAATCTGAATTTTCCACGCTATTGTTGGCAGTAGTTCACTTCCATTTAGTATAGGGAAAATTTCCTTGAAAAGATTTGCCATTACCCTTAACACTCCAAGTGACAGATTTCTCTTTCAGAATTTTTTATTGCTTATTAATTTTCTACAGTTTATTACTTCTGATTAATATCCATTATCAGCTTTTCTTTTCATATACATGTGTATATTTGAAAACAAGAGCATCAGTAGAACAATTGGTAATAGCAGTTAAAGAAAATGTGTGGAGGAATGAACATGAAAACATTTTGCACATCCTGGTTGACTATTACCTAGCTCAATGCATTGAGTACTGGATTTCCTAAACTTCCCCCCTCCCCCCCCCCCCCCCCCCCCCTTTTTCTCTTTCCTGGAAATTGTGCCACTCCTCAGTAGTAGGTTTTTTTCCATGAAAAGTTCCTTTTTGGGTGATTGAAATTTTCAAGTAAAATAATATTTCAGACAAAATTTCCTAACAAGTTCCAATACTAGCAGTCTGGTAGCGGAATGGGGGAAAACACCCAGCTTCTCCCTCCTTTCCTTTATACACTTATTAGAAAATGGCTGTTTCTCTCTAGTCCATTCACCAAACACCCCTCATCTTATGTCATTGGGACAGAACAGGTCTAGATGCAGTAGGGATGCAAAAAAGTACCATTTGCCTGATTCAGTCAGATCCATTTTGTTGTTTCTTGACAGCTATCCCAATACAAAGCCATCACCCTGTCTCTCAAAGCCCACACTCACTGTCCTTTTTCCCCTCTGTGGACAGGATACTTTCCCTCTAGTCCTGCTCTCTTTGCCTCTCCCTGGGTCATTATTTATTTGGAGCCTTCTTAATTTTGTACTCCTGTTTCTGTTTTCAGCTGCTGGTTTTACTTACTAACCAATCTCCTTTCCTTATTTTAGTTCCCTTTTTTCTGCAACTTCCAGGTGCCCAAATTCTTCAATTCTGGTTTCTCTCTCTTGCCTGGAAGTTTTATGTATTTTTATTCTTTCCTAGGCTTTTATAACTGTATCTTTCTCTCTCATAGACTTTTTCCTTTTTGGTAAGATATACTTCCTTCAGATTCACCTACAGTTTCCATATCCAGACTATAGGACAAGCTATAGTTTGAATCTGTATTACCTGCATCTCTCTGGCTTTTTCAAAATGAAGTTTTGTTTTATTCAGTCAAATGTATTTATTCACACAATTGTAAATGTTTTAATATATTTTTTTATTCACTCAAAGATACATTCACACATAACAAAATTATAAAAGAGGTTGTGTATTCATACCTTTCCTAACTCTTGGTCTTTGTTTGCAAGTTTTGGTCCACTCCCATCAGCCATGTTTGCTTTCCTTTCTGGGCTTGCAAACAAAGCTACTAGCTACTGTAGCTTCCATGTCTTCAACTCCCTTCTGAGTTTGTTTTTGTCTTCAGCTGCTGACAATCAGTTCCTCTCACTTCCTTTTCTGAGGCTCCTGTGTTCATTAATATTTAGTATTACCTTTGATCCTAGGGTCTCCTGTCAGCTTGAATAAAGCCAGGCAAAAAAAAATCCATCAGTGAATCCTCCTGCACTGTGTTCCCTTATGGACACCTGACTCTATTGTATTTCCTTTCTCTTAACTGCATTGTTTCATTTAATTCTGAGACGCAAACTGGGATAATTTCAAACACATAAAGTGAGGAACATCAGAAAGTCATAAAATAGAATTGTATCTTCATTCCAAAAGCCAGGCAATTGTAGAAAAGATCTGTGCATTGCTGTAAAACAGCTTTAAGTAAAAAGAAAACTAATAAACTAAAATGCAATTATTCATGACATTTAATTTCTTGTTTTGTTCTGTATGTCATTTTACTATTTGTGCAGATAAACTTATTCATCTATGCAAGGACACTTAATGACACCCAAACAGATGTTTCATGTTTTGCTATAAAACATAACAATTTCAGTTAGTAATATATTAAAGTGGAGACAAATCCATAAACATGAATTCTGCAATTTGCAGAGCTTAGGATTTGGCATAGGGCTCAAGGGAGTGTGTACAATCCCATTGGCTTCTTTGAGGCCTTAAACAGCAATGAAACCCCGTGTTGCATCCTTTGACAAGACCCAGGTCTTAAGAAATAACATCACCAAGTATCAGATACACTTTTTTTTTTTCCTTCTTCTGGTGTGCGATCAATGTATTTTGTACAAAATATGTTTAAATACATGGATTTTCTTTGAGAACTTTGTCTTAATTCTGTATCCTGCCAGGAGATACAATTTTATAGCATTATTTGTCACATTTTGTGTTTACTACAAACAATTTAAGATTAAAGGAATATTTATTGTAAGTACTGAAGCGATGAATTAGATGTTGCATGTTTCATCTATACTTGTCATGGTGCTATAGAGCTTGTTAGCAGTCTAGGATAGACAATGATTTAATGCTAGGTTCACATTCAGTTTTCTATTTCAGGCTTAGGATTTACAATTATCTTGTTACCGTATTTCACAACGGCAGAACATTGACTCCTTACCAAAAAAAAAAAAAAAAATCCACACTTAATGACTTACTAAGTATCTGTGTATGAAGCAATGATAATTTGTAAAGGAAAAGCTTTTTTTCATCACATTGTCCTACTCAGATGTCTTCCTTATAAAACACACAGCAAGTTCATTACCTGAACAAATAGCTGATTCAAGAGATGTGAATTTGGTCCATGAATTGTATGCTTATGATATACAAACTTTATGCAACTTCAAGTAAAATTTTCTGACTTATTTTGGTGGTTAGTTACTCTGCCCGTGCACTGTAGGAAAGTTACAAACCTTACATGTTTGCTGCTACTTTTGTAAAGTACTTTGTTTTTCTCGACTGTAATGTGTACAGAGAAGATAGTTAAGTACTATCATTTTTGTTTGCACTTGCAAGTTAGTTTAGTTATTCTATTCTTATACATTTTATAACACAGATGAGAACATGCAAATCATTCTGCTGCAAATTAAACCCACATATTTCTATGGCTGTAGATTCATAGCTCAACCACTGCTAGCCAGCATTATAATTTTAGCAATTACCATTCATAAAAATAACGTATCCCAACACTGAGCAGCAAAACTGCTCCAAACATGCCAAGTTATCGCTGGATCTCAGTGGTTCCTGCAGTGCTTCTCTCTGAATAGTCACTTAAATTTAAAAAAAAAATTCTCTAGCAGGACAAAACCCTGACAGCTACCAGAGTTTACTCTGGATATGTGAATTTCATGACGATATGTATATTTGATATATGAACACAGGAATGGTGGCTGAAAGGGGAAGAAGCATTACCAGGCAGTCATGGAGAGCAAGTTTTAGATTTTCACCAAAACAACTCTCCTGAGTTGTGTGAGTGTTGAAGTAGCGTGAGCTCATGAAGGAAGGAGGAAGCAGGAGGAGTGATTGGGAGATTCACTCAGGAGGTGTCACTTGAATCTGGGAAGGATGCTAGCTGTGGAAAGGGCAGTCCACTATGGTGCCATTTGTACCAGACATGTACAGCTGAGATTGACAGCAGTCTGTCAGGCCCCAGCTCCCTCAATTCACCTCTGATCCTAGTTTTCAGCAACATAGATGACCACAGGAGGAAACACACAGGGTAAGAGTCATGTCTGTGGTGGAAAACAAGGATGTGGGGCTAATAGCAGGAATAGGAACAGGGAACTGCAACTGCAAAATGTCTGCGTCCAGCATGGCCTTCTTTAACCCAAAGCAGGCAGCAATCCCATCATCTTTGTGTGTGACTGGGCCAAAACCAGAGGCTTGCCCAGACTGGATGTGAAATAACTCAGCAGGGAGAACAGCAAGGTGTGAGACATGAGGAACGAACACTGAAGGAGGACCTGTGGGCCTTATACTAATGTCTGTCTGTGCTGTAATTCACAAGTGTGTTGAAACCTCAAGCAATTCACCCTTAACTTGTATTCTGTTTTCCACCTGTATTCATACATCTTATAATTTGCTGCAATATGTCCTGGTGCCATATTGGACAAGGAGATGAAAGGATGATTTATTAAGCACAGGATAATTATGAAGTTCTCAATGTAATCAGTTGCTCTAAATTGGTGATATCTGCATTTTTTTTACTAGGAGATAATGATAGGGTTTTTTCTTTACTGGCCCTTTTTCAATTAAATTTATATGAAGGATGCTTCAGGCTTTTTGCTTCTCACACATCTTACATCCTTCATGATACACTTTGGGGGAGAGAGAATAACATTATGTAAGCTCTTGTGCCCTCTTTTTATATTGCAAAAGCTATACCAGTTCCCCTTTGACACTCAAATTAGCACAACAAGGAGAATAGCATGGGTAGAAAATGTCAGAGCGTGGACCACAGTTACAGAGGAAAGGTCAGCAAAGCATGCCTTTTTGTTACAATTGCCAATAAATTCCCTTTTTTTTTTTTTTAATGAAACTTCCTTTCTGAGAACCTCTTTATCTCATCATTGTCCAGATGCTTGCACTTTTTGCATAGTCAATATGAAAACCTATACCTAAACGTGAAAGAGGCTAGAGTTTCTTCCTGTAATGTTGCCAGCAAAAAAAACAATTTGATTTTGTCCTTAAAGTTTATTGTCTCTATTTGCTCCATATAATTAAGATAGATTACCAATTAGAGCATGTGAAAAAAACCCAACTCTTTAAATATAATTAGAGTTCAAATACCTTTTAACATTTATCACAGAAATAAGGGTAAAGTGGTCAGATGTCAATACATATCAATAGGTTCAAATGTTTGCAACAGATTTAAGCATTGAAATGCACTTTTAAAATATGAAATAACTTGAAAATGAAAAAAATGGAAAAATACTTGCAATACTTAAAAATTTGATACACTTTTAACTTTAATGCATTTTTCAGTTTTCCTGATCAGCAATGATGACACCTCTAGTACAAAATCTAATGTAATTAATATTTTACTGTTGGAGGAACAGGCCCAGACCCTGCCCAGCGCCAGACCCTGCCTAAATTTTTTGAAGAGGGATGAAATATAAATGTGATATTTTTATGACCCATGATAAGGCTGTGTGATACACACTGGAAAGAGTAAGCTCCCTCAATGGCTACTGGAAGTGCCTGTACACAGTTTCTCACCTCTTATGGTCTTATCTGCAAACACACATATGTACGTGAGGAAGAGAAAGCAATAGAGAAAGAAGGGATACTTTCAGCCCCTGCTTTCACATCTGGGCTGTCCACCTCCCCTCTTTTCGCTGAAGGAAGCCCCAGGCAGGTATTGGTCTTAGCTTCCCTTTTTCCCTTTGCCTGAGGAAAGGATGGGAGCTGGGATCCCACTTAGGGCTCATTCTAGATAAACTGAAAAAGGTTTGTTAGACTGTGCAGGGTGAGGTGGTCACAACCCTCTGCCCTCCGCAAGCTCCTCACACAGCCCTGCCAGGGAAGGGGCATCCCCGGAGGAATCAGGGTTACTTTTGGGATGCAGAGGGGAAAAAGAATGATTTGGTAAAGCTGCAGGGAAAGAAGAGGAGCATGGTGATTTTGTCTGCATTTCATTTTTTACTCTGGTTATATACGACAGGTTTACAGGTAACCTCGCCCTGTTTAGGCTGCGATGAAAAGAGCAGTAATCATAGTTCTCAAAGGGAGGTCTTGGGCTCATAGGGGCTTTTCCATGTCATGGGAACAGACTTAATTTTCGATTATGTTTTTATCTCTAACACATTCTTTAGGATCTTATACTGACAGGTAACCATTGTTTTACTACATTAAGGGTACTGGGAAATGAGGGAATCTTCTGGAAAGTCCACAGAGGACCTTCAAAAGCAGATGATTCAGTGTACTTAAAGTAAACATACAGAAGTAAATAGGTGAAATAGTACAGCTATTGTGAAAAATCCAAATATGGTGTTTTGATTCAAACATCAGGAGAACGTGGACTAACTTTAATTTTAGCAATTTTGAGGATGAGCTTCAAAGGGAGCATGGCTACAATAACAGAAGAACCGTCCCACTCTTTTTTCTATTGAATTTAGTGAAAATGTGTTTGACTGATCCCCCTCTGCTAACAAACCCGCTCCTGTCAAATATAAAATATGAATACTGGTCTTGGGTCAAATATGACTAACTCATATTTACAATATTATATAACTGGAGATGTACTTAATATTCTGAATATCCTCAGCTGCTCAAGTAAGAATTGCAACAAGTCTGGATTAGCGGAAGGAAGGCTCCTGAAGTCTCCTCAGTAGTGGTAGCAAACGTTAACAAGCTTTACTTTTGCTACTTATGATTGTGTATTAAAAATGTAGAAGCACATAAGTTACTTTCTTGAAGGTCAAATCCTCTTGATTCTTGGATTTAAGTAATTTAGTACAGAGTAATGGCTTTAAAAATTTAATTGGGAAGGGATAGATTTCTAACAGTGTCCTAATTAAAATCTTTTAATCTGAAAAATAAAATTCTTGTTCTGTCACAAATTTATCTTGAAATAGTAATGTGTGGCCTAGTTGTAAAATGTTTGCTTTAACAGTGGATCATCTGGCAAAGAAAGAAAACTACGTTAGAGTCACTTTTTAAATGTGTATAACATTTCTTTGGCCATTTTTAAACAATGGTATAATTGAGACTAAATTCTGATTTTGTTTTAAACAGCTCGGAATGTTATCAGAACAGGATATTCTGAAAATGATGTGTAATGACAAAGAAAACCTCTGTACGTCACTGCTTCTGTGATTCACATAGAGAGGCTCTTTTGTGAGTGTGAGAAGGGCCAGAAGTTCGGGTAGCCTGACTTAAGTTTAACTCTGTGGGAAACCATGCAATCAGTTTGATTAACAACAGTAAAAAATCTCAGGATAGTTCAAAGTAGAAACTTACATTTCCTTCCCCCAGAAAGCAGAAGGGCAATTTTCTCTCAAGCAAAAGTTTAACTTAAATTTATAACTTCAGAAGAATTTCATACGCTGTAAAAACTCTAAAGACAGCTAGTGTAAATGGGAAACGTGTTAAAGACAGTTACTCTAAAGACCATCTTTAGAGAGAATGAGAAAGCAGAGGGGAAAAACCTGCACAAAATAGGGTGATATTATGCTAATTTTATGTAAACTATTTGTACTCAAAGAATGGATAATCATCCAGGGGTTTGTTTTCATGAAATATGTTCACACGGATATGGTAAACTGTCAAAACTTAACAAAAAATCTGAAGTCACATTGCTTTTGCTGCTTTATTCCAAAAAGTCAAGATTTGAGAATAGCAGAAGGAAGTACTTGGATGTTTAAGGAGACACATAGCATTTTTTTTCTTTAAACCCACTCTTTATTTTGAAGCTTGTGTTCAAGTGAGGCTAAAACTTAAGATTTTAACTTCTACAATTCTCTGTTATCTTTCAGACATAGTACTAGATCTCTGAAGGATGGGAAATCCAAGTCAGCATTAGAATTAGCACTGGCATAAAACTATGTTTTATTTATATCACCGCAATCAAAAATTAATACAGTTTGAAATATGGCAATGAGACAAAAGAGAATGGGCAAAATGAGAAAGCATCCTTTAATGGTTGTCAGATATTCAATTCCAGTCTCCTTTACTTATGTATTTAGTATCTTGTGAAAACCTTATATAGTAATAACTAACATACAGTTAATTCTGGATTTGGCAAGAGGTTTGAAATTTTGAATGTTAAATGCTGAGGACCTGATCCTCTATTTCGCTGCTTAGTGTTCAGCTTAGCAGAGTTGCAAGATGCTGATTCAAAGTGGTAGTGTCTTCCAGGGATGCACGAGATATGGGACATTTGGAAGATTTCCATGTTCTGCTTTTGCTTTTCTGTGTTCTGCTTTCACTGCTTAAAGCTGACCTTGGAAAGACAGAGAATCATTTCTGAGAGTGTTTAAGAAGTAAATTCTCCTCTTTTTTTCTGTTTTGGATTATAATTTTGGCCCTGTTTCCAGTGTGTTGGTGTAATATAGCACAATTTTCTCTTTTTCCCTATTTCTGAAGTGAAGTTGCCAAATTTCCATGTTATTTTAGTTTTAAAAGTGGAATGGGTTCTTATTACTTCTTGTTACTGAGAGAAGTGGCCTTTTTCTTTGGCTTTCACTTTCTTATGATAAAAGACAAGTTCCTGAAGATGTCTTCTATCCCTGTGCGATATTTAAATGTCTCTAGAATTATTAAAACCACGACTGCCATTGACTCCTTGGTTTAAATTGGTTGTATTCACTACTCTAGGGTTCTCATTAGCTGGATGCTGTATTACCCTTTATTTTCTTAATTTACCATTTGTGGCAGGCTGCATATTTAAGTCTAATTTGGAGGATTCAAAAGCTCTCTTTGCAGAGGATTTTTCCAGACCTGCACAGTATCACAGTAGCACAGTCCATCTGTGTAGATCCCATGACAGAACTGAATCATTCCTAAAGTAAACTAAAAGTGTTTTTCTCAGGAATGATGAATTCATAGCTTTGCTTTTCCTTCCCTAATGCTTCCTGCCTACTGATAGCAGAATAAAAGGATATGAGATATCTGAGTGAACAGAACACAAAAAGAAAACACTTCCCAGTTGCAAGGAAATATGAGACAATATCCTTAAAGTAACACCAGTGAAGTCTCTTTGGATGTTTACTAGGTGTGACCAAAATCAGAGTCAGGTCCATTCAAAAGGAGTCCTCTTCAATGTAAACTCCTGTATTGGGTTTGTGTGGCAAGGTTTTGGTAGTGGGAGGGTTACAGGGGTGGCTTCTGTGAGAAGCTGCTAGAAGCTTCCTCTATGTCCAACAGAGCCAATGCCAGCTGGCTCCAAGACGAACCCGCCACCAGCCAAGGCCAAGCCAATCAGCGATAGTGGTAGCACCTCTGGGAGAAGAGGTTTAAGAAGGAAAAAAAGTTGCAGAGGACACAGAAACAGCAGCCAGAGAGAGGAGTGAGAATATGCGAAAGAAACCCCTCTGCAGACACCCAGGGCAGTGAAGAAGGAGGGGGAGGAGGTGCTCCAGGTGCCAGAGCAGAGATTCCTCTGAAGCCCATGGGGAAGACCATGGTGAGGCGAGCTGTCCCCCTGCAGCCCATGGAGGTCCACAGTGGAGTAGATATCCACCTGCAGCCCATGGAGGACCCCATGCCTGAGCAGGTGGATGCCCAAAGGAGGCTGTGACCCCACAGGAAGTCCATGCTGGAGCAGGTTCTTGGCAGAACCTGTGGATCTGTGGAGAGAGAAGCCCACTCTGGAGCAGGTTTTTCTGCCAGGACTTGTGACCCCACGGGGGACCCACACTGGAGCAGTGTGCTCCTGAAGGGCTGCACCCTGTGGAAGGGACCCACGCTGGAGCAGTTTGTGAAGAACTGCAGCCTGTGGGAAGGACCCACATTGGAGAAGTTCGTGGAGGACTGTCTTCCACGGGAGGGGCCCAATGCTGGAGCAGGGAAAGAGTGCGAGGAGTCCTGCCCCTGAAGAGGATGAAGCGGCAGAGACAACATGTGATGAACTGACCGTAACCCCCATTCCCCGTCCCCCTGAGCAGCTGCGGTGGGGTAGGTAGAGAATCCAGGAGTGAAGCTGTGCCTGGGAAGAAAGGAGGGGTGGAGGGAAGGTGTTTTGAGATTTGGCTTTATTTCTCATTACCCTACTCTGGTTGATTGGCAATAAATTAAGTTAATTTTCCCGAAGTTGAGTCTGCTTTGCCTGTGAAGGTAACTGGTTGAGTGATCTCTCCCTGTCCTTATCTCAACCCGCAAGCCCTTTGTTATATTTTCTCTCCCCTGCCCAGCTGAGGGGGCAGGGGAGTGATAGAATGGTTTTGGTGGGCACCTGACATCCAGCCAGGGTCAACTCACCACAACTTCTCAGCTGCCAACAAGCAGCTCTTTGTGTATTTGAAGTAGTCTCCAGCTACTGCCTGATCCTTTAGGGCAGCTGGAGACCCATTCAGATGATTTCATAAGGATGAGCAGCCCACAGGTGTGGTGGTGGGAGCCAAATTCTTTCACCACTTGTTTCCTAAAGAGATAGATGCCCTCATACTAGTGGTACATCTACTACATTGGATAGGAGACTGGAAGGCAAGGACTTCTCTGTTTCACATATAGGACATTCAGAGACATTCTATGTAAGTAAAGCAGTTATTTTATTTTATATTAAAATCAGTATTGTCCATCATTGTGCTGTTGGCATTCTGATGAGGTAGCTTAAGGAAATTTAACATACCACCCAAATGTGAAGGTGGGATGAGGAACCTACTATCTTTCTATTTGGGTACAGGTAGCCCTGCTTAGCATATTTGGCCTAACAGCCATTCTGTTTGTGAAAAAGCTGAGATGAAGGTTTAAGGGAGAGGGAGGTGAGACTATAATGCAAGCAGAAACTGTGTTACTACCTCAGCAAAGCATGTCAGTGAGACTTCATATCCTATGGTCTCAGGTTAGCTGTTACCAGTTTATCTTCAATAAAGCCCTTTTTTGATTGTAACATAATGCTGCTGTGGGGTTTTTGTGGTTTTATGTAAATAAACTGACCTTGCAGGAGATAATTGCAGATCTGGTTGCCTTCTTGCATTCACAAACCTAGTCTTGCGACTCTTAGGGCCTATCCATCTCCTCTGCAGCAGTAAATACTCATCTTGATCTACTTGTGAATCAAAGGGGTTGAAGGGTTGATGACTGTAGGTACAGAGATACCCAAGCTGGCTTTGTCCCGTATCAGAAGAGCTATGTGTGAGGGGCATGATGTCTGAGGCAGTAAACACTAAGAGATAGAGCTTACTATATGCAGCACTGTTCTGCGTCGAGGTAGGTGTTCTGCTTCAAGATTTGACATATTATGTCCCCATACCTCTGAAACGTAATTCTAGAATTATATTAGCTTCCTGATGGAGGAAAATGAAGCATAAAGATCGTGTAATTTTCCCAAGGCAAGCCAGTGCCAAGCTAGGAACAGAATAATAATAGGCAACAGTATCGCAGGAATTGTAGGAATATCACAATTTGAATTGTCTGTTGTACCGCAGGATGCCGACACTGAGCATAGTAACACATAAAAATGTTAGCCCCATGCCTGTCATCCTGTTCTCCTACAGCTCCCAGGACTGAGCTGCCCCCTGCCCAAGCAGTGGTATGGGAGGAGCGCTGAAGCAGTATCTCAAACCCTCTCCTTGCAATTGGTGGTGTTTCCCCCTCCCTGGCTGTGCTGGAGCAGAGCCCAGGTGTTTACACATGTGGATGCTGGTGGATCCCACTTTGCAGATGGATGAAAGAAGCAGCTTAACTGAGCAGCGGATGCTGGAGTTGGAGGAGATCCCAGCACCATTTTGCTCGCTGGCTGTTTCCACCCACAAGCGAGTCCTTGAGGGGCTGGCACGAGTGCCCAACAGGATCAGACCATCTAGGAAACCTGAGCTGAATGAGAAAAGACTGAGCGAATTGCAACCTCCCTTGTTGCCAACACTCTCCAGCCCACTGACCCCCATGAAGACGATTGTGAAGGCTCAGGTGGCACCTCTGTACTTCTTTCAGGAAGTGGTCTGGTGAATGTTCAAATGGCATCATTTCCCATTTGAAACAAGCTCAGGCAGGCCAGCCCTTTCACCCCCACTGGCACTGTAATTTGGTAAAGCATCACACATGAAACCAGTAAGAGTGTGGTGAGCTGTGTGGGACTGAGGAACCTGCTAGAGATCTGCTTCCCTTGATACCCAAGCTCTGATCGACCACTCTCCTAGTCATCAGGAAAGGACAGAAGAAAATACTCAGAGGAGTGAAGGGGAGGAGGAAAAATGGAGGGGAGAATAGTTTTTTAAGAGCATTTGGTGGATTTCTTATCTCAGTTTTAGTCTCAGATCAACTCTTCACATATCCCTGAGACTGTGTGGCCCATTAGCCAGTTGCCCAGCTCCCCCCGCACATCTCAATTTCTCTTCCACTTCCCACCTTCCTCAGTGCTGACAGTAAAAGTGCTATGTTGCTACAACAAAGCATCATGTAATGAAAAGATACTTATAGTTGTGGTTGCCAGACGACCACATTCAGTCCGATCAAGGAAAAAGTCTTTCTAACAGAAAAACATTTCTGAGGAAATTCCTTGTCCCTCATTTTTCACTGTCACCTTGCATGAAAACCAGAAAAATTACTGTTTGAGACATAAGTAAAGCCCATTTTCTCCTCGGACAGTAATTACAACAAGAGGTAAAATGAAGGACCTGTATTTCTGATGCCATCTCGTACTGTTCTTGTGTCATGATACAAACCTGAGTGTCAGTGCCTGGTTTAGAAAACAAAACACGATTGTCAACAGACTGTTGTAGTTTTGACAGTCCTATAAGGGTCATTGCTTCAGACGTGCATTATTAACTGGCATCCTGTAATCTTCCCCTGACCTTTCATAAGGGGATTGCACCTGCTGCACATGGCTAAGCAGTTGGCTGTCATTATTCCCACACACTAAAACTAGGTACCAAACTGAGTTGGTGCTTTAACAATATGTTTTGAAAAGAGAGCACTTTGTTGTGTGTAATAATGGGTGTTTCTGCTGCCTGCACAGAGTCAGAGGCTTTAAAATACTTTGCCAGAAAGGAAAGAATAATAATTCCCCTGACCTGAGGTCTGAAATGCTGGATGCTACCTAATTGTCTAGATTTCAAGTATCTTTTTAAAACTTCATGCTTTCTTCAGCAATAACAGGCTTTAATTACCGTGATCAGTTTTCTTAATACCTTCTTAAAATTACATATGTTTTAAATGAATATTCTAGTTAACTTAAGGCCAGATTCCACCATCTTTTCTTCCAATCATGAAGAAATTTGTTGTTCAGAACTTAATCCTGTGAGTGCAGGTTTTACACTAGCAAATTCCTTCAAGTGTGTTTGCTTCTGCTGGCTGTGCCCTATATGTTGTGGTAAGTCACTTCCAGACAAACATGAAGACTCTTGTTCCCAAGAGTTTGGGTAGAAAAACCTGATGGTGTACCCCTAGATTTCCTTTAGAAGATCTGAGTTTCCTGTGTAAAAGTGTTATCAATACCATGAGAGAATACTCTGAGGCCATCCTTCACCTTGCCTGAAGAGTTTCATTTACAGATTTGCCAAACCTACACCACAAAAAAATCAAGATAATGTTGCCAAAATCAACTCATAAAGCAAAGAATTTGAAGTAAGGGGTAAATGGAGAAAATGTGGAAAAAAAAAAATTTTTGCTGACATCTGGAGCAGAGACTAGAAGACTGAGGTGATGAAAAAGAATGCAAGCACAGAACGATGTCATGAAAATAAAAGAACCTCTGTGATTTAAGAATATATATGTTTGTAAGGCATGACTTTTTAGTTTAATCTGCATTCCCCCACCATTCCTATAGCTGAGATTATCAGCAGTGCAGAGCAACTAAATGAACAGAATTAAAGCTGTATGTATTATGTATCTTTTTGTGATTAAGTTACCTGTGATTGGCTTCAATGCTCAGATCCCCAGCATATTACTGGTCATGAACATGCACAGTTATTCTGATTTTTTCATATGTTGTTTCAGCCTCTAGAATACATACAGTTTTCATTTAACTTTGTGTTCAGCAATGGCACAATAGCAAGGAATGCAGTCAGTCCTCACCAGCTACCAAGTATTGGTATTACTCAATTAATCTAACCATTTACTTTTTGTTTAGCATCAGCTGTTGCTGTTTTCTCAGAGCTTGACTTTAAGCTAAATGCTCAAGCCTCGAGTGGGAATATTGCACGGAACATTTGAGAGACAATCTTGTTGAGGAGCTGCTGATTCCAAAACATGCTGTAAGTGAATTTGCATAGGCGAATTAAATGACCCATATCAACTTCTAGTGCTAACAATACTATCGTGAAAGTGACGGGAAGCATATTTCTACCACTTAACCATTAATGAAGCTACACAAGTAAATTAGGTTATGCCACACCATCTTGACAAATTGCTGATTCAATAAATCACACTTGAGAAACAGCTGAGTAATCACAGGATGATGCTTGAAGCAATAGAGGTTTCATTTGCATGTTAACAGACATTTGTTGCAATAATTTCTGTCACGGACTGGTAAATGTTGTACGTGATTAATTCTGTGAGCACTGCAGTTTGACTTCTGCAGTGCACAGGAAGAACTGACATACCAAAGGCTTCAAAAGCAGTATGTGTGTGCTCTTCTGAAGCAACACTAAGGGACTCAGGTCTAATTAGCACCAGCAACTTGCCCAGGTACAAACTCCTTGGAGAATATTTTTCCTCAGGGTCTTATCACGCAAAAGGTCTTATGAAGCAGTCTCAAAAGAGTGGAAGAAAGGGAAAAACAAAACCATGAAATCTTCTAAGCACCAAGTAAGGCAGAGTTCCTTCTTTTCAAATGTCTAAATAGATATGGAGAGATGAAACAGCTTTCCATACGGGTTTTAGGCTGGTTTTATTTTAGTTGCAAACTTCTTCACCTAGAAGGCATAGCAGCATTTGTCATGTAAAGTTTCTAATGAGCTTTTTACCTGAGGAACTTGCTTGTTTTTATTTGTTCACACTGGTGGTAACAGAGAACTCAGTGGCATTTATACCACTCTGCTTGGTGAATCTGTGGCCATAACACATCTAATTCACCTTAGTGAAAGTCAGTTTGCTCTCTAATGATTAACTGTTCTTCCTGTGTACTTAGAATTGCTTAGGAGGAAAAGTCAATAGTTCCCTAACCAATCTAACATTGCACCCTTTTGTGCCAATAAATAGTCACTTAGGGACAACAAGTTATAAGAGATAGAAATGTGTATCAGTAGAAACTGGAAGCTGACTTGCCTCATGGGCCAAAGTGATGAACCCCTCCACAAGGTGTTGCAGCTGAACTAAAATATATGGTTCTCGGAACTGATTGCAAAGCCATGTCCTGTTTCAGTTCCAGCATATTAAGAGTCTCCCACATTAGTCAAAAATAACCTCATGGGATTTACTGAACAACATCACCTAGTGGGCAAAGCTGCTTGCAGGAGAATTTTAGCTTATCACTCTTCTTACATCAGTTTTAAGGTAGTAAAAAATTTGCATGGGATATTCACCTTTCATACTGGAGCTTTATGTTTATCGATTTTTTCCCACCCAATTAAAGAACTGCAGTAAAAGACAATAAAAAATGTTTCTATAAATACATTAACAACAAAAGGAGGGCTGAGGAGAATCTCCATCCTTTATTGGATGCGAGGGGAAACATAGTGACAAAGGATGAGGAAAAGGCCAAGGTACTTAATGCCTTCTTTGCCTCAGTCTTTAATAGTAAGACCAGTTGTTCTCAGGGTACCCAGCCTCCTGAGCTGGAAGACAGGGACAGGGAGCAGAATGAAGCCCCCATAATCCAAGGGGAAATGGTTAGCGACCTGCTACATTACTTAGACACACACAAATCTATGGGTCTGAATGGGATCCGCCCAAGGGTGCTGAGGCAGCTGGCTGAAGTGCTCACCAAGCCACTTTCTATCATTTATCAGCAGTCCTGGCTAACTGGGTAGATCCCAGTTGACTGGAGGTTAGCAAATGTGACTTCAATCTACAAGAAGGGCTGGAAGGAGGATTTGGGGAACTACAGACCTGTCAGTCTGACCTTGGTGACAGGGAAGGTTATGGAGCAGATCATTCTGAGCACCATCACATGGCATGTACAGAACAACCAGGTGATCAAGCCCAGTCAGCACAGGTTTATGAAAGGCAGGTCCTGCTTCACTAACCTGATCTGCTTCTATGACAAGATGACCTGCTTAGTGGATGAGGGGAAGGCTGTGGATGTTGTTTACCTAGACATTAGTAAAGCCTTTGACACCATTTCCCACAGCATTCTCCTGGAGAAACTGGCTGCTCATGGCTTGGATAGGTGTACTCTTCACTGGATAAAAAGCTGTCTGGATGGCCAGGCCCAAAGAGTTGTGGTGAATGGAGTTAAATCCAGTTGGCAGCTGGTCACAAGTGGTGTTCCCCAAGGCTCAGTATTGGGGCCAGTTCTGTTTAATGTCTTTATCAATGATCTGGACAAGGGGATCGAGTGCACCCTCAGTAAATTTGCAGACAACACTAAGTTGGGCAGGAGTGCTGATCTGCTTAAGGGTAGGAAGGCTCTACAGGGGGACCTGGACAGGCTGGATCGACGGGCCGGGGCCAATTATATGAGGTTCAACAAGGCCAAGTGCCGGTTCCTTCACTTGAGTCACAACAACCCCATGCAGCACTACAGGCTTGGGGAAGAGTGGCTGGAAAGCTGCCTGGCAGAAAAAGACCTGGGGGTGCTGGTTGACAGCCGGCTGAATATGACCCAGCAGTGTGTCCAGGTGGCCAAGGCGGCCAACGGCATCCTGGCCTGTATCAGAAATCGTGTGGCCAGCAGGAGCAGGGAGGTGATTGTCCCTTTGTACTCAGCACTGGCGAGGCTGTACCTTGAATATTGTGTTCTGTTTTGGGCCCCTCACTACAAGAAAGACATTGAGGTGCTGGAGTGTGTCTAGAGAAGGGCAACCAAGTTGGTGGAGGGTTTAGAGAACAAGTCTTATGAGGAGCGGCTGAGGGAACCAGAGTTGTTTAGTCTGGAGAAAAGAAGGCTGAGGAGAGACCTTATCGCTCTCTAGAACTACCTGAAAGGAGGTTGTAGTGAGGTGGGCATCATCTCTTTTCCTGAGTAGTAAGTGATAGGATGAGAGGAAATGGCCTCGAGTTGTGGCAGGGGAGGTTTAGGTTGGATGTTAGGAAAAATTTCTTCTCTGAAAGGGTTGTCAGACATTGGAACAGGCTGCCCAGGGAAGTGGTTGAGTCACCATGCCTGGAGGTATTTAAAATGTGTAAATGTGGTGCTTAAGGACATGGTTTTGTGGGACTTGGCAGTGTTAGGTTAATGGTTGGACTCAATGGTCTTAAGGGTCTTTTCCAACCTAAATGGTCCTATGATTCTATGATTCTAATTACATATCCATGTGTCTTGGGAGGTCCACCTCTCTGAGGAGACCAGCCTTTCTATGGCTCTGCTGTGATCTGGATGATTGGGGGATCTAGGCCCCCCAGGATGACGTCTCTTCCATTCCTTTCACACAATGGGAGTCTTCAGACATTAATCACTACAGTAAACTGTCTAAATAGGCATGATGTGAATCCACACTAGAACTGTAAATTGTTCCCTAGTCCTAAAATCCTTTTTAAGTGAAAGAGAAAATAGGACTTTCATTTTCATGGACTCAGTTGCTCCCCTGTTTGTTCATCACCAGACCACTTAGGCACCTCCAGCCTGGGAAAGCATGGTGACTCAGAGAGCGTGTGGGAGGCCCTCAGCCTCCTCCTCTCATCAAGAGTTTGGTGCCCCTGAAGTGCAATGTACATATTGATTAGGGGTTGCCTTGAGCTAGTCAATAGGAATGGTAGGCAGAAGGGCATGTCTAACCTCTCTCCTTCCTCTGAAGCATGCATCACAGCCACAGGTATGAGGCCTCTGCCCCTTTGAGATCTAAACAATTGCACTGGCGTACTGAAGTTGGTCGCAAAGAGCAAGCCCTATCTAAAGAGGATTGGAGACTCCTTCTTGAATAAGCCTCTTGTCTTGTTTCTGTGTTACTTAACACTTCGCTGTTCTGATATAAAGGCATTATTTCTGTAGTAAAAAATGAGGGTCCAGAATCCTCCTAATGAGCGTAAGGTGTTATATCCTATCAATTCCTAAGCTATAATGCACTTTGTGGTGCTGCCAACAGAAGCTCTTTTCAGCAGCTCCATCCAGAAAAAATACAAGCCTTTTCATTTGTTAGAGAAATGTGTCCATCACATAGGGCTTTGCTGTCTTCCAAGTGGTAATAATGCAATACATTCTGCAAAAGAGAACAGGGCAAATCAACTTGGGACCTAATTACTACAAGAAGGGACAATCCCTTACAGATCAAAGAATCTTACTAGGATACCTAACACAAGCGTGTCATAAATCAATTATGCTTGCTTTTTGTGGGGTTTTTTGGTTTGGGAGTTTTGGGTTTTTTTGCGGGGGGGGGGGGGGGGGGGAGGAGTTTAGTATCTTGGCTTTGATCAGCATAGATCTAAATGGTTAGGGACCACTGTGTTTTATGTAATACTATGACAGTAGCAGTCATCAGAGGCAGCTGAGTTGGGAAAATCTTGATTAAAAAAAAAAAAAAAAAGAAGAAGAAGGAAACAGAAGAGCAAAAGAATTAACATTGCATTTTGAGGCAATGCCTCACCTTTCTCCAAGGGTTTCACTCTGCTCATGAGAATGTTCCTCTGAAGGTACCAGAAATATTGGTAGCAACAGGATCAGAAGTTATGCTTTTTCTGCAGTGGATAGTAATAAAAATGTTCTTTTTCTAATGGCTAAAGTGACTCCTGTGATTCTGAATATTTATATTTCATTTTAATTCATTTGTTGGCTTATGGACTCAGAGTCACCAATCACAGAGTCTCTGAGCACTGGGGTTCATATTTAGCTTTTGGAATTATTTGAAAGATGTATAAAAACTCATTTGATGAGACAGCTTCATTTCACTCAGATCATTCATCTTAGAGTACATTGTTGAGTTGTCTAGACAAATGATGGAGGTCTTTTTTTCTTTTTCTTTTTCTCTCAGTATATCTTTTCACTAAGAAGACAGAAGTACAAATGCAAAAGTAGACACTGACCAACATTGAGAAGATTTCTGATGGTCCCTAAAGGAACACAGACTGATGAGTAAAGTATAGCAAACCAGAAATATTGTGTAAATATCAAGAACCTAGTATTAATCAAACTATCATGGACTACCGCTGTTACTGGATTGCTTCTCCTAACAGAGTTGACTCCACAGATGATGGCAAGGGAAAAAACCCACGTATTCTGTTAAGCTCCCTACTTTTGAGAGATCCAGCATCACAAACACACAGATACACAAAGATAAACAGGTATAAAGACATGTAAAGACCCTTCACAGAAGTTCAGAGAGTTCAGAAGGTCTAACTTACATTCATTTGTGGGTTACAAAATATCTACCTTATTCCTTCTTTTTAATATAAGTAATGAAGGTCCAAGGGGAGAATTTGCTTCTATCAAAATAAAGGGCCTCCTAAAAATGAACAGAGTTCTTTTTGTTCCTCTCATTACCAAGACTTCAAAAATACAGTCTAGTCTTTGAAATTGCTCAAACTCCATTTTCATTGCTTCCTTATTTTTTGCCACTGTTCAAGATAATTATGTAAAAGCAATCCTATCACAGAAGTAAACAAAGCAGCAGATTAAGTGTTCAAATTGTTCGAAACAGTTTCATGGAGCTGAAGTCACGATAAATGCATGAACTATGCAGCCCAACTTCTTGTAGTACTTGTGACTTCAGAAGACAAAAGGATAATACAAAAAAGAATAAAATAAGTTGAGTTTGGTAGGTATAATTTTTTACTTTGTGAAATTATATTTAAAGGTTTTTCCTCAACAGTTAATTATTTATTGAACAGCAATAAATTGTTATGTTACTGTAGGTACTCTCTCCTATTGTTGAGGATGTTGAACTGGGTTTTGCTGTTTTATGAGTTTCATGAGTTGCATAATACATTTATTATGCAGTTCATGCTGTTTCATGCTGCTTCTTGAATTGCATAATACACTTTAATGCCATGCTTCTTTTTTAAAAGATGTATCCCTTGAGATGCATATCTGAGTGTTTGTCAGGTTAAGATTAACTGAAAAGCTATATAAAATATAGCTGCCCCAAATCACAGACAGGGAAAACATTTACTGCTGCTTCACACTCTCCCAGGTCATAAAATGTAATGAGGTCATGTTGTTCCCATCTGCATCAATTCCCTTGTTTTATCAGGAGCTTTCTGCAAAAATTGTTTCTATACGCAAGATATATATATAGAGATATATATATATATATAAAAGAAACAGTCCAAGTAACAAAGGAGAGGAGAATGGTATAGCAGGATGGATGTAAAATAGATCAGTTCCACTTACGGTTTATTAGCTTTTGGTGGGGGCAGTTTCTGTGGCATTGTAATGAGCAAAATGTGTGATTCCCATGCATCAGAGGAGAACACATCCCTTGCTGTTACCATTTCTGCTCAGTGAACTGCCCTTGGTGGCTTGGCCAGCAGCTGCCTGGCACACTGGCAGGGTGCACAACAGCGGAGACCAGGCAGCCACATTATGACTGCAAGGCTGTGATGGGCAGCTGGAGCCTTGGCACAACTCTCTGAAGATCTGAGCAGAAAATTAAGGATATCGTAGGAAAATCAGCAGCAAAGTTCCTCTCAGACTGGTCACTGCTATGTTGCCTTTCACAGTTTGGTCTCTTTTATGTTAGAAAACAGTGGCAGGAAGACTGCTGCTCTGGGGTTATTTATTCTGGGGATGCAAACCCAAATTGTTCTGGATTATGACAACCTTAGTCATCATAGAGTTACCATCACCTGCTTCCCACTGCAATGTCCCTGAGTTCCCAGGCAGGTGCTGGAGCAGAGGACATTAGTTACACTCACATATATTAATTTCCACTGTTGAACCTAACTTTCATTTCCTCACCCACCTGGGCTGAAACCTTCAGTTCTTCTGTCTTTATTCTTGTCCTAATCCTCATTTAGGGAATGTTAAGTCCATGGCAAATTGTGCCATCTTGCAGTCCTCTTCTTTTCTCCCAAATTTTGCAAAAATGCATTCAGCCCCATTAATCACAGGATTTTGGACACTCCCAGGTAATGTGCCAATGGATTCACCACAGTTTCTTGACTACACCTGCAGCACTACCAGCCTAACAGATGGGGACGCATCACATCAGGGAGGTCTATCTGCTAGATACCTCCCAGGGGAAATTCCTCCTCTTTGCAGCAGTGTTGCATCTCTACTTCTGTCTTTGAGAAAAGCACTTTCAAGTCCTCCAGAAGACTGATTTGATTTTGCTCAGTTTAAAGGCGTCAGAAGTATTTTGATGAAGACATTTAAGAAGGAATATTACCCTGTGATCTTTGGATTAGTTCCCATTTTAGACTCCCAGCTCTTGGCAGGCAGAGCCCTGAGCCTGGATAGAGAGACATTAGTGTGATTAAGGTCTATACCCACATACATTTACCTGAATTTGTCTCCTTACATTTTATCTCTGGTAATTTATAAATTAACGACCATGCATGTCTCTCTTAAATTTTTAATCAGATATTAAACTAGTTAAATTATCATTTAAAGCCATCATTAAACAACAAATGAGCATTTTAATAAGTGCAGCCAGTGATTTATGTTTGTGTGAATTGGTCCAGAGTCTTTATTGTGCCGATACTCCAGCTATTAACAATACCAACCTGTCTCACAGAGCCTGACATTTTCTGGTGGCAGAGGCCTAGTGCTAGAAGTCTTGTGTTTCATTCCACATACATTAAAAGTTTGAAATAATTGAGAAAAAGCAAGATTGTGTGCTTGAAAATGTAAATGAGAAGATTTTTTAAAAATATATATCAAACACAACAAGAAAAGTCATGAAGAAAAGCACTTCAGAAATATAGTTGTGGAGTCGTGAGGGGGAAACCTTCACTGTTTATACCAGACTTCAGAGGTTTAACTCCTCAGTGCAATACCTCACTCATTAAACTAGCTCTTTCCTATGACATTGAGAAAATGACGATCACTTTAATTTATAGGTATGCTCCAGCTCTTTTATGGCAGTCCAGCCATAAATCTATCTTAATGCTTAGAAATTGTTAGTGAATTTGTCCCAGTTACTTTTCATACAATATAACTGTTTTGCTACACAGTTTGTTTAAAGATTTGCGACAAAAATGAAGTAACTGGAAAGGGATCTAGCAGCAATCAGTGCTCTACACACACACATTTTGGTGAAGAAAGTATAGAGACAAGTGGGTCTTAAAAGCAGGGAAACAAGATATTGGTTTTAGCAGGTCTCTTCCCTGAGGTGGAGTTCATTCTGTGAGAAAAAGAGAGCTGGAGACCTTTAAACAACAGCCTGAAAGTACCTCTAGTCAAAAGTTGTAGTGATAAAGCTTGCGCTGTTAAGGATGACCACAATACTGCAAATTAAATCTGGTGGTGAAGAACATTGCTTCCTACCTTACAAGGCAGAAATTAAAGGTTTTCATGAAATCTCTCTCCAAGCAAAAGGAAACATAATGATCCTGTAAGTCCCAAGGGCTCTCTACCTACCTCTGAATGGAGAAGAACAAAAGACAAATACAAGATATTTCTTTAGATTGAAGTGATAAGTGGGAAAATGAAGTTTGAGTGGCTTGAAAAGAATGGAAAGAAAGTCTTGATTTAAGAAGAGTTAGAGGCCTTAGGGAAGCATATAAAAAGGTTCAAATTTCCAGGCCCATCCAACTCAATTAATCTTTCAAGCATGAAGGATTTTAAAGAGCTTCAGGTGCAACTATAATAAAGTTTATGCAGAACTAATGATCTCCTGTAAAAATTATCTCTGTATGGAGTAAGGTACACACAACAGAGCATTATATAGCTTTACTCCTCTGGGAAATCAAAAACTGTAACTGTATAATGTGAATAGTTTATCAGTATCCCAAAACACTCTCATACTAAGATCAGGTTGAATATATACAATACTAAGCTTCTTATGTCATCCTTGGATGTACTTCCAATTTGGGGTAGGGGTGTTGCAACTTTGTTTTTCCCTTATTTATACCAGTGAGAGATCTGGGTACTGAAAACTGATTGGGGCTCTCAGATACTGTGGGTTTATGTGGTGTTTTTTTATAATGGAACTCAGTTTTCTCATGTTTTAGGCACTATCAATACATAAATGTGATATATTAATAGTAATCTGATGCCATTTCTTTCCCTCACATAAATTAATATATTTCTGTGAGAAGTCTGTTAATTCTGCTTGGCTCCACTCATAAATTTTAATATGAGATGTGATGGTAAGATGTAGAGATTTCTGTGAAATAACTAAGTGCTTTCAATCTATTTCCAGTGCAAAGTGTGTGTAGCATAAACACAGCTATAGGTATCCTAAATTTTGACAGACTTTGAAGGGAAGATGAGGAGTAAAGGGATCATTACGCCCATCACTAAAGGTGATCGTGCTACGTTAAATCTGATGCACACTTCTTCGGGACAGGAAGAATACATGCATTTTTCAGTGCTCTTCCTTGGGAAGACAGTGGCCTGCCAGGTAAAAGCAGCTGGCAGGGACAGTACAGAGAGGGCGAGAGAGACCATGCAGCAACAGCATAATGAACTAAATCACCTTTGCTAGCTTACTGCAAAAGCTTTTATTCTTCAAAAAAGTTGAAGGAAACTCTAGGGTTATTCACAAAGGACCTAGTTCTCCACTGCTTTGGTGAAGTTGAATGCATGTCTATGTATGAGCCATGTAAAAACCTGCAATTTGGTTTACAAGCCTGAATATCCTTCCAGTCAGTGGAGAATGAGGGCTACAGTGCTGTAAAAAGCCTAGATTAAATTTTTCTGGGCACTCAGATTCTTTACTGATTGAATCATGCTGCCTCGTCTGGTGCTTGTCATAGTTACAAAGCTTTTTTTCTGAGGAATAAATAAAAGACTTCTGTCTCACCTCTTAGAGGACCAGAAGTCGTCTTTTAAACTATTCATGTCCTCCTCTTACTCTGCAGTCTGCTGAGCAACAGAGCAGACACATATAAATTTTAAAGAACTTTTCACAAATACCTCACAACTTTTCAAAACTATATTGCAAAAGCCTAACACTTTTTAGCTGTTGACTTTAAAATTTTGTTTAACCATTGCTCTCCAGGATGGCAGCAAATATTCTAGTTAAGACTCTTGTTCCAAGAACAGATAATAGAATTTCTTGCTACTCTTTACGTCGTCACTTCCCTAGGGATTTTCAAAGAAAAAGCATTGAATATTACAATATTGTAAACATATCCTGACTTTATTCACTCTACAAGATATTCTGCCTTTCTGCATTGATAACTTATCCTTCCAGGAAAGGACAGCATGACAGTCATGGTAGATGTTACTGGTGTGATATTCAGCACTGGGAAAATGTGCAGTTTTGCCATTTACATGACAGAAATTCACAATGACTGTTTTTGTTTCTCTATTTACAAGTTTAAATAAACAACAATAATCATGGTAATAAATATTTAAAATAACTTTTGAAAGTGTGAGGCTGCATATGGAAGGAAATAAGGAAATACAATGGAAAAACCGGCAGCAATGGAGAACAGCAATTCTGCTTTACTAAAACTACCACATAGGAATTTTTAAAATGCTTCTAGAGGCATGTATAGCAGTAAAGAAGAACCTGCCAAATTCTGGATTTTGTTCCAGAAAATCTCAGAACTCATCTGTTTCTTTTGGAGAGTATCCATCTTCTGTTTTTCCTTCAACAAGCTGTTTACTTTTTTGCTGTCTCAGAGCTCCATTCATCTACAACATCTTAGGCGGTGAGTAGGAGAACCTGCCTGTCTAAAGCTATTTTTTGGGATGGGAACAGGCTGTTGTTACAGTCAATGTCCACTCGTTGCAGGATGGGACTGGATCAAGTGATGTTCCTGAGCCCATGCCCTGCTCAAGGAGGCCACACCTCAAGAAGCAGAAAGCAGGACAATTTCCCTCCATCCCCAGCATAACACAGCCCACCTCTGTAGCTTGTTCCCACCTCCATAACTGAAGTGGGATGCAGATGCTTGCTACCATGTAATGCCCTGCATTATTATTCCTGTGCAAAAACTAACAGTGGCATGGTTGCACATTGAGCCTCAACATGCTAGTACTATACAGCCAGATTTGTTTTCCTGACTTGTGATGCAAAGTGACCTCTTCCAGCCATAGCAGGCTGCAGGGTGCTGAGGGGAAATAAACATTATTGAGAGTCTGGCAACCCTGACAAAGAGGCTGTTAAGTCTGCATTAGGGGAGGAAATAAAAGCTCTGTACTGTGGTCCTAAGGAGCAGACAATGCTTGTGGCAAAGGTACAAATAAAGCTGAAAATTGCCTCTTGATTTAGGGTGGGCTTTTTAATCATAGAAAAAAGGGGTGACTGTTCTGTTTGAAACCCCACATCTAATAGTAATATAGTTCTTGTTAGTGGATGTTATTCTGTATTCTTCTATGATGTCTGAGGATATTGTCATAGGATTCTTACCATGTTGGTTTTCTTTCACCAAAAACTTATTCCTGAACAATGCTAGGATGAACTGTATTCCTTCAGTACTGTTTTTAGAGCGAAATTTATGCTTAGAAAGTCTTATTATCTATTTTACAATGTTGAAAAGTTAAGCTTTATTTCTCTAACCTAGAGGATGTTACCAGTCTTCCTGGCTTCTGAACAAATTCCTATCAAATAATGATAAAGTACTTTAATCTTGCTTTTATTATTCATTTATTTATTTCCATTAATTCGTTTGCTTTCTCAAGCTTCCGATTTTGTAGTGTGCCACTATTTTTGTAGGCTGTATATTTTTAATGACTAAATATTGATGTACAACATTTCATCTTTATACAGGTGAACTTATACCACAATAGGACTGTGATATCCTCCTTCTTCATTTGAAATGGAAAAATTTACACACTGAAATCTTTCTGGGTACAGTATGGCAAATTTGAGGAACCTGAATCCATTCATATTCAATTTATAATTCTCCAGAACAGTGGGGAAGTCCAAGACTGCAGGGGAAACTGCATCTTCTTCTCAATGCCCCTGTATCCTGATTTGCAAAGATTTTTGCAAAATCTTTTTTCACTGAGACTGAGGAATTGTCAGTATGCTCAATTAAATACAGGGTATGGCAGCTGTCTGTACTGTTTTTTGTACTGATTTTGCAAGCCTGAAGCAGCTGAACAAGACAGGCAGTTTTAGATTTAAAAGGAATTCTTCAGTTAGTATGCCCCCTAATCTATATCTGAAATACACCTATTTCTAGACTGCTGAGTGCAAGTGTGCTGCAAAATAACAGTACAACAGTTTGCAATAATACATCTACCTCACTGTAACATCTGGTAATGCATGCACGTGCTTTGGGCAGAGAAACATTTAAGCTGTATATATTCTAGGGCTCGCTCCTGGAGCCCTGCAATGTCAGAATCTCAACTCGAGTTTCGAAACAAAAAAATGCACCTGTTTTACTTTGTTAAAAGTTGGTCTACGTGTAAATTAGCAGACAGCCTGAGGATGAGTAAAGACTTTTCCAGTCTGAAACGAGGAGGTTACTGTCCTGCGGATGCTTTCTATCGCTGCTCCCAGGTGTCTCCTAGGGCACAGGCATGGAGTGACACCAGAAGGCAAAATGGTCCTGCCCCATCTGGGACTGGACTGTAGGAGAAGACAGTGCAGGTAGGTGAGCTGGCGATGTCTCAGCAAATCCCCAGCCCCAGCTGCGTGGGGCAGTGCTGGGAGCCCAGCACTGTGCTGTGGAGCATGTTGCATGCACACCCTGCGGGGTGTGGGACAGGGAAAGGGCTGATTGTAGCCCCACTTCAACAACCTGGCCTGCTCCTGATCTGCCTGTCTCTATATTGCTGAAATATTAAAAAGGTCATGTTGTGTTTAGACTACTGGTTCTGCAGAAATCAGATCTCAAGGCAGCGTCATAGTTTTCCCAGTTGAATTGCAAGCTTTGAGAGGAGAAAGTAGGGCTTAGTTTGTGGATCTAAGTGGAGTTTTTTGATTGTTTGGTTTGGGGGTTTTTTTACTCCTATTTTTTTATCAATACAGGACTGGAAAAAATCTGTAAATGTCTTTATAAATTAATCTTTTAGATTTCACTTTTTATACCACTATTGTAAAAAGGGAAACCCCCAAGTGAGTCAGTAAATCGTTAATGAAATTGAGTAAGTTGGTGAGCTCCACCGATTTATTTAACCTTGGCTTTGCCATTAACATCAGCCAACACAGTAAATATCAGCTGAGCTAAAGCTTAGAACAATATTAGTCTTCGGTGGAAAAAGAAATTGCCACCTATGTTGACTGATTTTTATATAAGGCAAATGTGGATGCTACAAACAAGTAAATGGCTTCTTTGCCGTGCTGGTAATGTACTTGCATCATACATTATTGTTTTCCAATTACAGTAAGAAAAAAATAAAATAAGAGATACTCAAGGAAATGAAGTACTGGAGTGGATGACATTTGAACAAAATAACACTAGGCTGTGAAACAAAACATGCAACTACTCAATTAAAGGATGAAGTCAAGAAGACTCCCCTTGATTACAGGTTAGGAGATGCTTTGTTAGACTGAGGGCTCCAAGTCCAGACCTGTTGCTAGGATGGTAATTCCTATGTACAAATCCTTCATGAAATTGAGTCCTGAGCAAGGTAACTGACTTCTAACCTGAATTTAACTTCAGGTGAACATATTTCATTCAGCAGCTTGACACTAAATGCAGACATAAAGGGCCAATGTCTGCCTTTTGAAGGAAAAGGCGTCACAGGTTTCAAAGGAAAAGCTTGTGTAGCAGCAGGACTGCCACCTGACACACTGAAAGCTGTCACAGAGATTGTTCCGATCTTTTCATTTAAGGGAAAAAATATTGCCCAGATCAGCCAAGACACATTCTCTGTTTTGTACTTTGCTTTGTACTGACTATTACTATTTCCAGACTAAAATTCATAGCTAATTTACAGTCATATTGTTTTGTGTCAACACTGACCTCTCTCTCCCTAACATTTATCTCCTGATGTATTTATAGACTGCAATAGTATCTCCTCTCAGCCTTCATTTTGTTAGGTGAAAAAAGTTAAGCACTTCTATTCTCTTGAGTAAGACAGGCTTTTTATTCCATTTTCTATCTTCATGGTCACTTCAGGCACCTGTTCCAGCTGGAGAAAATGTTTCTTGAAGGTCAATAAAGTCTGGCATGAATCAGGTTTCCCAAAAACTTACACAAAAGCATTAATTTTTCTCTGTTGCTCTGGAAAATACCTTACCTCACACTCTAAGATTGCAAACTTTTTTTTTTTCAGAGCCACAGAGCATGGCTCAAAGTTATTCTGTCATCACAAATCTGTTCAGTTTTTTTTTTCTTCCCCTTTTAATTTCAATAGATAATTTCCTAGCTTGTAGCAAAACTTTCCAGTTTGCAAGTGCAAATATCTGTACCTGAACAAGACATTGCAAGCAGGATTAAAGGAAATTCAGGTGTCTATGGTTCATGGTTATGAACACTTTTCTCAGCTTCTTTCTAACTTTGGTGACCTTCAATCCTGTTGGGTATCTTCTTCCTCAATGCACTTTAGTGGCTGTCAAAATCAGATTCACCATCTGCTCACATAGGAGACTGGGAAGTGAACTTTCAAGTACAACATGCAGAAACTCTCCAGAGCCATCGAATTGCCCCACTGGAGTTCCCAGTTGGCTTTCCATAGGGTGTCCTGAGGATATTTTGTCATATAGATTGTACATTGCTTGCAAACTCCAGGAACCAGGTAAATTTGAGAGCATACTGTTCTTAAGACCATACTTCAGAAGTGATTTAGAGGTAACTGAGAGTCCCCTTTGTGTTTGCCACTGAGAGTGGTGTTTGGAGGAGAAGTTGGCATTGTGAGCAGCTACTTTCCTTTCAGACACCAGCAGAACAGCTCTCAAGATGCTGCTGACTGCAGTAATTAGGCCCGCACATCACCTCACTCATAAGTACCCTGGGTACATCTGAAGTTCTTGATTTTCTGTACTTCATGCCTCAAATGCCAGAATCAGAAAATCTATTTCCTGCTTAAAGCCTCCCAAAATTTAAGAAATTAAATATTTCTCTGAAACCCAAACGGATCAAAACCCTAAAGTGTCTTGATACAGTTGTGTTGGGAATTGGCTTGATGAAAAAGGACATGGGTCTATGGAAAAGTTGTGCGAGCAGAGTTCTGTGTGAAAGAATGTCAGTTTGAGCAGCAAGACTAGGCCTTGGCTGAAAATAGCTGGCTTTACTGATATTGGGAGAAAAACAACAGCTGGTCTCGCTGTTATCAGGAGAAAGACAGGGACGGTGTGACCTTGGCATAACTTCATAAGTAACTTTTGAAGAAGTTCCCATGAGAAAGTTACGGAACATGCATTGCTGCAAATCACAAGTGGGTGTGTTCTAGTAATGAATAAACATTAGCAATGTACCAATGATATTAGGACTAGTAGGCATAATTATCGCAAACTGTATAAATATGAGCTATCCGTGCAAATAAAGTTGAATCACTTCTATCACACATATTGGGTCAACTTATGTGCATTCCTCCGCCGCTCCAACAAATGGTGCCCGAACAGGGACCGAAGAAAGGGGAATTGGAGCGACGGACACTGAGAAGCACCGGTAGCAGCGACCGGGGGGCAAAAGATTAACCGAACGCTGATCGTCTTGGTTGGTGTGTTAACTCTCGTGCCTGGACCGTCCAAAAGGGGTTCGCCGTCAGTGAGGGCTACTGGAAAAAGGCTGCAAAGACTTTGTAACCGAGGTGCCTTAATCAAGGTAGCACCAAGGAGTATCAAGAAGCCGGCCGGCCATGGATCAAGAGGTAGCCCTAAAATTATTACTGTGCTTTTTAGAAAAGCGGGGAGTAAATTGCATTAAGCAAGTTTTGGGATTAGTTGCTTTAGGTGGTGTTAAGGGATGCTTTAAGAATCCGGATTTATTATTTTAGGAGAATGAATGGCGTAGATTAGGACTATGCTCCAAGCATTCCCAGTGATTGCATCAAATGGACAGAAAAAATGGGAGGTGTTTGACTGGAAGGTCATTGAGAAATTAAGGAATGCTGTGAGTCAGTACGGAATCCAATCTGCGTTAACTCACCAAATACTGCAATTCATTTTTTCTGCTGATACGCTGATACCTCAAGATATTAAACAGCTAGCACAGTTGATTTTGACACCCGCCCAAATGTTAGTGTTTTTCTGGCAGTGGGAGAAGCTCTGTGATAAGGAACAAGCAACATCACAACAACAAACAGATCCCCTATGGGGAGTAACCATGCAGATGCCAATGGGTACTGGACCCTTCGCATCAGGGAACGCTCAGTTACAATGTGTCACTGAGGTTCATCATCTATCACAGATCTTGGCGTATCAAGCTTTTCTTACCATACCAGACAATATGTACAGCCATGCTTTTACCCAGGTGAAACAGGAGTATAACGAAGCTTTTGCACAGTTTATTAATAGACTGCATAGGGCAATCTATGACCACCCTGACGTGAACGAGGGCATGAAAGAAAACATGTTCAAAATACTCGCTTTTGAAAATGCTACTGAAAAGACATGCAAAGCATTGTGTAATTTGCCGAAAAATGCAGACGTCGTTGATGTGATAGAATACACGGATGGATCAGTGGACTCACAGAAAGTAGCCTATGCTGCCACAGCTCTCCAAGGAGCTACAAAGAAACACAAGGCCAGTAAGACACCCTTGGTCAAGTGTTCTAACTGTGGCAAACGTGGACACATTAGGAGCAAATGTACAGGTACTGTTAACAGTAAGTGCTGCAACAAGTGTAAGAAAGATAACCATACCACCAAGAGTACAGGAAGAAGGGAAACTTTACACCGACCGCGGAGACCCCTCGCGCGACAACACAAATGCAAGGGGCTTGAGCTGCCAGCCCTCAGGCAGCCTCGCAACCACCAGATCCGCCACCGCAGGAAGCTCCGGAGTGGATGTGGAAACCGCAGTCAACATAAAGGGACCATTGGGGTTTGGACTTAGTGCATTTTTAATGGGGCAATCTTCAACAGCTCTAGAAGGAATTCTGGTGCTCCCAGGGCTTATTGATGCAGATTATCGTGGGACTGTGAAAATTATGATTCATGTTTTAATCCCTCCTGTTTCTATTCCTAAAGGTACCAGAATAGCACAATTAGTTCCATTCAGGTCGTGTGTTCCGAACCCGGGTGAAGTACAACGTGGAGATGGTGGATTCGGCTCCACAGGGAAACCGCAGGTATACTTTGCCATGGACACAACAAAAGGTAAAGCAGAAAAGGTAGTGCAATTGGAAGGGCCCGATGGAGTTGTTGTCAAGAAACCGATGACAATCAATACAGGAGCTGATGTTACGATTATTTCATGATGCATTTGGCCTCCATCGTGGCCATCGATCAATCCAAATTTTGGTATTGCTGGGATAGGGGGCACACAAGCCACCTTAGTAAGTCAGCTACCGATTACATTTGCGTTCCCCGATGGTGAACACATTACGACGTGTCCGTATGTCATGACTACCCCAACTGAATTGTTTGGCCTTGTAGGCCATGATTTATTGAGCCAAATGAAGGCAATGTTAGTGACACATCCTTTTTAGGTCACTGAGGGGTAGCCAATCCTGAAAATTAGCTGGAAAACAGATGACCCTGTTTGGATTGATCAGTAGCTGCTAAATTCTGAAAGGCTGCTAAAAATACAAGGGTTAGTTGAAGACCAATTGAGAGCGGGACATGTTGTTCCTTCTACTAGTCCATGGAATACATCAATATTCACCATTGCCAAGAAAAGGGGGAAGTGGAGACTGTTACATGATCTCAGAGCTGTGAATGTGGTGATGGATAGTATGGGAGCCCTGCAGCCAGATTTGCCATCTCCAGTTATGCTTCCAGAAGAATGGAATTTGTTAATCATAGATCTAAAAGATTGCACCCAGATGGCGCTG
Source organism: Astur gentilis (assembly GCF_929443795.1). NCBI lineage: Eukaryota > Metazoa > Chordata > Aves > Accipitriformes > Accipitridae > Astur > Astur gentilis. Next base: position 1,608,197 of record NC_064881.1, on the reverse strand, counting down.
AACGGTTCGCCTTTTCGGTACCATCGATTAACAAGGCAGAACCCTATAAGAGATACCATTGGGTCGTGTTACCGCAATGAATGCACAATTCCCCCACGATGCGTCAGGTGTATGTGGCCTGGGCATCAGAGCCTGTAAGAAAGCAGTTACCTCAGTAACTTGCCACAGGATGAGATTTTAACTCAATTGCAGGACATCTTAAGCCATCGCGGAGTAATACTCACTCCTGAAAAGGTGCAAAAGGCAGCACCTTGGAAGTATTTGGGGTGGCACATAGATGCTAGCAATGTTAAACCTCAGAAGGTTCAAATAACATGAGAAATTTCTACGTTACATGATGTCCAGAAGCTTGTGGAAGATATCCAGTGAGTGCGGAATCTTTGCGGTATCACTAATGGCGATATGACCCTTCTGGTAGAATTCTTGGGTATGAGAACACTGTGCAGATGAGAAACAGGAAATAACAGAGCTGACCAATTGGTTGCAGCGCCACGGGACCCTCCTCCAGGGAATCTTTTTCAACAAAGCACGGCAATCATATGCATTCTTGCACCAACCCGCTAGGATGTTAGCAAGGCAAATTGACTTACCACTTACTGACGCCCAAGGTATCGTTAAAGCATGCCCTGATTGTCAAAAGGAGGGGCTCGGCTTGGGCTGTGGGGTTAACCGACGAGGTCTTTTGCCATTGCAGTTGTGGCAAATGGACGTCACCCATGTCACGTGGTTTGGTGCAAAGCATTCTGTGCGTGTATGTATTGATACCTATCCTGCTGCCATGTGGGCCACGGCACGAACTGGAGAAAAGGCCTTACATAGTGAATGACATCTTCACGCTTCTTTTGCAGTACTGGGTGTGCCTAAAGAAATTAAGACGGACAACGGCCCAGCCTATGGTTCTACACGATTTGCTCGATCTTGTAATTTGTGGGGAATTCACCACGGTACCGGTATTCCACATCTTCCCACAGGACAGGCTATTGTCGAATGGGCCAACCAGACCCTAAAGAACATGCTGCAAAAACAAAAGGGGGGAACCCAGGTCTTACTCCCAGAGGAACGATTGGCCAAAGCCTTATTTGTGCTAAATTATCTTAGATTGACAGGTGATCACAAAGACCCACCAATGGTAGTGCATCATGTTCTTTTACAGGCAGAAAGGACGCAACAAAGTACAGGAATCATGGTAACGTATAAGGACCCAGAATCCGGGAAATGGTGTGGATCAGCAGAAGTAAAACTTACTGGGAGATCCCGGCTAAGTGGGTCAAGCCATGGTTTTGCAATGATGCTGGACCCGGAATTGTCCCAATGGCAACTGGCACGGCACCAGCGGGTGCTGGAGCCACTGATCCAACAGATTCTGACTAATAGAGTATTATTAGCGGACATTGAGTCCTTCAGAGAGGTTTTTAGAACAGCGTGCCTTATTGGATATAGAACTTGCTTTAGGTAAAAAGTGTGTTAAGCATAATTTGATTAAACATAGCGTGATTACGGGAAGACAGTGTGGGGTAAATGTAAAAGTTAGTTAAAGCCAAAATTAGGGGTAAGGTCTATTTCCATTAATAACCTGGGAACGAGGTTGATTGTGTTTCCACAGATACAGACCCACGATGGACTCCTGTTCGATTTGCACGACCATCATCATCTGGAGCATCATAGATGATGTGGCAATATGAATACTACCTCAGCCGAAAACTAATGTATAGGTCACCTTGGCTAACATAACAGGTCAAGATTCTCTGTGCATCGCAACTGTATCGTAAAGCCCACAAACCAATAGACAAGATGGCTATGACTCGTGCAGCGCGCCTGGCCAGCGAGCGCATGCGTCATAGATTGCAACCGAGGCGGACTTTTGGCACCCGCTGGCCACGTGTGCTAAAACCCATTCCTCTGCAAATGTATAAATACCGGGATTTTCCGAAGAGCATCGGGCTGGTGTACGGCAAGGCCATCGTTGCCTCCGTGGGGACGCCCACATAAAGCTGCCACCTACCGATTGCTGGGCTGAGTTCGTGGAGCAAGATGGCACAAGAATGTATGGATGGTTCATTTTCCTCATAGTCCTCATGGTCTGGGTCATTAGGGGTAACACGTTGGCTCAAAGAATTATGGGCATTATTGTAGTTACTGTGATTGTAGCTATTGTAATAGTTTTACCTTGTTCAGCTTATTAAGGAAAATGGCATCCCAAGTTATTAAGCAAGCCTGGATTGCTCAAAAACAAAAAGAGGGAGAAAGATTTAAACAGAGACCTACAGTCGATTCGACCTTGTTGTGGTATTACAAATACAGACTTACAGCCGCTGCTGGATTTATTGCGGGGCAGCGATAGCTTAACTTCTACAAGACAACTAAGTGCACCGGGATGGCAAGCCTTAGCAGCAATTGGACAAAAAAAAAAAAAAAAAAAAATCACATCCTCCATGTCTGGCAGATACGTTCCTGATTTACCCATAAATTTGAAACCTTATGCTGAGATTGATATGGAACACACTGACTGTAGTAAGCAGCATGACAGTGACACAGGTGATTGATCCACATCGGTTAATGCCGTGGGACAGTAAGAATGTTTGGGTGTCACTAGCTAAAGCTATTAATCAAATCTCTTTTTGTGTGTCATTGGCATTACCTGAACAGTCTTTTATTCTTATGTATTTTATTAGGTATAATGTTGTTTTTACTGTGCTTAATTAATTGTGTTCATAGATCTTTGCAAAGCGCAATACAGTAGGTGTTAAATTTTTACCTCAATCTGTACACAAACAGATAAATTGGCTGAAGAAACATACACAAAGATCCAGCAAGAAACTAGTTGGTTTGATGGGGTGTTACAGTCAATATTTGGTGGGATAACACCATGGCTAATGGCATGGATTAAAGAAGCCTTACGGTGGTTGGGTATATTGATATTAATCTGTGTAATAGTTAGAATTGCGTATGGGTACATGATGAGAGGAGTCTCAAAGCTGACACACCAAGCTCTACTCGCACAAAAAGAAAAAGGGGGAATTGTTGGGAATTGGCTTGATGGAAAAGGACATGGGTCTATGGAAAAGTTGTGCGAGCAGAGTTCTGTGTGAAAGAATGTCAGTTTGAGCAACAAGACTAGGCCTTGGCCGAAAATAGCTGGCTTTCCTGATATTGGGAGAAAAACAACAGCTGGTCTCGCTGTTATCAGGAGAAAGACAGGGACGGTGTGACCTTGGTATAACTTCACAAGTAACTTTTGAAGAAGTTCTCATGAGAAAGTTACAGAACACGCATAGCTGCAAATCACAAGTGGGTGTGTTTTAGTAATGAATAAACATTAGCAATGTACCAATGATATTAGGACTAGTAGGCATAATTATCGCAAACTGTATAAATATGAGCTATCCGTGCAAATAAAGTTGAATCACTTCTATCACTCATATTGGGTCGACTTATGTGCATTCCTCCGCCGCTCCAACACAGTTGTATACCAAACACAGAACAACAGGACTGAAATACAAGATACAAGTTGCTGTGAATTTCTTCAAAGCAAAGCTGATGATTAAATCTACAAATCGTCCTCAGACACGCAAGTGCTAGGAAACCATCCATGTTTCCTATCAATTCAAATAGAATCAGGCAACACCACAGGTGTTTTCAGTTTCAGATGATGAATTTTTTTTTTGAAATGCAAATGAACAATCTCCATTATTATTTATATGATGTCGATATTTTGCCATCTCCTACCATCACTTGCCATGGTTTATAGTTTTGCGCTATAATGCATATGCTACACATTAGAGTGAGATCATTATTCATTGTGGAACTGTCCCAATCCAATGTTGGCGAAGATTTCGATATGATCCCAAGAGCGAGATTAAGAAACAAATAAAGTCAAATGCTGTATATTCAAAAAAGCTTTTATTATCAAAAGTATCAAAAGTGGATAATGCTCGCAATAGGATTGAGTGGAAGAAAAGGTAGAAATTAAGCAAGCAGTCAGGATAGGATTGCTAGGATAGTCACCACCACAGATCCAGCAGCGTCCCGTTGGTCCTCAGGCAAGCAGTCAGTCGTGGGAGCTGCAAGGATGGTCACCACCACGGATCCAGTGGCCTCCCGTTGGTCCTCAATCTTCAATTCTTTGGTAGTGAAAAAAGGGCCGCCACAGCTTGTCTCTATGGGTTTTTAGAGGGCATATTTCAATGATGTCATGCGCTGCAGGTTTTGTCTATCACATGACCTTCGCATGATCAACACCAGATCAGCTCCAGCCCAGTTTCCTCCCCTGCATGCCTCAATGGTCTGGTAATCATCCCTATGGACAGAGGAGTGTCCTACACTTCAACAGGCCATCTTAGAGACAAAGGGCTCGAGATAAGCAGTTCACAGTTCCCTGAGATGACAGCCCAGTCCCTCACACCTAACAATCTTTGAGGCAAATGGTTCAAGATAACAATTCAGTCTCTCACAGGAACATTCTTTCAACTCTGAGAATCCTGTCTATGTGCATGACCCTGACTTAACTCATTTGTTATGGGTCTTTGAAATAGCACACACATAACCATGCACATATAAACTAAAGAAGGGAAGAAAGGAAAAGGCAGATTAAGGGTGAAGAGGAGGGAGATAGCAGAGCTGAAAGATCAAGTCACAGCTGACAGCATTTAGTGAGTGTTACAGAAAAATAAGCGTGCACAGGACTAAAATTCACTAACCACACACAGGCAATAAATACTGTAATGTCTTGCAGTAGCTTGCAAGATATTGCAGTAACAGCATTTGATGAACTGCAATATTATAATCCAAATGCACAATAGTATTTAATCTAAATACCACAATTTTTCCATTGCTGGTGTTCATGCCACTTAACATTAATGTCACCTTACTTTGCAACTTTTGGAAGTGTTGGGTGTCATTACAAGCCTGAAATAATTAAAAAAAAGCCAGTAATAGTATGACTCTTAAAATAGCAGTATATTGTGAAAGAGATAAAAGGAAATATTTTTTTCTTACATGAGGAGACTAGAAACAGCCAAGGTGTGACACAGGTGTCAGTTTAACTCCCATGCCTGTATCCATAGACTGCTGCTTGTAAAAGTCTTCTATGTACATTGCATTGATACAGAGTAATTCAGTGGCTGCTTATTGGCACTGAAAAAGGAAGAACACAAGCAAAGTTTGCAATCGCTATGGAAACTGCCTCTCTGGTTGCTGTGTTGGCACTGGCACATCTGTCAGGGACAGCAGTTGTTCTAGAGGATTCCTTCCAACAAAGCTCTTCCTGAGACATGTATCTGGGACTGTGTCCAGGGCTGCAGGGTTTGTTCCAACAAGAATCCGACAGTCTACACAAGCATGATTTTATTCTTCATTCTGCCCTTGTAAAGGCATCTCTATGTTTTCTTTCCAATGTTTGAAGAACTTGCAGAGTAAAACACCTGGAGAGGTGACATGCAAATCTTTTCTACTATGTGGTTAACAGCCTAGATATTATAGCAAATGAAGAAAGAGTCCAGCTGGCAGATGATGGACAGTTTTGTGCTTCTTCAGCCTGGTATGTGGTCTGTTAAAAACCTGTTACTGCTGAATTCAGGGTTTTGGCCCTAAACTATTTGTATCGTAGTTTTTTTATTTATGCTGCTTTATGCTTGAGATGTCACTTTGTTTTCTTCATCAGTGCTGCAACACAGATCTGCCAGTGCAGCATGCCTACTATATACACCAGCACATCCAAGTACTTTCTGGCATCAGCCTCAGGAGAACCGTTCTGTGTGAAAGCGGAGGGCAGGGTGTCTGGGGATGGCACCACACTAAGGGAAACCAGCCACCAGCAAAGGCATAGATACTCTTATGGCTTACATGTGAAGGCAGACTGGAATTTTCATGAACCAGACTCTTGTTAAGATAGTATTTGTCTTTAAAGATGCAAGTCAAATGAAGTTCAATTTGAAATATGTTGCCTTAAATAAATTAGCCTTTAGAGCATTGCATGAACATATTGAAGGGAAAGTACATTCTCAGGTATAATTTTCCAGTGCCAGTGACATCCATGGTGCTACTGAAATAAATGGTGAAATCTCATGAAACCCTGCTTACTCAGTAGAGAGTAGCTCAATCTTTTTGTTCTGGGAAACCTTTCAAAATCTGGCCATGATCTTTGCTTCCAGTGATAATGGGCCATGGTATGTTTTGTATCATACAAACTCTTCACTGTTTGCAGTACCTTTTAAAAGAAAACCTTTTAAAAGAATATCTTGGGGGTGAAGGTAGGGTGCATAACATTCCTGTAGCAAATGCAGCAATTGCTCATGAAAGAATGTAAGACTACAAAACAACTTAAATTCAAGCTGGTGCAAACCAGCCCAGGTTGGCTGTCTTGACTGATACAGTTAAAATTTAATGCAATTAGTAGGTGAAACAAGAGGAAAGAAGAGTCACACAACCAACGTATTCAAGACAGACCTCCACAAAATGCTCTGTAATTTCCCTTTCCAGAACTGGTGTTATGCTACAATCTCTACCATTATTTATCTATTAGGAATGTGTATTTTCTTTTCTTGAGGAAGTATATGCCTAAGTTTCTAAAGTAAAGTGGCATATCCAAGAAAGCAGACTGTTGAATTTTCTGATCCTGATGTACTTTCCTGATTGTACTGTGAGTTAACATTGGAATATCTGGTTGGAAAGAAACTTCCAAGCCTTTGCTTTTATGATTTATATTACACCAGAATCCCTACTCTTCTATAACAGTTACTTGTTACCTTTGTTTATATATAATTGACTTCAGAGAGAAGACATTATTGGTTTTTCAGCTAACAGTTTATGTAATTAATGGTGCGTTTATATCAATGTATATACAAACAGTAGTGTTCTCATATGTAATCCTGGAAAGCTACTAGGGTGGCATGTTTTGCAGCGGTTAGAAAGAATTCAGGCATGAAGATCATTGAATTTTTTGATAGCTAAATCTTTTAAAATGCTTCATCACATTTATTAGTGCTCTGAGTACAAATGGAAAGCCTGTTTCTTTGGCTTTAGTAATCACTGGGAAGGAAAAATAGGTGGGAAAAGATACCTTCTTGTCTGCCAGAATACTACTTTTGTTGTGGAAGAAAGGGAAAAGACAGAAGGTATGTTGTATTTTGCTGAGTGTTTTAATTGCAAATAAGTTTGTAGAATAAAATAAGTCCTTTTTGATGGTATTTTGCCATTGCTGTTGGGGGCATATTAATGTGATATAATGCATGAAGAAAGACTGCATCTGTTAAATGGAGTTAGTCTGAATAATCTTAACAAGTTTAATTACCATGTTCACTAGCTGTAGGGGTAGCCATAGCGTAAGTGGAATCATTAGGTCAGCAAGACCTTCATGTTTAAGTTCCTTTTCTCTGTAGCCCGGACCTGCATTTTGTATTCCATATGCAAACATATGCACTGAGACACTCAACAAACACAGCGCTGGGCTGGAGCACAAGCACACACAAAGGTAGTTCTGATGAGTTTGTTTAGCAGTGGAATGACATCAAGATCTGAACTGCTGCAGAGCATGGTCACCCTTCACTCTCAGGAGCAAGAACTGCCAGAGGAGGTTCAAAGAGCCATGTTTACAGCCATGAAACAAGCTCCCTATTGATTTCAGTACCTGACGTTACACAGACATGCAAACTCAGTGCAAATTGTCCCATCTGTCCTTCCTCCTTGCTACCTGTAGTAGCAGCACAACAAGTACCATACTCCCTTCTCCCAACATGCTAGCAGTCCTACTGTGTGATAGCAGTGAGGATGATGTAGGGACAGGAGAGGAGGAAATAAATGCCATAACTTAAAATTTCTTGCTTACCACAATACACTGGAGTGTGTAATTGTTCCCTGATGTGAATTGCCTCAGGTAGATGCAGATGAAAGACAGAGAAAGTAGTTTGTCTTCCCAAAGCTACACGAACAAGTGAATGTGGCAGGTATGGGTTCAACTCTGGAGATCCTGGAATCCCTCTGTCTAGTGGACAGTGTCATGCTCTTCTGTATGCTGGCAGGTACTACTGGTTTCAACTGTTATTTTATTATTCTGCAAAGATGTTAATTTTATTGTTGTGCAATATTACAAACAATCAAAATGTTTGGAATGTATTTCCAGCTCAGCGGGCTTTTTACAGAAGGTGAAATTAGCCACTGGAGTTAGGTCTCTGTAAACACTCACTGCTGGAGAACTGAAGCACCATAAAGGGTGTTGTATTCTCTCTGACACTAGCATTTTCTGGAAGTGTTACTTGCAGGAATGAAAATGTCCCAAAGCACAGAAGTACCTTTCTTCAGAAAGACTGGAAGTAATTCAGCTGCAGAATTTCAGAGATGTTGCAGGAACTAGGCTGCCCAGAAGGAACTGACTTACCAAATTTTGCAGACACTTGGGGAAACAGGTAATTAGCTTTCACCCAATTGAATTATCATGTTATACTGTCCCCTTTCCTTCATTCAGTTTACCTTCAGGACTCCCCAGAATTGCTATAATATTCGTTTTCTCATTGTTTGATTACAGTCTGAAAACTGTCATTATTACACACAAAAAAATCCTTTCCTTTGGACTGCTTGCTCAGTTTTTCCATTGCTGAACCACTGTGTGACCATGGCAAGTCTTACCAGCACTTTGTCATACCCTGCACCACCTTTATATCCATACCTTTCAACCTGTGTATTTCAGATTTGGCATTCCACTTTGACTCCATGGATTGACACCTTTTCCCAAAACCCACTTAATTCTGGCCCCTTTTTATTGGGTCTTTCATTACACACATGTTGCTCACCAGACCTACTGCTTTTGTTATCAATACGTAAACAGCAAGTTTTTCCTTCTGTGTTAAATACACCAGTGTTCCCTGGTTTCTCATTGGTAAGACTGTTTCTGTCAGGTAGGCCTTTACTCTGATTTTCTTCCTGGTTTTTGCCTTCAACTTTTTACTTTTTCTCCACACCAGGTATCTTTGGGCACTGACTTAAAGTGGATAATGAACTGTGCTTTTCTCCCTGCTGAAGGTTGTATAAACCTTCCACTTCATGGCATCTGACAGTTAGAAAATGTTTAATGGATTATTTTTTTTTTTTCTGAATAACACACAGACTGCAAACTACCAGCAAAGACATTAACTTACAGCTACTGATAGCAGTGAAAGCACTAAAAGGGTACTGTGCCCAATTTGGTCTCAACAATTCAATAGGGTTGTTAAAAAGCTGCAGAAGATTTAGGCAAAAGCTGTAAGAATAAACAGAGGGCTGAAAGCTATGCTTTATAGAGAATAACGTGAGATGTTCAATTTGCATAGACAAGGAAGAAAGTCAGAGGTATACACTGAATTTAGAGCCAGCAGGAACAATTTACTCATATTGTTTGATCTACGTATTCAGAAGATATTCAAGTTGCCCAACCTACTTAAATCAAGCCCAAGGACTTTTTCTAGCTAAGCCAGATAGTTCAGTCTTCAAAAAGTATGTGCTGCAGACAGTGAATAGATGAGTCCAATTTACGACCAATGCCTCTGCAATGGTAAGGAAATGATCAGATAACTTAAGCCAAGATGATTCCAATAGATAAGAGAAATCTTCTGGTGCACCAGAAGGCCAAGAAATATAATAAATGAACCTCATGGTCCATCACCACATTAAGGGGAGAAAATGCTGTCCAACTGGTTAGACTTGAGCATGTGAGCAGACACACCAATGACACAAATTTTCTTCGGAGTAGTGGCCTAAATGCTCTATTTTTTGGTCCAGATGTTCCCAACCATTGATGCTTCAGAGGAAGATGGGAAAACAAATAAACAAAACCAGCAGGAATTCCTGACTGCCTGTAAGTAGCTAACTGAAACCTTTAAGCTCTGATTAACATAATTAGGTTAAAGCTCAAGAATTATGAGTATTGAGATAATAGAAGGTATCCTGAAGCCAGGTCATAAAAAAGAAGTGGAACAAATAGACATAAATGGGATGAGATTTCTTAGTTCATAAAGAAAAGGATGAAATTTGGCTTTATTGACAGTTAGAAAGAACAACTATGCAGACAGACTGTCATGAAGCCAAAAATGTCTCTGTGAGGTTGCATAAAAAGTGCATGTTTTAAGAATATAGCCTATACCCCCCAAATCTGTTTATTAATAAGGATTTTCACTTTATTATAGAGTTGAATTTTTCTGACTTCTACCATTGAACACTGATTCTTGCAATACCAATAATGGCAATGTTGCTAAATGTTTTTTTATCCAACATTTGCAGCCTGTATCACAACCAGATTCATCAAGTAACTCAACTTATTGTTTAAGGCACGGAATAAAGCAAACTACTTCAACAACACTGTGAGATCAACAAGGCTGATTTTCAAGTTCTCTGATCACATTTGTGGCTTTTCATGTTAATCCTCTTTTCATATGTCTACACTTTTCAAGCTGTCATTACCATAGCTGGATGTAGTAACCAGCTATGATTTAATGGAAGGCTGCATTTGCCCATGGTGGGATATGGAATTTTTTATCAGCTAGTGCCTGTCTACCACATAAGGATGGAATGAGGATTGGAATGAGGATCATAAGCATTGCAACAATTTAGTTGACGCTGGTGAGGTGTTGTGCTAGATGAAAGGCAGTCTGCCTCCTTTTCTACTTTCTTGTAGACACATTTGCAGCATTTGAACTTGTGGGTCTCCCAAATTCTGTAAAAATGGGTCATACTTGGACCTGTGTAAGCGAGACAAAGACCTCTCTCTTTTTTTGTGAGGTTGTCCTGACTCATTTATCATCGCTGTGGGCACTGCAGATGAAGAACCAAATGAAGGGTTATCAAGAAATAAAAAGGAAAGTAGAAGACAGACTAGTTAGCGGTTCACAGAAAGTTTGTTGATGTGATGAATACAAATGAAAGCTGTTCGCTTTAGAGCAAATTATGTTCCAACAGCAATCTATGCATTTTGTTTGCATATCACCACAACCAGAGCTGTCAGTCAAGCTAACTGGTAGATGGGATCATTTTGAAATGTTTTTGCTTCAATAAGAATCTAATTCATACAAGGGAGACAAAGAGCTGACATGTTAAGAAATGCTGTGGTGAGATATTAATTTCCCATGGACAACAGGAGCTTGCAAACCTTCAGAAGATAAATGCTTCAGAGAGGCCCAGAAATTTGGACACACCTGTTTTGTCTCTGTGAAGATATAAAATGAGCATATTTCCCTCTCTAACAGCTCTCTTCCATAAAAAAAAAAAAAAATATTACTTCCCCCCCCCCCCCCCCCCCCCCGTACTCTCAATTTCACATACTCCTTCCTCCCTCAAGAACAAGGTAAATGAGATTCTCTGTCAGCACATACCCTATGGCAGCCCTCTCTTTGCTCCTCATTCCCTGGCACACACTTTCCTCTCTATTCTGCACAGAATCGAACTCCTAAGAAAACCAATTTCTTACAAACAGCCTTCCTTTAAGCTTGGCCCTGGGGGATTTGATGCAGTCCCTGTTTCCCTCTGCATTTTTTGAGTGCTGACTCGGCTGACATGCCGGCTCACTCCAGGGCTACAAGTTGGAGCAAACCAAGTAGTCACCTTGCAAGGGGAACAGGCACTGGAGAGAGGGTCTTCTGCTCCCAAAGGTTTGGGAGACTGCTTCGCGTACTTCTCAGTTGTTCGGCTAAATCAACAGGCATTGGTTGTTGGGGTTTTTTGTCGATCCAAGGCCTGCTTTTGCCGCCACTTAGGAGGTTTTCTTTAGAGTATCATAGTAGGACTCCTAAGGTTTATTTCTTATGCTTCATCCCACAGAGGGCAGAGATACAGACAAGAGGACTGCAAAATAATAAAAAAAAGGTAAACAACATTCTGCTTTTGAAATGAATATGTATACAGAAGTTGCTTTACTCTCTTCTGTCAACGTAGGGGGCATAAAGATTTCATTTACTTCCCTTTCACTGTCAAAACGGAGCCATGGAGGCCTGGCATAACCTAGGGTCAGGCTTTCTAAGTATGTTAATTCAGTAAGTTCAGAAGATTTGTGATTGTAGGAAAGGAGACAGAGATGTGTGTGGAACATTGTTACAATGTAGAATATTACATATTTTGACTTATTTAAATTTAATGAACCCCAAAAAGCACTTTTAGTGTTTACTTTTTCCTCGTTTGACTCTAATTAACCTTTCCCATGATTCAGATGTCTGACAAATGTGGAGGGCTGCAGGGCTAAGTGATTTTTTCCCATGATTGACTTTAATTAAGCTTGGTCTAGGCTTGAAACCCTTGTAAATTTAGAGAACTTTATTTTAATTGCCTTCTGCCAGATGTACTTATGCTAGACAAATATTATAAATCAAATACTAACGCTATTAGAAGAACAAGAACTGACTTACAAAGAAGTAGTCTGCCATGGTGAAATGCATTACCCTCTGAATCTGACTAGAAAGTGCTATGGTGGGAGAAAAATGACTGACTTCATGAAGGCAACTTCTGGACCATTAACAGCTTTTCCTTTTCTGCAGGCTAGGTGTGTTAAGACACCAAGTTTCAAACCAATGTTATTCTTCTCCAGTTTCAGTTGTAATAAGTCATATTCATTCATACCAGATATTAAATGGATACTCCAAAAACGTATTTCATCCTTTGGACTGCTCACCAGGTCTCTGTTGCAGCTGTTGGAATGATTCAGTTCTATCTTATATAGGGGACTTTGTCACCTAAATCACATGGCATTTCTGCTCCCTGAGTCTGTCCTAAAAGAGTCATCAGGAAAAACAGATACACAGTCAGGCACCAATACTTGTATAAGTAAATACTGATTTTGTTATTCAACGCATTGCACACAAAAATGCGCTCCAACAGGTATTTGCAGAAATGAATGAAAGACCATCCATAACTTTTAAGTGAATATGAAAGTTTAGCCAAACAATTGTTTTTAAGCTTTTTTAGTGTTTCCTGTCAAATGATAGAATTTTTAGTTAAAATTCTGTCAGCTCATGGATGGGCAACATCTCCACTATGAAATGAACGGCAAATGGTATTTTCATTGTAAGTTGCATTGCTACCAACTGAACTGTGAGTTGTAGAGAGGCATCCTGAGGTACACAAAGGCAATATACTGCACATTTTTGCTCCTTTTTCATCATACAGTATGTTCTGAAGGGTCAACTGATCTATATTTACTTAGCTACACTTCTCCTATACAATCTCCTTATGCTTGATGGGAACGGTGTGGATCTCATGCCAGAATGCCATCCTGAGAAAGCCTTTTGCACTTGCTGAGGCTGAAAGTGCTTATCCTTAATAGAAAAAGTTCTGGGGAGGTTTTGTGGGAAAGAAGCCTAACAAAACTGCCTTAATTACAGTATAGCAGTGGTCTTGAAATAAGGGTCAACCTTTTCCTTCAGTAACCAACATCCTGAAAACAGATGTCAACAGAGGTCAACCATGGTGTTTCAATCTTGATGGCTTTGCATTTCCTTCCATTTTGTTTCTCCCTTTTCTAACACAATGCAGAATACTCTAAATTACAATAAAAATTATTATAAATGTGGCTTAGATCAAGTTACTTCCCAAAACAGAATCCTTGCATCTGGACGCACAAACAGTGCAAAGAAATGCCTAAATATTTAGTCATATCATATTTATATGATTAATACATACATAATTACATATATACATCTATATATTTATATATGCAACTATTTAAAACAACTATTTTATCTGAATACAGATCCTGCACAAAGTATTAGACTGATGGCTCTGTTAGCTCTATTTATCCAGCTAATGTGTATTGCCAAAGCCATTGCAGGAAAAGGGTCTCCATGGGGACCACCTTTGGCTTAGAAAGAATAATTACGTTTCTGTACCCTGTTGATACTCAGCTTCCAAGAGTGCTAATAAAAACACTGTATGAAGCTGGAAACTTTCAAACCCCAGCCCAGAAACACAGGATGCCCTAAGCCAATCTAAAAGCAGGTATCAGAGCCTGCACAAATCTGTTAAGCCAGAAGGACAACTGTTAGCTTTCATGGAGCCTGCAAGGATGGTGGTTTAACTGCTGAGTTTGACATATTTAGCAGTCCTGTTGGAGGACTCCAGAGCATTTTCAAGGTAAGCAAGGATAGATGATGAGAGACACACCATGTGGAATTCCACACTTGGTGCACAAAGCCATTTGTTTTAAAAGTACTCAGAGCCCTCTAAATAGCAGAGTATTATTAAAAAAAAAAATGGAGATATAAGCTATTTGATGTGCTGTGGCTTTTTTATGCCTGTGTTTCTTTGTTTAGTCAGAATCACAATTATTCATGGGAAAAAATCTACAGCCATTTCCTAGTTTTAATTAATTCTATTTTACATCCTGACACTTCAACTTGCTCTTGAACAGCTTCTAAGTGATCCGTTTGACATGGCTATCTTTAATTCAGAGTAATTGCCAAATCAGTTTGCAATTTATCAGAAATGTGAAGAGTAACTCTAGCCAGAAAGACCTATTTTGCTTTGAAAGTAAGCTATTACAAAGGGCCTAGGAGATTTAAGAAAAATGGTAATGTCATCTGGAATTTCTGAGTGGGAGACCCCCTTCAGATTTCTAGCAAGAATTTTAAGTAATTTCTACATTCCATAAACAGTACAATGATCCGACTTGAATGACAAATGTTGCCTACATTCTATTGCTTTATTTAGACAAAGTTGAAACCCCTGCAATCTATTACAATCTATCATATGTGCTTGTTTTGTGGACATGTTTTCAATGCCGTGCTTTTACTGGGTGAGAGTGTTGACAACTGGTATTGATCTTCAACAACACTTGTAATTACAAACTGAACAGTAACACGTCTGCCTCAAAATTTCCTTGACATATTTTTAAAAACTCTGCATAACAATTATAATAACTGAAAAAAGAGCTTATTTTCTCAGCTTGTTCACTGTATACAAAATCCCAGGTACAGTCAGTCACATTTCCTCCCTCTTGAGTCATTGTTATTTGTGTGTAACTCTTTTGCCAGCTGCCAACAGTGGGAACAAGGACCTTACACAGAAAGGTCCTTTTCTAAAACTGATTAGACTATGACCTATGCACACTTATGTTTCTTATTCTGGGTCTGGGAAATTAAACTGGAGCTGCAGCTGGGCCAAACATTTTAATGAATTATAAGTTTACAAAAAAAAAACCACCCAAAAGGCAGATCTAGGACAATCTTGGAACTTAGTGAAGCTGAGTCAAAACTGGCCTGAAGTTTTGATCCAGAAGAAGAAATAGAGGCAATACTTTCTAGGAGCCATTTTATTTCAAAATGTACACATGTCATGTTGTGGCTTTTCACAGAAAATAATTTTTCAATTTGAAATTCATTAATTTCTTTCAGATTGTTAAAAAAAACCAGCACAAAACCAAAAGAAAATGTCAGTGGCATGAAAATGAAACACTGAAGATTTCTCAAAAATATATCTTTCTTCACATTTTGGTGGGGACACTGAGCAGAAAATCAATTAGTAACACAGAAGCTCTCTCATGATCAGGATTTGGTTATTTTCAGGGTTATGAGCATTGCTTAAAGCATGCAACCAGAAAGTCTGCCCAGTGAGAGCACAGAAGGGATAAAAATATGTATATTGGTATTTTTAAAGACTAAGCAGAGCAAAGTACGTAGGAACCATGACCAATAGCACAGCCACAACATATTCATTACCTAGCTGGTAGATACTAAGAATATAGACAGACAGCAATTCCCTCTGGCACTCACAGTTTGACTTACTGATAATTAGAGGTGATGGGAAATGGTGCCACTTCACTCCAGCAAGGACCATGCTCCCTCCTCTAATATGGGCTATCCCTTCCCCTTTTCTATGCTGCCAGCACAGTCCCTTTTTGATCCTTGCTGCAAAGTCAGCCATATCCTGCTACACCTTCCATCAGTGCCACATTGCTTATCAGAGCACAGTGCAATTCGATCTACGTCATATGCTACTTGAAAAAGCCAGACTAGCTAAAGTAAGAATTATGTGGCATGGCGGCACAACAGTGTTTCTGTGGAGAAGAGGTAAGAATGGATCCCCCATGTCCCAAGACCACACTTGTCTTTCTTCTATGTTATTTGTGGCTGGATTGTTCCTTCCTTTCCAGGGAAACAAACAAACAAACAAAACCAGAAAGTAGAAAACACACTGAAAGTAATGAAGGAGCATACAAGCAGCCCTACTGAAGAGGGACATGATGTGCACATCTTTTTTCAATTAGGTGGGGTGGGGTTTTTTTGAAATTTCTTCCTGAAAGCAGTGATAATTTGACAAAATGCAAAAAGGTGAATTTTTAAAAAACATTTCCTTGTCCCTGGATTAGTGAAGAATACTGGTTGTTGCTATGATTTGGCTCACATCAAACTTACCGTCATAAAGTAACTTGCCATATTGCTGCAGCTGGCTGGATAATATCTGTTCCTATGTTTGTCATTACCAAGCAAAGAGACCTGCCAAATTATTCAAAAGTGTGTTACAGTCCCAGCACCTCTTATTATTCCTTGCAATCCTTGCTCTCATTCCTTTCATGTTGTTCTGGTACACAGGGATATAATGAAGAAGTTACATAATTAATTAAAGCAGATGTATTTTTAATAAAGACTTTGGGATTGATTTTTTGAGAATTAAGAAATTAAATTCTCAATGTATCTCAACATCATAAAAAAATGTTTGATTTATTTGTTTTGGCTTTGAGGAGTGCTGTTCTCCTGCGGATTTTCCCAAAGACTCAAGGTCTTTTCTTGGGTTACTAGCACTCAATGTAGATAACCCATGACTATTTAAGCATGCTGTCAGATCAGAAGCAAAGGTGTAACTAATGTAGCAATCAAAAGATCCCTAAAACTGACAGATTGCCTCTGCAGTATTTTATAATCTGTTTTATTCATAACATTATTAAGATGTAAGTATAGCTTCGTTTTTATCACAAAGTGTGTAAATGCAGTAGTTGCTAGCCAAAAATGGGGCATTGAAGGCGGGCTCATTGAAATCATTGAAGAGACTCATGCTGCCTCCACTGATCATGAATGAATATTAAAGACCATGTAGACATCATATTGTGATAAGTTGTTTTAATTAAAAAGTTTGTAATTAACATCCAGAGATTTATAATGTATGCAGGGAAGAAAGGTTAAGAAAAGTAGGAAAAAATATTTGTGGTGTAAATCAAGGTTTTTGTTAGTCTGGGGCAGGAAGTGGAGAAAGGAGAGATTTGAAAATTTCCTTCTTTTTTACCAGAGATCCTGAGTAAAAAACCTTCAATTTCTGATAATCTGATTTTTCAGGTTGGATGGCTGATGAGGTTTTTTCCCACCCTTTATATTTCCTTCCTTTCTTCTTGAGTTCTTTTCTCTATCTTCTTCTTGAAAGAGGTCAGAAGGGAATAATAAAGAAGAGAGAAAGAAAATGGAAATTACATTTTGGGATCAGATTTCAAAACCAAAGAGAAAGTTCAATACATTTTTTTCCCCCAAATGGAAATATTTGTGAAAAGAGAAATGACAAAGATTTCCACAATCATTACCTACATAAAAAATCATTATTATTAATAGCAGTAGAAGCAATGGTATTTAAAGAAAAAAGTCTCTCCCTAGTCACTTGTTAGAAGATAAATCTCTTCAAGATGTTGAAGGCTGAATTCAAATAGTAAATATGCTTATTTTTGAGCTGCCATTCTTTGAGTTCTCTTTCTTTTTTATATATTCAAAATGTTCATCTGCATTGGAAAGCTTGGTCTCAAATAGATACTTTGCCATAAAATATACATTTTAGATTGCACATTTTCAGATTTGGCAGACTGACTCCAGTTCTGCTATGTTCTGTTTGTCTGGAGCATTGAATCTCTTGCTTACAAATGACCAACCATGGAGAAAAAGTTGGGAAGAGATTAACCTTGCAAGGCTCTACCTCAGCCTTGGGCTGTTCAGTAGTGACTGGTGAAATATGTAGGGACCCAAATGCTCTTTTTCTCTATATGAATGATGTTGACAGTACTCAGCAAGGATTTCCACTTTTTGATCGTGGAGTTGTGTTTTCTGTGGCCTGTGGTTGTCTAAACTTGGAAATACCAAGTGACTGAGTGATGAGCAATGGGGGTGCTGTAATCAGTCTCTGTGTACAAGTATGTAGATGTGTGTAGCTCCCACTCACAGACACAGAAAAAGAAACCCTGAAGTTTCATGTACTTTTTTCTTGTGAAATAGCTGCAGGGTGGCTGAGATGAATTAAATGGCCTGAAAGAACAGAAGTTCAGCAAAACAGGTACAGCAATAAGCCTAGTGATTTATGAGCAATGAGAAGGATTTACCACATTCTTGCATCAGTTCACATGATAAATTTGCTTTGGTCACTGCCTTCTGACTCACCACAAGAACTAATTTCCAAACCTGAGATATCTGAATTGTAAATTATTCTGTTTATTATTCATGATTGTTGCCAAAATCTGGAATAAAACTCCTTAACAGCAATGAGAAGTTAAGAAGCAGGCACTCCCTTATTGCAGCGCTGTGCACACGGGGGATTGCTCCAACCGTCATGTGCACCTCTCTAGTCTAACTGTGCAGGTTAAATACACACCTGTTATACATATTCACTAAATTTCTAGAAAATGTTATACATAATCATTAACTTTCTGATAAATCATTAGCATATGTAAATGTCTCTTCACACAGTGAAGGTCTCTGGTGGTCTTCAGAAGCCCTCTGGTGGTCTTTCATAGTCTTCCTCACTTTTCTGCTTCTTGACCTCTCTTAGGTGATTCTGCGCAGTACGATTCTCACCATCATCTGTATTAATTTACATAGAAATGCATAATATGTCTATTCTTAAATGTAACCTTTCTAATAATTGGTCCTTCAGTCACACCATCTTATTAATATTCTTATGTTAAAACAATCATTGGTTAAACTCACTTAACTCTACTGATTAGAATCCTCGATAATTAGATTGAGATGGGAAGGGTAAGGGGTTTCCAAGCAGCAAACTGGTGTCCCTAATGGTTTCCTTACTTTCCTAAAACAAAACACTCCAAATCAACAAATCTTTATCAAAGTTTCTGTGGTTAACTGATTTTAGACAATACTTGAGTTCTTATGGTTACACATAGTACATTTTCTAAAATTACTAAGTTCCTATGACTACATTTCAAACTTAACACTCCCATCCCTATGCTTCACAATTTTCTACTTCTTAATCAAACCAAACTCTTTTATGTGATTAAATTTTTATTTCTTTACCAGAATATTTTCAACATGATGAATAGAAAAACATTCTATGTTTTGAATGAAAACATTCCCTTTTTTCATTTAAGATTTGAGGTTGATTGAAAATGAAAGTTGTTAATGTAAATGTTCAAGTTGTACAAAACTTCACATATATAATTTTCTTCTATTCACTATTCCTAACACTGTCTTTCAGCCTTCCTTCATTTCAACTGTTCTCTTTTTCCCAACTCTTCAAATATACAGCAGCCTAGTTTCCCAAACAAACACTTCCAATTCTTGTAAAAGCTGAGGTTTCTCTGCCTGGCTACAGTTGCGTTTTCTTCATGGTTTATGTTACTAAACATTGTTGGTTTATTTTGTTTTTTTTCTGTTCCCATGCTTCTACATTTGCTCTCTGCTGTTCGTTGCACAGTGAAAGGTGTGCCGATTAGCACCAAGACAGGAAAAATTGTGCAGGGAAAAGATTCAAAAAGGCCGCTCAGATTTCTCTGAAATGTTTTGGGAAGTCTGTAGCAGGAACTCATACGTCACCTCCTGCCATATGTATAAATTGCTTCAACTCATTTCCTAGTTACAGTGTGAGTTGTAGTTTTAAGGAGTGGGTTTTAATTTTTAGTTATTATTTTAAAGGTCAGCCAGCTCAGACAAGCAGCATACCAATGACATGAGTTAATCATTTAGCTATTAGAAGATAGCAATATTAACTCAGAGGAAATACAGGGACAGCATCACACTGACAATCATTTTCCTCAGGAAAGCAATATTAAATTTTCTTGTGGGTCCAGCTACGATAATCAAAAAGTTGAGTGGAATGTGAACTTGAAAGCCTGTAAGATAGTCCCTGGTAATTTCATGTGTATCATGTGATAATTTCACACATTTGTGGTAAATGCAAGATGCTTTGCACGTCCTTCATTAAGGGACAGCAGCCTTTCGTTTACCAGTACGTACTGGAGAATTGTGGCAGCAACTTCACAACTCATCTTTGCTACTGATAACTTGTTATTCTACCTGTATCCTAAGAAGATGGACAGAAATAACCCTTACTCTCTGGGAAGACAGGATTGGGTAGACACTGGCATTTTGTGAATGTCTGGACAAAAGTGAGTAGAACCTCTTAAATCCCATGGCTCTTGCCAAAAGAACTATGAATTACTTATTTTCAAGTTCTTCCTACTTCAGGAGGTGATCTGAAAAACTGGGAATACAAATCTTCATGCATTAGTAGCATACTACGTTTTTGATCAATCAAAGCTTCTTTGGTCAAGATTTAAAAAATAATGTAAGCAACCCTGTTTTCAGAAAGTGTCAAGTACTGACTCTGAAAAATAGGCCAAGCAGGTTTATGTGAAGCAGCAGATATCCAGAATGAGACACAGAGAATTCCTGATCACCTCTGAAAAACTTTGCTAGTTTTCTGGAGCCACCTCAAAAAGCTATGTGGCAAATAGCAGATTTGATTTTTGTAATACAGGGCATCACACAATTGTTAGTAATTTGCCCGTCTGCTGCCCACTGCTCCAATAGTGAAACTCATTCCTTGGACAGGGCAGGCAGTAATATTGACATTTCTCTTTCCTGCGGTAATAATGATCACTTTGTTTGAAATTCAGACAAATGAATAGATGCTCAGCAAGTGAGATGCCCAAAGCAGGGTATAAGGATCATGACAGAAAACTTGCCAGAACAGACACAAACCCTTGCAGAAGTGATGACCTAAAGGAAATGTGTTTGGCAGGGAAGCTGAGACTATGGTGAGAGGAGAATAGGATGCTAAGAAAGTGAAAAAGGAATCTAGAACACTGCATGACAACCCAGATCTGTGCAGAAGGCACCAGTGAATAATTATAGGTGTAAACTGATCTTGAGAGAGCACAAACTGGAAAACTAGAGCTTCGCCTTTGATGATGTGCTTTCCTGTATGACTGGAAAGTCTTTGCTTCATGTTTCCCCCTATAGTGACTACTTATTCCCCGAAAGACTGGGTCAAAATCCCTTTCCCAGTCTGGACTGGTGCAGCTGTTTAACCACAGGCAATAGCATGTGTAATGAATGCTGCAGTGAACAGAGCTCCCCACGTTTCCCACCAAAGAGCACTCTGCTGATTCACCTTGAACTTCTGCCAGGGGCCCATGGGGAAGAGTAACTCTTCTGTGATCCCTTCCAATGAGGGTGATAGCTTTAACATATCATGCTCTTCCATACCAGCGAGGATTACCTGCAATGGAAACAGTGACCTGAAGGAAAAGGGAGGGGAAGTCTGTGTTTCACAAAAATATGAACGTGCTTTTAAGTGTCTAAAAAGTGTGGAAGGACACCATCAAATTACTGAGATTTACTATTGTATCTATCATGAAACCGTAATAATACAGAGGGGACTTCTGTCTGCTAACAAAATTACTGACTATATTGCTTATAATTAAAGGAAAACAAAACCCATACGATAGCCTAAGAAATTCAAGTATCTAATAAGCTTTGATAAACAGCTTCTGTAGAGCTTGTGCAAATACAGATTAACTTTAGAAATGCTGTTGTCCCCAGCGGACAGTTGTTCAACTGCTGAAGTCAAGAGAAAACCAAGGATAGTAGATTGCATGCTGAGTGCTACTGAAGGGTTGTGAGTGAAGATACACGATGACAACAAGTTGAGGACATCAAATAACTCTCCCTGACTCTCTCAGTGCCAGAAGCCTCTTTTTGACAAAGCTGCACTGCATCTGGCGAAACAGCGAGGAAGTACCTTACCCAGCCAATCTCTCCTGGGACATGGTACATTCATGGGCAGACACATAGTTTGGCCATTTGAGGTGGTCACAGCTTGAAGTTAACCTGATGTTACCTCGATGGCTTCTGTAGCTTTAGTCGCTCCGTACAATAGAAAATTTGGATCCTGAATGTCAGGCTATCCTTTTCTTCCTCTAACCATAGCAGTGCACAGAGGACAACCCTACAGCCACAGGATTTTTGCAGTCCAGGGGAAATGTTCAGTCCAGGGACCAAGTTCGGGCCAAAAAGCCACTTCTCTGTTGTAGTGGAAAAGCTTATATCCTTCCTGCTTGCTTAATATTATGATGTGGACCCAGTGGTACTCTGTCCTTGATAATAGTATATGTGGTAGACTATTACAATGGCTACAGGAATAATTAAAGATTCAATTACTTTCCCTGGTTTATGCTTTTGCACATTTTTAATTTTTGCAGCTGGAAATAGTTAAGTCAGCTCTCACTTAGTTTCCAGTCTTGTCTGTGTGCTCTGCAGTAGGCACTGAGGCTGACAAACACTTCTGAAAAAGTGGAGCAGAGGGCTTAATTTGCTAATGATTATTTAAAAATTCTTATGCATTGGGATAAAAGGAAAAAAAAAAAAGTCATGAAAATATTCTTATATGTCTTGGTATGGCTGCAACCCTGTCTTTATAACCCTAAATTTTATGCAGAGTTAGCCTGTTAACATCCAAGCAATTGCTGTGGAAATCAAAAGTTAAAACATTACTGCTGGTTCCAATTCTTCAATGTTCTGAATGATTAGTGGGAGCTGGGAAAGAATGAAAAACTGAGCCCCAGAAGGTGATGAATATTTCTATGAGAAGTGCTAAGCAATTGGAATAAATCATTATGAATAGTGGGCAACGTGTGAAACGGGCAACAAATAACTGGAGGGCACTTTTCTGTTACTGGTCAGTATGAAAGTCTGTTTGTAACCATGGCAACCAGGAGTCCAAATTTACAGCATTGCTGTCAACAAGTATTGAAGGGTAACCTACAGCACTTTCCTCATTCAAGCGATATTACCTGCTTTCCCCACTGTGCCCTACAGACACCTCCCCTGACCCCAGGCTTCTTTCTTCACAGGGACAATCTGCAACAGGACCAGTTAAGCCCTGCAAGTATGCATTCCTCATTCCTCCTTCTTGTCAAGCAGACTGGCACACATCCTGCATCATCTCTTTGGCTATTCAGTATTATCTTTCCTCCCAAATATCTGTGGCAAATAATAAAACTTTCTTCAGGCAGTAAGGTGAAATCTTTTCTGAATTCTGAGACCAAGCAGAGTTTTG
Source organism: Astur gentilis (assembly GCF_929443795.1). Taxonomy (NCBI): domain Eukaryota; kingdom Metazoa; phylum Chordata; class Aves; order Accipitriformes; family Accipitridae; genus Astur; species Astur gentilis. The sequence goes on along the minus strand of NC_064881.1, from coordinate 1,584,929 downwards.
TCTGAGACATTTTGCATCCTCTGTCTTAGGCTCTGATCACAAACAGAAGTCCACCAGAAGAATGCTGCTCAAGAAGTACGAGGTGTCACTTTTCAGCTGAAATTCTCTGAACCTACCTCTGAATAATCTCTGTTGAAAAGTAAATATGCATTCACCAAATTAATTTAGTTGCATATGAAAGGTTGATATGCCTGCCTTTTCCTCTCAGGATTAAATTGTCAGAAACATACAAATTGTTCTGGATATAGAATACATAGAGACAGGATTCAGTAAAGGTCCTATTTATTGTGCCTTGGACCTAAAAGCTAATCCACAATGTATTTTTCTCCTTAAGTAATTACTTTTCTTGATTACAGAGGTCCCTTAAGCATTTCCCTACCTTTTAAACATATGAGCTGTCTGTAACTTAAAAGATTCTATGCTCTAAAATGTTCTACAACCACATATATTCATTTTTGTTGGGAGCTTAATTAAATAACTTCATTACAGCTAGATATGCAGTTAAGTGTTTCCTTATGTTAACATGTTAAATCAGCACTTTAACCTTTTCTAATGATTTTGAATACCAATACTATCTGGGTAAGTTGAGTTATTCCTATGATATTACTCAACTCTAAGAAAAGACAACATTTTCCTAGTTCCTTTTTGATTCTATGATGCAAAGAAACTCATTTGCTTAAAGCTAAAGCCTGGTTTATTCCTGCTATTTGTCATACTGCAGTTTATGTACATGTGAGTTCCAGTTTTTATCAGCACATTCCATTTTTCTCATTATTTACTCCTTTTTCAATGACTATTTTGAAGTTTTACAAGGTGGTCCAGCTACCCCACAGGGGACAGGAAGACAACTCTGGCTTACCAATGAGGCACTGTCATCTAGAAGTGCAACAAATGGTGTGATAATAAAAGGTCAAATAATGAACTGAAATGTTTATGCATGCCTACTTTCAGTCACTGTATCTAAGCAGTTGAACAAATATTCTGGAATAATCATAAGAAAAATTTAGTGTCTTATCTTCTTTCTTTGTCCATAGACTTCTGAAGTGCCACCTGTACCTGTGTCTTAAGTGAAACCATTACAATCATTTTGCCATCTAGATTCTCTAAAGCATATGGGATTCTTTTAAATTTAACATCAACTCTAAACACCATATTTTTCTGTTGCTTTTGTTGTTGTTTTTCCTTCTTGACCTATAATACTATTTATATCAGAAACTGTTACCTGTTTTCATCAAACAGCTCTCCAAATAACAAAAGTATGAATAGAAGCCATGTCCCTGGTAATCTGCATTCAGAAATCTCAGTTAGTGGACTGGGAGTAGTAAAGTGTTTTCATGATAATGTGTTATCTTGCAGCCATCTGATGAGCTCAGCAAAAATGCACCACACCAGACATATTTGCCACAGGTACTTTATTTCTATTTATAGTGATGAAGAGAAAGAAGGAAAGAATTTTTTACAGGCTAATAAGTTTTTGATAACATTGAAATTCTAACACTATGTTTTGGAAATTATAAGACATATAAAGGATCATCATTGGTGTTGTTTTTCTGGCACAGTACATTAAAATCACCTATATTTGAGTCAGTGTGAAGCCAAAAAAGCAAATTAACACTCAAACAATAGCCACTTAATACTATTATTTAATATTCATAGTGAATTTTTAATCTTGCTGCTGCATGAATTGTTATAAACATTAAATCCTCCAGCCAGATGGAAATCTGTTATATGGCAGGAGTGTGTTTTTCATGGAATGTAATAGAGTAAAGGAAAAACATTTATAATTATTCTGATTTTTCCACTAAGATTCACCAATAGCCATAATACTTCATTAGATATCCAGTGCTTAATACCTGCCCCGCATGTATTCTGAACACTTAGTGCAGTTAGTTCTGTTTGAATCCTGAGTGTCAAAATCTGGCGAACTTTTGTGAGGAGATGCAGGTTTTGGATCCTCTGGTTCACCGGCAGTGCTGTTGGCCTTAGATATTCAAAAGTCAAAACCAGAGGAGACAGTGAGAATTATGGAACCAAAATACGAAAACATTGTTTTAAAAATTATCATTGATACGGGAGCAGATGTTACCATAATTCCCAGAAGTAAATGGCTTAATGAATGGCAGCTAATACACGCCATTGAAGGGATTTATGGAATTGGTGTGATGCAATCCACTAGTGTGAGCAAAGAGCATTTAAATTTCTGTTTTTCTGATGGCTCTGAGGTGAAAACACGACCATACATTTTGAACATTCCCATTGCATTGATCGGGTGAGACAACTTGAGTCAAGTGGGTGCAAGGCTGACAACTCAGGGTTTTTAATCGTGGCCATTGAGGGACAGCCAATCCTAAAACTGAGATGGAAAACTGAAACACCAGTATGGGTTGATCAATGGCCGCTCAATGCAGAAAAGCTGTCCAAGATTGAAGAGTTAGTACAAGAGCAGCTAGAGGCAGGACATATATTTCCCTCTACTAGCCCATGGAATACCCCAATTTTTACCATCCCAAAGAAAAATGGGAAATGGCGTTTGTTGCATGATCTACGTGTGGTCAATGCAGTAATGCATGATATGGGAGCCTTACAACCTGGATTGCCCTCCCCGGTAATGATTCCAGTAGATTGGAACATTTTTATTATTGATCTGAGAGATTGGTTTTTTACTATACTGTTACATCCTGAAGATCAAGAGAAGTTTGCTTTTACAGTACCATCAATAAATAAGGCAGAGCCTGCACGATGGTATCAATGGACAGTTTTACCACAGGGAATGAAAAACTCTCCCACCATGTGTCAACATTTTGTTGCTTGGGCTTTGAAACCAATCAGAGAAAGATTTGCTCAATTTCTGATCTATCACTAGATGGATGATATATTGATTGCAGGGAAAAATACAAATTCTGATCAAGTCCTCAAGGAATTAATACCATGTTTGGAGAAGAAGGGACTTAAAGTAGCCCCCAAGAAAATACAAAAAAGTTCTACCTGGAACTACCTTGGTTGGGTTATCACTGCCACTCAGGTTAGGCTGCAGAAAATAACATTAAAAACGGACATTGCTACATTAAATGATGCTCAGAAACTAGTAGGTGACATTCAATGGATAAGATATTTGTGTGGCGTTTCAAATGAGGACTTAGCACCATTATTGCCACTTTTATCTACTAGCACTAATGTAGATGACAAACGACAGTTGTCCATAGAGCAGACAGAAGCCTTACAATGTATCAAGGATAAAATCGTGAATTCTAAGGCGGCACAATATGACCCTGACCTATTGATACAGCTGATAGTTATAAATGGCAAGAAGAGTAGTGATTATCCATTTACATTATTAACACAGTGGGATCCGGCACTGAAAGATCCTTTGTGAATTTTAGAATGGATATTTCTAGCTTTTAGACCAAAGAAGTCAATATTAAGTTGACTTGAGTTGTTGTCTCAACTCATCATGAAAGGAAGATCTAGACTAATAGAAATAGCAGGACATGAACCTTGCCTTATCATAATCCCATTAGTACAAGCCTATTTAGAATGGGTAATGAGACACTCCCAGGATACGCAGATTGCTTTAGCAGGATACAATAGCAAAATTGTGAATACCTACCCCGCACATAAATTGTTTTCCTTTCTGCATAGAAACAGTTTTGAGTCTTTTCCAATTAGATCTGAAACACCAGTACAAGGGCTTATAGTATTCACAGATGCCAGCAAGAATAGCAGAAAGGCCACAGTTATATGGAAAAAGGATGGTGAATGGCAAGACCACATCATACAGGGTCAGGAAAAGGACTCCTTACAGACATTAGAACTCAAAGCTGTAGTGTGGGTCTTTTCACAATGGACAGAAATACCATTAAATACAGTGTCTGATTCTCTTTATATTGTGGGAGTAGTTAAAGGTTGGAACATGCAGTTCTAAAAGAATAAAATAATGTTGTCCTGTCGGGTCTTTTCCATGAACTTTTGTGGTTGTTGAATCAACACAATGTAGCGTATTTTATTACACACATTCGCAGTCATTCTGGACTACAAGGAGGCCCAGTGCAAGGAAACGAACGAGCTGACATGCTAGAAGCCCCAATGTGGACAGGACCACTGGTGAATAGTTTTGAACAAGCCTGACTATCACATGCTTATTTCCATCAAAGTGAAAAGGTGCCTTCTCGTCAGTTTGCTATTTCATTAGCAAATGCACAATGCATAGTACAATCTTGTCCTGATTGTCAACAGATTGGTTTTGGCATTGGCTTAGGAGTAAATCCTTGAGGCTTGCGGCCTCTTCAATTATGGCAAATGGATGTCACTCATATTGCTGAGTTCAGCAGGCTAAAGTATTTACATGTATCCATAGATACTTTTTCTTCGGTTATTTGGGCCACACCATTGACAGGTGAATCAGAAAAATATGTGAGAAAACACCTAAGAGGATGTTCTGCGATTATGGGTATTCCTCAAGCCATAACAACAGATAATGGATCCGCATACACTTCTCATACCTTGGCAGAGTTTTGTCAACAGTGAGGGGTTCGACACTACACAGGCATTTCACACTCTCCAACAGGTCAAGCTATTATCAAAAGGGCACATCAGGTAATTAAAGGACTGTTAGCTAAACAAAAAATGGGGGAAATAGGTCTCTCCCCACAAGAAAGAATTTGGAAAGTTTTATATGTACTCAATTTTTTGCAGTTGGCAGGCAACGCCGATAACCCTCCCACGGTAATTCATAGCAGTGCCTTGAGCAATGATTTATCAACAGTAAAAACAACAGGAATTAAAGTAATGTATAAGAATTTGAACACAGAACAGTGGACAGGCTCAGCAGAAGTACAAGTTACTGGTGAGGATATATGTGTGTCATTACAGATTCTGGACCAAAGTGGGTACCAACTTGCTGGGTAAAACCGTGGAAATCTTCTGCCACAGTGAATGGGAAGGACACCACAGCAGACGACCCAGGGGATAAGGGAGACAACGAGAGCTAGTGGTCAACTTTGTCCCATTTGTCATTGCTGCAGTTTGTCAAGAGCTTTAACGCAATTAAGAAAGCTGTCATTTCGGCTTAGAGCATTTAGCTGCAGGATGGGGACTTATGAGATGGTTTGTATCTTTGTTAAAAATCGGGGTTTCTTTTATTCTTGTGTATTTTATTAGGTATAATGTTGCTTTTACTGTGTTTAATTAATTGTGTTCACAGATCTTCGCAAAGGGCAATACAGCAGGTGTTAATTAACAAAAAACCAAAAAAGGAAGTAGGGAATTTCTCTCCACAGGAAAAGTTAGCTAAAGCCACTTATGTTTTAAATTTTCTAAATTGTTGGTCTGATGCAGGCAGTCCACTGATATTTAGACACTTTTTATCCACGTATCAGAAGCGGCCGGAAATTAGGGATACAGGCCCATGATGGACTCCCGCTCGATTTGTACAACCATCATCATCTGGAACATCCTAGATGGTGCGGCAATATGAATACCACCTCAGCCAAAAACTAACATGTAGGTCACCTTGGCCAACATAACAGGTCAAGATTCTCTGTGCATTGCAACCGCATCACAAAGCCCATGAACCAATAGACAGGATGGCTATGACTTATGCAGCGCGCCTGGCCAGTGAGCGCATGCGTCTTAGGCTCCCCATGTTGCAACCGAGGCGGATTTTGGCGCCTGCTCACCACGTGTGCTGAAATCCGTTCCTCTGCAAATGTATAAATTCCGGGATTTTCTGAAGAACATCAGGCTGGTGTACAGCAAGGCCATCATTGCCTCCATAGGGACACCCACATAAAGCTGGCAGCTACCGATTGCTGGGCTGAGTTCACGGAGCAAGACAGCACAAGAATGTATGGATGGTCCATCTTCCTCACAGTCCTCAGATGAACGTAGTCCTGGATACCGCTGCAAGCCAAAGAAAACATCTGGATGACCCTGGCTGACGTGACCAGACAAGATTGCTTATGCCTCAGTACAGCAACACCAACCAATCCCTTTTTCAGGTTTAATAGGGGGTTCCACTGGCATCAATGAAGTTTAAGAACTTATTGATGGAGACCCCTGTGCAGCAGGTGATGGACTCAAAGGATGGGAATGCCTGGTTTCCACGGATCGGGCATTGACCCTCATTGCCACCCCAGCAATCACAAATTCTGGGGTCCCTGAACACAGATTGGTGTAGTATTAGCTGATTCACTGTTAGATGTAGATAGTATTAGACACACAACCTTACAAAATAGAGCTGCTCTTAAATCATTAGTTAAGATAGTTTTGATTTTTCTTGTAGTGTGGGGTTTTTTTTTGTATTTTAATTTTTGTGCCTTGTATGTTGCAATGTGTTTAAAAATTAATTGGTAGATCAAGTATGGCTGTGTTAATTGGTGGAAAACAAAAAAGGGGGAATTGTGGACACATATTTAGCTAAAGGTCGCAAGAGCATTCCAGATGCCTTTAGAAAGCCTTGAACAGAATAAACAAGAAGACAAAAAAAAAGAAAGATACCAATTAGAAGGACACAAGTGTACATTCCACGATAAAGGGAACTTGGCACAAAGAACCTCCATTTGGCAGTTTATCTTGACCAATTAGACTGAGACAAGTTTCACATGTTTCAGTTAGTATAACCAATTATGTCTTACGTTTATGCGTGTGTACAGTGTTGACATAACCAATCATTAAGTGTAACTAGGTGCGTGGACAGTGCGTGAATAATGTGTGTAACCAATAGTAAGATAGCTAAATGCATGAATGGATGTAACCAATGTCTGATGCTCTAGTAAAGGGTCTTCAACTATGATCATATTGATCTGTCATTGAGTCCATTATTATGCTCCTGCAACAGTAAATAGTTTGTCTTATTTCTGGCCTTGCAAATCTCTCAGCAGGATACCAATATCATTTATTTATGATATTTTTGGTAGCCTGAATAAACTTATTAAAAGAGAAAAATGTAAAAGACCGTGTAGAGACTCAGCAGGAAGGGTTTTTTTCCAGAACTTTGATAAAAGGTGTAAGACATAAAGACATTGGCTCGCCGCAGACTCTCCTTCCTACAGCAAAATGTCCTGGGACATTTTGGTGGTGAGGGTGGGAAGGATCTGCGGAAGCCTCTAGCACTTTCCCTGCCAGACCCCACCTCTTGCCTCCTCCACCCAGGGTGTGCTGCTGAGCCCAAGCCAAGCTGCTATGAGTGGTGGCTCTTCCTTCCTCTGATGGATGCAAGGCCATACAAGAAGGCTCACTGGGACACGTTTCCCTTGCAGACCTGGAAGGCCTTCTGCCCAGCCATTAAAGGAGGTACTTCTGAGCGTCAAGGACAGTCTCCCAGCTGGGGGCTTTGTGAGCCTGTGCTATGACCATTCACATGTAGCTGTGTCCCTGGAGTAAAAGAGAAACACATCTGACAGGGAACACAAAACTTCATTCCACAGTTGGCACCCACCAGAGACTCAGCGGCAGAACAGCCTCATGGTTGGGTACATGCTGGCGCTTTGCCCTTGCAATATCCTTTCTCTCAAAAAATGTAGAAAAACCCTAAAGGGTAAGTAACTATCAAAATATTTCAAAGCCTTTTGTGCCTCTCTCTTGTCATTCTCATGGTGTCCCATCCTATGTGTATGTTATACTGATAGGTTATGAATGGATGCAACTTCAGCATATGTCAAGAAGGACAAAACAGTTTTATATACAAGGCCATTGAACTTAATCTCCATATTTGACATAATGGATAACAGCATTTTCATTCATGTATGCAGTGAATTATGTGTCAGCTCTTTTGAAAAAAAAAAACAAAGCCAAAACCCAACCACAAAAAAAAAACAAACAAAAAAAACCCCCAAAACCAGTCACAAGTATGATCATTCCTTTTTCATAGATGCCTTTGCATCAATCTAGTTAAACTACTAGTGCCCTGACAGACCCTTCTGGCACTACTTCTGGTCTCTTGAAAAACAAGAATCAAGCACTTCTGAGTGATTTCCAGGAAGTACAACTAAGCACAAAGTAGCCGTAGGAATTGCCAGAGGTAAGGTGGAGAAGCAAAGTCTTGTTGGGAGCTTGCAACAATGTGAAGAGGCTGTTTTTTAAAGGACAGTGAAAATGGTACAGGTGTGCAAAAGGAGTACCTCGTTTGACACTGTGTGCAGAGACCCCAATTCCACCTGTTATTCAAAAGCAAGCATAACATGAAGTACATAGAGAGCATTAGGCTGTTAGTTGAATCAAGACCCTGCACTATTAGATTAAAAAATACATTTTTCCTTCCAAATACTGCATTTTGATTTCTATTTGTAAGCCCAGCTCATAGAAAGAAAATCTCCCTCTATTTATATCCTGGAGGCTGACACCCTTTCATATAATTTTTATGTGACTGCTTCTGAATGGGAGCAGGCCAGAGTACTGTGCAAAGAAATTTCTGTCTCCCAGCTCCCTAACTGGTATGACTGAAGCAATCAGTTCAGCACAGCATGATGGAGAAAGGGCAGACTGAACAGATGATTCAGAGGTGAGATGAGGACAAATGTTTGTTTGAATTGGGGGGTGTGCATGAGTTAACGTTTATGAAGCTTTCATGAATAATAAACTTTTTTCTTGTTTTCAAACTCAGCTTGTTTTCCTGAGCATGAATGAATCACTGGCAAATTTGTTTGCACTTTAATAGTTAGCAGTAACAATTCTTTATATTAATTCTGCTCAATTATTAGTTTTTTCTCAAAGATGTCAGATAGTTTAGTTGAACACATGCTATATATTGGTTGATTAAAAATATTTAATATATCCTGTACGAAAACAGTATGGAAAACACAGCTTTGACTCAGCAGAGATTTTAGTAGTAAACAGTTAGGTATAATTACATAAGACACGTTTTAATCTGCTTGGTCATGAAATATTCATGGTCATACCTAAGAATAAATGTCAGTACTGTAACAGCTTCTTATGATATCTAGGACATTGCCTGTGAATTGTTTGAGCAAGTATTCACTTGCACATACTTAAGTAACATTTCTGCCTGTAGTAATGTGCTAAGCAGCTTTGTGCGTAGTGCTATCCTGCCCTTTCCTGTAGCAAAAATCCTCTTGATTGAGATTATGATTATTGGTGTTCACTGGATCTCATCACTGTCTTTTGGAAAACCAAGGGTAATGCTTATCTGTGGGTAGGGATTTGACATTTGAGCCTTGTAAAAAACTTGTTAGATATTCAACATCTTACACTTGCATGTAAACTTAGTATAACACAAAGCTCTTTCTTGCCTTAAAGGCAAAGTCTGTAACACAGGCCTCATATCCTTTAACTAAACAGAGTAAGGTTGGAATTTTCATGGAAGAAAAAAAAAAAAAAATAACAAACCGAAAAACCTGCATAGGTGTCAGAAGTTTATTAATTCTGGATGATGCTTTCTGTTGAATTTTATATGCAATATTAAATTGCATATTCGCATCCAGATGTAAACAGTGCACTCAGTAGGCAGTGAGGTTTCATGCAGGGAGCATGGAGGTCTGCAGTGGGCTGCTTAGCAATAGTGGGCCAGTTACCAGCTGGAATAAGCTGAAGTAGCTCCTAGTGAGCTTGGCATCTACTGCATGTGTCTTAGCAATTATACAGCTCCAGGCATTTGCACTGGTCAGTGTCAGGGAGAGGGCATAAGAGTAAATGGACCCTTGGTCTGATTCAGTGCAGCCTTTTTTATGTGAATTGTAAATTTTACTCTTTTTCACTATTACTACATCATTATTGATGGTGAAAAATTATTATTATTATTATTGTCATTGTTCTTGTTGTTATTATGAATGCAAAAGCCTAGGCAAACAAAGCCTAGGCACACATTCTACCCCACAGGTCAGCTTCTGCCAGGGGATAACGTATCACGGCAGCACTGGACTGGGTTTAGCAAGTACAGCACAGCTTTCCCCTGCATCATGGGAAGTGTGTTTGTGGCATCCTCACCCTTTAGAGTATCAGTGAGTGGTTGGTGAGAACCCTCTGGTACCCCATTGTAGATGCTGGAAATGATTTGATGCTGTTCTTATGGGCTCCACCTGAACCTGCTGTGGGTTCAGCACACACCAGCTACGGTGGCACATGAAGCAAGGTTTGCATCCTTCACAGCCCAGGCATTTGCCAGCAAGACCCCCATCTGAAGGCTCTGCGTGAATAATGCAAAATGCTGGACCACATCCCACTCCCCTTCCCTCTGGCCATCAGCTAGTAGAACAGGCATCAGAATGGGGTCCAGTGTTTCTAAATGGAGTCTGTTCATTTAGCACGTCAGCTAACTGTGAGCCTGTGTTTACAGAGTCTGTTCATTTAGCACGTCAGCTAACTGTGAGCCTGTGTTTACAAACATGTTCAGAGTAGCAACAGGGAAGCAAGTTATCATCATCTCAATCTTAGTAAATATCGATCAGAGACTAATGTTCTACTTTTGTAAGAGACACCTTTACCCATCAGTGGTTTTGTTTGAATTCAGAAGGGTTTCTTTTAGGTGTAGTTTAAATGATAAACAGTGTTACTCCACACAAGTAAGGATATCAGAATCTGACCTAGGGTTTACTAATGATCTGTTGATTATGAAATAGAAAAACACTTCTTTCAGATCTACGTTGAATTGTCTTTTTTTTGGGTAAGACCAATTGGCCACATATCTGTCTAATATAATGCTCAGGTCTCATAGGAGGCTAGAGACATATTTTGTTAAAAGTTTCTACTGTATGTGACAGGAGATTTGTGCGTATTAATTAGCATCTTGAGGTTATTTCAAGAACACATGTAGGAGTGGTCTGGTTAGTGAGGAACTATCAGTAACCTTATATCAACATAGTTTGGATGTACATTAATTTTTTTATGTTTATTATTTCATCCAGAGACAGCATTTACTGTAATACTTGAACTAGTTCTCAGCTGCAGAAGCTGAGGCTACAGGGCCTCTTCATATCTCAGCCAATTTATCAATGAGTTGGATATTACACAGTTATCAAAAGCAACAACATTAAAAATAGAAAAATAAACAAAAGTATTAAGTGAATGTTATGTTCAAACAGTCTGCTCAGCAGCATTACATTTCCATCATGAATGCTTAAATTAATTAATAAGAAGAAAAGTGGATCACTAATACTGACCACAGATATTTTATTTTATTTTATTTTACTCTTCTGATTCTATAATTAAATTTGTTATATTAATTCATTTGCTACAGTTAGTCCTTTTGCTGGCAGTGAAGAATAGCTGAGCACCTGCTAAATTTTAGAGTATAATAGCACCCTGGCACAAATCTTCTATGTTTCCTGTCTTCCTCCTGAAAAGAGAACCATTCGTACAGGGGATTCGAGCAGATAGAAAGGCATCAAAAATAAGATTGTATATTTCTCATGTTAGACCTACCAAGATCTGTATCATAGCGATCTAGTTCTTATGTTAGTGTCTCAGGTGATGGCCTCAGAGCTATATCACTCTAGTTTTTTAAGGAAAGTTTTAGTGCTATGAAGGAATTTGCCCTTTTTATTTAACCGTCTTTTTATTGTTCACCTTCATTGCTTCCTAAAGTACAAAATACTTAGGACAAACTTCAATTCCTGATCCCCTTAGCCTCTCGTAAAGTCTCATATTCTGCTTCTATGCAATCACTTAAATAAAAGCAGGAAAATAGAGACTATTCACTGTTCTAATTTGTTGTTATCTGTTATAAGTAAGAAAGGGAATTCAATAGCAGAGTGGATTAGATACCTGAGCAGGAAACTCTAGCCCAGTAGAAGCAAGCATAGGCATTTTACTATAGCATCATCACTGTTATAATAACTGCTTATGTATCCTGCTCCTATAAAAGCTCCCTGCTACTAACGTTCCCTTTTTCTGCCCCCAGTGTTGTGCTAGTTTTTTGCAGGCACAGCTTAATTAATTCGTTGTCAGGAATGGTACTTTTGTAAGCGGATGGATTATGTGAGGTGCAAGTTACATGTGTGAAAGCATTTTATTTTAAAAAGATTCCCCCTGTTTAATATCAGGAGGTGATCCTTGAACCTATGGGCAGTCCCATGCAAAAACATGGAATAAAGAGATCAGGAGGCAACTTCAGATGGAGCAGACAGGGAGAGAGGAGACGAGTGGAAGGGGAAAAAGATAGATAAGAAAGGAGCTGGAGACTAATTTCTGGCATCCACATTGTAACATCCCCAAGGCAAAGGGTTTACTCTGTGACCTACTGTATGCAGCATTTTAAAATTCGGTGTTTCTCTAAAACTAAAACTTTCGTGCCACCAAAACTGAAAAAAATTTAAAAAGTGCCCCACTGTCCAGGTTCTCAGATTCTGGACACTGGTGCTCACAGTTTCCTATAGGAAGCTTATTCTCACATGTGGTGTTGATACAGGAAAATCTTTACAAAACCCACAAAACTAGTTCTTTAATTTATATGTCACATCAGAAGATAATAGTCAGGTATTTTTTCTTTACCTTATCTATTGTTTAAATTAATATTGTTACTGTAGAAAGTATTTTCTAATTAGTACAGCTCTTAATTGACAAAGTATCACATCTGAGGGCATTTATGGAATCCTGCTTCCATCATTTAGTCAGTGTTAGTCGGGAGCACTGTAAACCAATCAGAAGAGATTTCTTTTCAGTCTGGCTCTGCACAACGTTTTTTTCATGAACGCTTTTTTTTCCAAGCATCAGGTTCTGACTTTTAAGGAAGCAGTGTCATTCCCAGTAAGAAGTCAGGCACTTAACAGCCTGTTGATTTTGAAAAATTCTGAGAAATAATCAAATGGATTATAGGATGGACTTGAATCAAGAACAAACTGGTTTTGACTCAAAGTCCAATAATTTCTGTTCACACCAGTTAGTTGTTTTTAAATTAAGGATATGCTCCACTGAGTTTGTAGAAGCCTATGAAATATCAGTTAATTACATAGGCATCCGTGGGGTAGTGTATTAACCTAGGCTACCAGCATGTCATGAGAACAAAAAATTAGGAAAGTTTTAATACCTTTGAGACATGATAGAATCATAGAATCGTCTAGGTTGAAAAAGAACTTTAAGATCATTGAGTCCAACTGTAAAACTAAGACTGCCAAGACCACCGCAAGATGGATTCTAAAAAATCTTGGAAATGTGAAATACAGCATTAATAAACTAAATATGAACATTTTGAATAAAACAAAATAATTATGAGAATATGCATAACAGGCTGCTAGAACATTAGTTACATAGGACAGGAAAGAATACTTATGTGCCCATCTCTATTCCTAGCTAAATAAACATTGTAGTTTCTCATGTGGATTTCTATAAACACAGATTTTGTATGAAAAAAAAGCCAAATAATGTAGTGGCATTGTTTTTTTCTTAATCTTAAATGCTTCAAGATAACACACAGAATATGGAAATCAGGCTAAGGTAACAGCAAAGACATACAAAGGGACAAATCCCCAGTGTGAATACGTGCTAGAGAAATATTTATTTTAAAATAGGTGGCCTTTGCATCACTTCATTGATAAATGTTGCCTTTATTAAGTGTTATGATAGTGCCTAAGAATGTCAACTCAGAACTGAAGTACATGAGCAGCTTTTCAGACACATAATAAAAAACCCTGTCCCTTCCTCAAGGTACTTGCTGTTCATCTGCCAGATAGCATGAAAGGTAAACAGACAAGTAGGATGGGAATAACAGAAGACAATGAGGTGATGATATCAAGAGAGTTTAGCAGAAAAGGGGTGTTTCAATGCTCACTGCACTTCTTTAGTACTAATACTGTGCGGGTATAGCTCTGCTCATGTTTGGTGAGTAGTACTCAGAAGGAACACAACCTCTGTTTTCTGCTGCCATATCTTCATTCTATAATCTTGTATAAAGCTATTAAATTTCCCTTCTAATCAGCATAGCAAGTCTTTCAAAAATTTCTGAATCTCACATCAACCTAGAAATAAGTGTTGATAGAAATAACCTTTTTGGAAGAGGTTCCTGTCCCACAGTTGGGAAGCATGGCACCATATAGTGTGTCCAGCTATTGGTCCACATAGCGTGAGCACAGAAGTTTATTGGTTAGCTTCCAAACTCCCAAGGCACTGGATAATATAATGTATCATTATATATTAATATATGTAGTAATACATGTGGTAATGTATGTATCATTATAGGATATAATATAGATAGATCACAAGAAAGAGCATTCTAGGTGAATATAATCCTTTGCAAGTACCCTTGGGGTGACACAAGCAGTTTGAAAAGAGCTCTGACACAATGGTCCTCTGCAGAATATGATGGAAAGGTATAAAAGGTGTGCAGCACAACTATAGATTGTTTTACATATAGTTAGTTTGAGTATTGGTAATTGCTAGGTTATCCCATTGTATATCTGTAACCATATTCTAGACCTACACACAATTAGTAGAAGTAGACTGCTTGACTTATAATCCATCTGATGTAGAAAACGAGGCACCTAACATTATATTCTAAATATCCTCACAGAAAGTTGTTGACATGCAGGTTTTTTGCAAGACCTTTTTTCTTCCCTTTAACAACGATGAAGTGGAAAGCATTTTGTCGGGAGAATATATTCTTCCTGCTGAGTTATCACCTCTTCTTCTGAATATCGGTAAACCACTCACTGATTACTGTCTGAAAGGAATGATTGGCTGTATGCTTACATGCTTCAAATTAGTCAAAGGACACCTAGGACAAGAAATGGGAATGCTTTCTGGTTGTCTATGCTTCTGAATCAAAACAAGTAAAAGTGTAGTTTGCATTGTCCTCATTTAATAACTGTCACATAGTAACTAAGGATCTAATCTTTGAAACCATTAATATAAAACACTGTCATGATGAGACATAGGTAAGAGGTATTTTAGCCTGATATGACTGTGCCTAAAACACAATAGAAGGCAACAATCTGTTTGCTGCCACTTCTCTTTGAACTGAACAGGGTCCTATTTGCACATCCCTGAAGAATTCAATGCAGCAGACTGCGCTTTGTGCCACATATGCTTCCCTTGCTCTACTCTGAATTGAGGAATTTTCCCCTCTCCCAGTAACTGTGAGTCAAGTCACATGTTTTTTTCCAGACACTTAAGATTTTACATCTTTAAAAATCATTACTTGGTCCAAGATTAACTGAAAGCTAATAAAAAAGTGTCACCATCCACCTTCTTAACAGATCCATATTACAACCAGGAGAAAATCCTTCTTCTACTTAAACAAACCAACATGACTTCTTGGAGTAGTCTATCTCAACAGCCCACTGGCTGGGCATGACTAAGAAACTCACTTTAGAAACAGAGTAGATTAGAGTCTTTATCAAAGGAGTGTGAACCAATGAAGGAATAAGCACACAGCATGGTTTAGGTCTGGCAAGGGAAGCAGGATGTCCCTTGATTCCAGATAATTCTCACCCCCTTCACAATGTTATGTGTGAGTCCGAGGGGATAAATGATAATCATAGTCTCTACTTCCTCTGGGCATTAACTGGTGAGTGTGAGGTATGAGGGAGCTCATGGGCTCCAGAGGTTCTTCTGAGGTAGATGGAGGGTTAACCCTATGTGAGACTGAATTGTTATGTTGAACCATTTGCCTCAAAGATTGTTAGGTATGAGGGACTGGGCTGTCATCTCAAGGAACTGTGAACTGCTTATCTCGAGCCCTTTGTCTCTAAGATGGCCTGTTGAAGCAGGACACTCCTCTGTCCATAAGGACGATTACCAGGCCATTGAGGCATCCAGGGGCGGAAACGGGGCTGGAGCTCATCAGATACTGGTTTCTGGTGTTGATCACCCAAAGGAAGGTCGTGTGATATATGAAACCTGCAGCGCATGACATCATTGAAATATGCCCTATAAAAACCCATAGAGACAAGCTGTAGCAACCTTTTTTCACCACCAAAGAATTGAAGACTGAGGACCAATGGGATGCCGCTGGATCCATGGTGGTGACCGTCCTTGCAACTCCCACCACCGACTGCTTGCCTGAGGACCAATGAGACACCGCTGGATCCGTGGTGGTGACTATCCTAGCAATCCTATCCTGACTGCTTGCTTAATTTCTACCTTTTCTTCCATTTTATCCTATCACCACCATTTTTCACTTTTGATACTTTTGATACTAAAAGCTCTTTTGATTATATGGCATTTGACCTCATTTGTGTCTTAATCTCGCTCTTGGGATCATATCAAAACCTTCCCTGACATTGGATCAGGACACCCTAGCATGGCTCATTAGAGAAATGGTCCTGTAATATCTGAAGGATTTGGACTGTGACTATGCTGCTTCACCTGTCCCCTCATTCCTCCTCATACCAAGGAGAGTAGGATTCATCACCAGGATGATACATACTCTGACTGTCAGGGGGTTCATTGCATCGAAAAAGTCCACTCAGATGCATAAGTGGGAAAATTAAACATTTGAGGGAGATTTCTCTTTGTAATGTCAACACTAACAAAAGTCATCACCCACTTCTTTGGACAGATTTCTGTAATGTTCTTGTTTTCCTACATGTTGCCATCTATGATTCTGTACTACAGACCTGTCTTCAGAATATAGGCCACATTAATTATATTCTATTCTGAAGTGACTGATCATGGAAAACTAAAAGTGGAAAAAAAATACTTCAGAATATAACTGAAGTCTTCTCTGAAATACTGTGGACAAAAGGTTGTTTTGATTTAGGAATACAGGACAAACATGCTGGAGTCTACTGAAACTTTGGGGTGCACAGATAAAATGGCAATTGTATGGTATCCAGACTACCCTGAATACATGCAATACCTTGGCTAGTAGATGATCCTATCAACTTCACATATACAAAGTATCAAAAACAGTACTTGGAGTACTACAAAAATAAACTCTCCTTGGATTTTTTTGAGAGTTGTGAAACCATGCTTGACATTATCTTTGTAACTTCTGGTCCAGTGAGAGAAGAATATTTCATTAGGATGCATCTTAAGTACCAAAGAATAGAGGGTCTGGACCTATCTAGAATACACTTGAATCCCAACAATGAAATCTTGTTAAGACATAGTTTTATGAATGGGTGTCACACTTTTGGTCTCCATCCAAAGAAAGACATCTTTCCAGATTGTTCTGAGTGAGTAAAAGCCTGAGAGTTTAAATGGAAGTTGATTTATGCTGTCTGCATCAGTTACTGCAGACATGTCCACTATTATAATAACCACCCTGTTTCATGCTTCACTATATATATTTGGTGGTATAGGGTGCTAGACATGTAGGTTCCAAAAAGAGAAATAAATTTTTTATATTCAAAAAAGGCTGCAAAATTCCAATCTAAGCATTTGTCAAAGTTTTAATTACTATATCAAGTCAATCCGTAAGAGGGGAGGATTGCAGGTGTAAAGAATTAGATAGCTGAAACAAAAGAAATCAGAGTTATTAAGAAGAAGAATTCTCTAATGAATCTACTTGCTATTCTGCAGGAAGAGAGCATCTGGATACTTGCAGAAATAAAACATATGGTAATGCATTTGTAAGACAGTGAAATACATATTCTTTTAAATATGTTGAAAAATATGGCAGCTAATGTACACTTTTTTATAAATGTCTATAAATATTTATCAGTGAAGTATATTGAAACATACACTTGTCAAGTATATGTTTTCTCTTTGAAAAGAGAATTCATAATGTGAAATGCTTAGTAATCTTACTAGATGACTCAGAGGAACAAGTTTCCTGAGCAGAATGATGTTGTTGACTTCAACAAGAGATGGATTTTCATTTTAAAAGTACAGAAGTAGTACTGTATTGTTTCTGTAACTCACATTGAAAAACATCATCAGTTAGTCACCCTTACGCTGGTACTCTTGATTACATCCGTAACTGCAGTAACTACCCAGACAGATAAAAAGGCTCTTTTCAAATATCCTAGCAGAGAGGAAAATTTATTCCTTATGTAGCCAAGAATATAGTCCTCCTAGTGAGTTCTGACTGATAGGTCCCTTTTCTGGGTAAGCACCCAGTTTATCTTCATCCCTACCCAAAAACAGAGAAAAGAGTGGCAAGATGAAAGGAGGATGAAGAGATTATTATTTACCAATTTGCCACTGTAGTGGGGAAGTGTTTGTCTGTGGGATACTGACTGTCAATGTGATTTGTAGAAGAAGCTGAAGTTAATGAGTGTATCCTTGATCTCCATAGAGACTGTTTAGAAATAAATAGCTCCTCCTTTTCACTCAAAACAAGCTAAGTAAATATGTTTCTCCGTTTGTGGTTTCCTAAGGCTGAATGTAAGAAAAAGATTGCCAGATTACCTTGTCCCACATCAAAACAATAACCTTAAAAGGATTCTAAGAGAATTGCCCCTTAGTTCCTCTTTCTGTCTGGATAGGAGAGATCCAAATCAGAAACACATCAGGCTTTATTAAAATTCTCAGTACCCAATTTGAACTTGAGGTGTCTATCTGAGGTGCTCATCTCAACTTGCCCAATAAGTAAAGGGAAAATGGGGGCTGTTTGCTCTTGCTCTATCCCCTTCTAAGATACCCAGACATCCAACAGTATCCAGATGTACTACTCTTCATTCACTGGGTTCTGTCACTTTCCATGGGCAAGATTAATAATAGCAATGATCAGGAAGCAAATCAATAAAACTGTGGTACATCTATAAGTTAGTAAAACATCTTAGACCAGGAGAAGCCAGAGGAAAATCCACTAGGAAATATGTATTTCTATTTTTTAAGTTATAGAAAAAAAGAGAACAAGTGGAAATTAATCCAAGCATTAAAAGCACTTTTGTGAAAAATATTTTGTCCACTGTGTATACCAGGGTATATTCAGTTAGACACATCATCCACCACAGTAGATGGTGCAGACAGCCTCAACAAGTTACCTAGAAGGTTTTTGTTAATTACCTCCTTCACTCTGCTTAATGTGGGGGGAGAGATATGCACATGCAAATCATGACTGACTTGCTTTCTATTGCTAGAAATAAGAGACTCCTCTGCAGCCCAGTGCTTTTAGGTGATAGACTCCACGTAGCAATGGAAGCCACTAGGAAATATCCCTAACAAGAAGAAGAAAGGAAACTTCTTAGCCATCAGACTTTTCCCTTTCCCCAACTCTCCTTTTATTTTTATTCAGCTTTTACAAAAACTTTCAGTGTTTGTACTGATTTTGGCTGGGATAAGAGTTAATTTTCTTCATAGTAGCTCATGTATGGTGCTATGTTTTGGATTTGTGACCAAAAGAGTGTTGATGTTTTAGTTGTTGCTGAGCAGTGCTTACACAGTGTCAAGGCCTTCTCTGTTTCTCATCCTGCCCTGCCAGCAAGTAGGATGGGAGTGCACAAGAAGTTGGGAGGGGACTGTGATGGGTTGACCCTGGCTGAACGCCAGGTGCCCACCAAAAGTGTTCTATCACTCCCCCATCCTCAGCTGGACAGAGGAGAGAAAAGTCTGACAAAAAGCTTGTGGGTCGAGATAAGGACAGGAGAGATCATTCACTAATTACCGTCACGGGCAAAACAGACTCAGCTTGGGGAATATTAGCTCAATTTATTACAAATCAACCAGAGTAAGGTAATGAGAAATAAAATGAAATCTCAGAACACCTTCCCACCACCCCTTCCTTCTTCCCGGGCACAACTTCACTCCCAGATTTCACCACCAAGCCCCCCCCAGCGGCACCGGGGGACAGGGATGGGATTTACGGTCATCACACGTTATTTTCTGCCGCTTCATCCTCCTCAGGGGGAGGGCTCATCACACTATTCCCCTGCTCCAGCGTGGGGTCTCAACCACGGGAGACAGTCCTCCACGAACTTCTCCAACGTGGGTCCTTCCCACGGGCTGCAGTTCTTCATGAACTGCTCCAGCATGGGTCCCTTCCACGGTGTGCAGTTCTTCAGGAGCACACTGCTCCGGTGTGGGTCCCCCACGGGGTCACAAGTTGTGCCAGAAAAACATGCTCCACGGGCTCCTCTCTCCACAGATCCGCAGGTCCTGCCAGGAGCCTGCTCCAGCACGGGGTTCCCATGGGATCACAGCCTCCTTTGGAAACCCACCTGCTCCAGCGTGGGGTCCTCCACGGGCTGCAGGTGGAGATCTGCTCCACCGTGGACCTCCATGGACTGCAGGGGGACAGCCTGCCTCACCAGGGTCTTCACCACAGGCTGCAGGGGAATCTTTGCTCCGGCACCTGGAGCACCTCCTCCCCCTCCTTCTTCACTGACCCTGGTGTCTACAGGCTTGTTTCTCTTACATGTTCTCACTCCTCTCTCTGGTGGCTGTTTCTCCCTGTCCCAACTTTTTTTTCCTTCTTAAAAATGTTATCACAGAGGCATTACCACCACCACTGATTGGCTCAGCCTTGGCCGGCGGCGGGTCCGTCTTAGAGCCGGCTGGTATGGGCTCGCCCTTTCTTGAACACAGGGGAAGCTTCCAGCAGCTTCTTACAGAAGCCACTCCTGTAAACCGCCCCCCCCAATACCGAAACCTTGCCACACAAAACCAATACAGGGACACAGCTGGGACAGGTGACCCCAACTAACTAGAGGGGTATCCCGTGCCATATAATGTCATGCTTAGCAATAAAAGCTGGGGTTAAGAGGGAGGAAGGGGGCAACTTTTGGAGTCATGGTGTTTGTCTTCCTAAGTCACTGTTGGGTACAATGGAGCCCTGTGGTCCTGAAAATAGCTAAACATCTGCCTGCCAATCAGCAGTAGTGAATGAATTCCTTACTTTTCTTCACTTGTGCACACAGCTTTTGCTTCACCTATTAAACTGTCCTTATCTCAACCACAAGTTTTCTCAGCTTTACCCTTCTGATTCTCTCCCCCATCCCACTGCAGGGGAGTGAGTGAGTGGCTGTGTGGGGCCTAACTGCCTGCCAGGGTTAACCCACAATGGTGTTTTATTAATCAGACCATTTTGGAGTGTGGTTTGACTATGTACAGAATTCCTAAATTTTCTTTTTTTATTCAATGAAAATAGCTCCCTTGGAACCTAGATTGTACTCTGTAATTATACTGCTATCCAGAACTTAAAAAAATTATGAAAATTGCATACAAAAGTATTGTTTATGTTCCGCAGTTAATTTTGAACTTTGTTATCTTGACAGATTTAATTTTCAAATATAATTGATTAATCACTTGCCAAAGACAGATTTTTAATTTAAAGCCATTAGAAATCTGAAAAATTTGTCCAAAGTCAATATAGTATAGTAATTGATCTTACTTTTATGTCACTTAAAATACACACTTAAAGCAAAACTTGATTGGGGAAAAGAAATTACTTCTTGGCTAGAAGCACATGTCCCCATTAAAAGGTTTCTGAATTGATTATATAACCTTTTAAAAGTAATAACAGAAATCCTGATACATCCCCAGCGAATCAAGCGCACAAAACCTAAGCGAGTGGTGCTGCAGTTCTCTGGGGTGGTTTTTGCTTCCTTACATGTCACCGTTAGCTGGTAGTCACAGCTGTCATGTGGGGAGCAGAGTGCCCCATAACATGGAGCAAAGGGACTGGTCCTACCTGGGAGAACAATCGCATATGAGATGTTAAAAAGCAGTTGGAGGAATGGATAGTGATGGCCGACAGTATCTATTGCTGACTGACATAAAAGACACTCCATTTCCTATTCTGCATCAGGTGCTTTTGGGTGACAGACTCTACATGTCAGTGGGAGCCAGAAAGAAATATCCCTAACAAGTAGGAGAAAAGAACAAAGTAGGAGAAAGCATGGCGAAAGGAGTGGATTGTGAAGGTGCCATTTCCAGCCATGTTCTAAATGGATAACAGCAAGATCAGATTACATTTGTCAAGGCAGGAAAAGTAAATTTCCATAATTGAAAAGTGAGCTGGCAGAGCGCACACAATTTCAGTTGTGTGGATGACTACAAAAGAGTGTATTTGAGGCTAGAGTGACATTGCAGTCACTAGTAGGCCACTGCAATTTAGTTTACTGGAAATGTACGTTACAGTTTAAACCAGCTACACCTCAACCAGCTCACTGAAGTGCAAGTGGCAACCTACCACGGCAGCACAGTGACCAGCATGCGTGGACTACCAAAGTATTTGCTTTTATTTGCTTTACATGATGCATTACAATTGCAGTCAGCTACTGTGAGGGGAAAATTTGGGTCTCCATATAGGGCTTTAGGGAGTAAAAATAAAATCGGGATAATATTCTGCCACTGGTATTTTCTGAATCTGTTTCCTTTTCTTTTGCAATGTCAAGAGAGAGTATTCTACTACATCTGTACTTCAAGCCATCTGCTTAGCAAATTAAAGGGTAAGTGGAAGAGCTGCTGGTACCAGGCAAGTGGGTATCTTGAAGGAAAACTTTTAAACCTTTTTCCTTTTGAGTACTATAACACACAGTACAAAAGATAAATCATAAAGCTGATTGTGCTCCAATGGTCGTAGGTTGCAGCTATAGAAAGACATGGAGAGTATGGCATCCTTTCGGTGGTTCTGTGTTAGAGTCTCCTGAAAGCCTTAACAAGTCCAGGGGATTCCCCACAGCTATTCCACATCCTTGGAAGCAACTCATCAGGAAGGAAAAAAGAAAGTTGGGGCTGGTGGGTTCATTACTCTTCTTCATTCACAGGAGAGAGCACAGATAGGTGGCTGTGCATAGTGATGATAAAATGTTTATTAATGGATTGTTTCAAAATAAGTCCATCCCTCAGGACAAACCAGGATTGCTCCAGCTGTGAGATAGTGAGTAAAAAATGTATGTTTCTAACTACTGCCATCAGATTACAAACATGAGTGCAAGCTCTGGAAAGTATGCAGACCTGCACATTTTGAATGAAGTAGCTGGATTTAGGCAAAAATGGGGCATGGCCATGAGGATTAAGAGTGTTGTGTCTTCCAAGCTGTGGAAAGAATAAGTCATATGGGTAGGTGCAGCAGTGGGAGGCTTGTTCACGAAGATGTGGTCAAACAGCCCCTCCTGCCCCTTCCGCTTTGGCAGGTCACTGCCAGATGAAGAAATCCTGGGGGAAGGGATACTGCAGGGTCATTTCTGGAGTTTTTCACCTGTGTTAACCTGAACCCCCAACCACCTCAGTAAAAACTGAGTAGGTACCAATGCTAAAGGATTGTTCTGTAGTACAGAACCATTTTTGGTCCTTCTGGTCACATACTTTTAAAGGCAGTTTGGACTCCCCCTCTGCTACAGCACAGCCAGCTGTTGTGTCTTCTGATATGTTGCACTTCCTCACAGCTTTGCACTATGCCTGAGGATACAGTAGTGTTAAAGTATTTCTTTATCCCTATGGCAGTGGATAGTAGTGCCTTCCTAGAGTTCCTACAGGCTATTGAGCTCTATAATATATGTTTACAACTGTCAAAAAATACAGCTTGGTTGTTCATGACTATGTCACGTGACTCCAAACACAGATCCTTACAGTTATTTTTGATAGGACCTTATACGCAGGCAAGAAATATAACCGAGATCCCAGCCCAACAGCTTATCCAAGAGTGGAGGATGCAAACTCAGCTTTCTGTAACTTCTCTTTGATGGCTGCTTAGCTGCTTGTATGTGTGTTTTCACTCCTCTGCTGTCTCCTGTGTGCTCCTAATTTTTTATTTGCAGGTAAAAAAATCACTTTTAGTGTGTTACATACAAACTGAGGGGATAGAGATGTCTTGCCAGGCCAATGTTGTGCCGAGATGTGCAGAACAAAGAATCAGAAGACCTTGAGATAATTTATGCATATAGGTGTTGCATTTTATTGGTTTGCTGTTAATGAGGTACTGTTGAAGACTTTGGAAGCATGGCCTTGAGGATCATTTAACATAATGAATCATCCAAATTTAACCTAATTATAGAAACACATGAAGAAACTAAAGAAGTTCTCTGTTGAACTGCAGAAAGTAGTTTGTACTGTTTAATACAAGGTGGAATGTCTGCAGGTGCTTAACAAAGGAAGTGACTCAGAGACTGAATTGGAGCAGAGTTAAGCTGCCTTCCAAAAAGTGGATACCCATAATGATGTTGGTTTTAACTATTTCCTGAAAATTTTCAAACAAGTTAATAGAAGTGTTTTCTCTATGATATAGGAAAAATTATTTAAGATGATGGTTTTTTCATGCTCATGGACAGGTATGTGGCAGTTGGATCGGGCAGAGTGATTTAATTTTGCAGTATAATTCAGCTCTTTTACATCATTTTGGTAGTACAAACCAAGCTTTAAAAATAGCTCAATTAAATATCCAATGATTATATCTTCAGGAGGAGAAGCTTCATTCTAAGTGTGTAGCAACAACCTCTAAGGCCTCTTCCCCAGATACTAGTCACTTGGCAAGAAGTCAGAAAGATTGTCTGTTATGTTTGGGCAGTCTCTACTTTCTCATAACACTTATTGTGGGTCTACTGCAACAACCTGAAGCTGCTCCAGGGACCTTAACCAGAGCCTCAGGGAAAGGAAGGTGGTGGACTAGGAGAAAGGGACCCCAAATGATGCTTGAATTAAAAGCGTGAGTACAATATATCATGATGTGTAAACGGAAGTGTCACATATTGGATATTTGAATCCTTGCATAAAGGTAATAGCTCAGCTGTAGCCTTGTCTGATTTTCAGCACTGTCATTCAAGATAATCATAGTATCATGCAGATGCTCCAAAAGAGAATGACCTAAAGTGTTATGAGTTTCTAAAGGAAAAAACTCAAAATTTTATGTAATTTAGAATAAGACTAAGGTGGAACACATACTAGTCTTCAAATCTATAAACGGCTGCTGCAAAAAGGGAAACAATGTGTTCTCCATTGTCCATGCAGAACAGAATAAGAAGCAATGGGCTTACGTAAAATAAGGTACTTTTCTAATTTAAAGGACAATTAGGCCCTGGGACAAATTAAGGCAAATCTTCCATATAGGAAGGGGTTTTAGTACCAGCCATTTATCAGATAACAGATAGTCCCTCTGGATGGATTTTATAACAACTGAAGGCTCTTTTCAGCACTACAATTCACTATTCACCATCTTAGAAGACAGTCTTGGAAAATTCCTATGCCATTGTCTCTGATTATATATCTTTATGGGGAAAGTTAAATGTATATTTTAAAGCCATACATAGCCAGTCAGAATTATATTAATTTTCATGTTTGTTACTCTTTTTTGCCCAAAAGCTCTTGTGCTGTGAACTGTTAAGCTAAATGAATGAAAGAATGATTCCAATGAGAAAGGAGGAGCTTCTGGATTTTTTTTTTTTTTTTTCAGTTTTGCAAACAAGGGTTTTATGTTTAAACAAGAGTTGAGCCTGCTTATGACAGAGTCAGGGGGTAAGAATTGGCAAGAGTCCCTCAGTATCTCAGAGATACTCAGATTGCTTAGCTCCATGTAGAGGTCTTCTGAGGTATACTGTCCAGTCTGGAGGGGACAATTTTAACTTTCTGAAGAAACACTCTTTTAAAACTAAAATAAATATAATGGAGAAATCATGGAGAAATTACAGTTAGTTTGTGGCTTAACAAATCGTGACAGCTGACTTAGCTGTTGTCAGAAAGATGCATGAAGGGGGAAATTCTGCTAACATTTTCCAGAAACATCAGCAAGATCTTAAAATGAAATTAAGTAAGCCACGTCAAGATATAAATATTTCCATATTATTAATGTTTCCTCTGAATAATATTTATACTTTTCCCCAAGAGTGCACAGTGATTATCTGTAAAATGGTGTACTATGTGATAATGCCAAAGTGGCAGAAAAATATTAAAGAGGCCTCAGGCAAAAGGGTGAGTCATGTGTTCACCTTGACTAAAAACTCTGGATCTTTGAAAGTGCCCATGAATATTTAATAGCACAGTAATAAGATTCTACTTTTCCACACATTTAAATGAGCAAAGTTTTGGAAGGTTAGCTTTGAACTTTGGAACCTCCTATTTTACAAATAAGTGTGCTGCAGCATGCCTTGGATTCAGTTCAGCGTAAAAGGATGGCCTGTGCATGTGTAAGGACTTCTTTCTATGGCTGCTTTTTCCGCTGCTTTGGACTCCATCGCCTGTCTGTTAGAAGGTGGACTGCTAGTGGTTACGGTTGTTCACCACTCAGATTTACAACTTTGGTAACAGCTGGTTACTGAAGAACTCGCAACTTCCTCACTTACTAGTCCCCTGATTTCAGTGGAAGTTCATTTTCAGTATTCATTAATAGATCTGATTCAAATCCTAAGCAAGGAACACACAGAAAAAATGTGTATGTCTTTCCTTTTCTTAATTTTGCCACTGATCTTAGTTTTGTGAAGGCAGAGCAATGCAAATGCCTTTAGGGAAAAGCAATTAGGAAGACATCCCAAATGTACTAGTCTTTTTTTTTTTTTTTTTTTTTTTAGCCTTCTGCGCAAGCATCTTAACATAATCTCTCACAGGTGAAAGAAGGAAACTGCCAGTGAAAGCTTGTTGTGGTCTAAATGGCTGGAATTAAGACCTACTTAACAGCAAGAAACAAACCAGTGTGTTCTCATCTAGTATATATTGCTGGTTTCTTTGTGACCTCATGTTCCAGGAATGGCATCATGCCTGAAGTACAATTCTTCTAAAATTAGAAGTGAGTGTATTTAGCCCTCTCTACTACTGTATTTTTCAGTATAGGTATATGATGCAGAATTTCTCCCTGAGTACAGGAATAAATAAGCTTAAACTATATTTACATTTGAGAAACAGGGAAAGAGTAGAACTCAGACTGCAGCTTGTGGCTCTCCAGTGTTTAAGAAAACCCACCTGCACTGAACATTTTTTGGAACTAAATATTGTTGGATGAATTAAAACTTTTGATCCTGTAAATTGAGAATTTACGAGTGCAAGTGAGCATTTTGCAGGCTTTTTCTTGAGTGTTTGGGAGACTTTTTGCTTTCCCTGAAGGTGAGTAAATAGACATAAACCAAAAGAAACAGGAGCTACAAACCAAGTACAAAATCCTTGTGATGGAAGCAGCAGCAGATCAGTGTTCAGCTACCAGAGTCCTGGAGTTTGGTGAGTATCCAATAGCAGATATGTTCCTAATAAAGAACACTGGCTAAAGCAGCAGTTAATGAGATTAACTGCACTCGTATCTCAGGGATTTATGGGTCTGCCTTTTTACCAATAAAGAGATTCTTCAGCAGAACAAAGCTGAAAAATCAGTGCTGAAGCAAATATGTTTGTCACACAGTATATCAGTCATCTGTAACAGACTCAGGAGGCAAGAAAGTTATGTATTATTTAATTAAATAGCATCCAGGAAAAAAAACAAAAAAACCCAAAAAAACCCAAAAACCAAGACCTGTGGGCTAAAAGACAAATTTTACAGCAAAAGTTAAATGAAGAACTAGCTTTGGCTTAATTTCTTGTTCAGATACATCTTGTGACTGAGAAAAATAAAATATTGTATCAGAAGTGATTATGGTGTGGAGACACAAAGGGGACATGGCCTTCTGCAAAGAAGGATATTTAAACCATTTTCTAGTCTGATGCTGAAACCCCAGTGGTTTTCCCAGTCCAGTACCACTCTGTAATGCTAATATCTGTAGCAGAGGAACTGGAGGAAGTCTGTGGCTTTGCACTAGTCCTTAAATATTAGAGGTGCCAGTGCTCTGCTTGGGGAGAAGGTGAGATAGCAAAGAAAAAATGAGACTGAAGAGTGGTTTCCTCAGACTTCTAAATTCAGCCTAAAAGCCCAGCCTAAAATCAAACATGTGGAAGCTGAAGAAGTTTGGATTGGGCATATAGAGGCTACCCACATTATCATCCACAACTGGGTCCTGCATTCTGTCAGAAGCGCAGCTCTGGGAATGAATCTCCCTCCTATTGATGGTTTTTGGTTCACATTGCTGAGCAGTCTTGGAGCATACACATGGAATGCTTTTTGGATGAAAGTAAACTGAACATGCATTGGGAGTACAGTTAATAGGATCAAGTGAGAGTTGGTTTGAAATAACTCCCAGAAATGTTGTGGTTGAACCATGAACTTGTACAGGAAACCACCAAAGATGGGGGTTTTGGTTGTGGCAAAAGACTTCAGAATAACACCTTGGTTTTAGATCTGGTTCATGGGGAAAATTGCCATTTGGTTCAGATTTGACCTAAAGCCATGATAAAAATTAATGCTTTAGATAATGCAGTTTCCTGGCATGCATCATTTAATAATACACTATATACGTAAATATATACTATATACATATTCTGAGTTATTATTTTACTATGGCTCTGATTCTGGTTCTTCAAAATAAATGTTCATGCACACAAAAAAAAAAAAAAAAAAAAGCCTGCATTTCAGCTAAAAGTATCAGACAATTGAGTAACAAAAGTAACAAATTATTTTTCATAACAGAGACTTGACATTGTGAGGAAACATTAGCAAGCCATCTTGAGGAGTCTAATAGTGATTACATTTCATAAAAGGCGATATTAGTTATTTTTTGTCTCAACAAAATTTCTGCTTTGTGGTTTGACTTACAAAATTTAAAATTGAAATCAACTTTATGTTCAGTTTTGTGATGATCCTGTAAAAAATTATGAAGAAATTATGTCTAAAACTCTCTGCTATTGGGTATTTAATTGGTTATGATAAAATCTATCAGGATTTGAAACTTTAGCACAAAAAAAGTGTAAAAAGGTATGACAGAAGCAAATTATTCTAACAAGATACATCATTCTATTATTTATCATTACTGTGAGATTAGAAGTAAACAGTATTAAAACTCTAAAATTGTCAAATTAAACTCTAAAAATTTTTATTTTTAGTATTATCCATTCTTATGCAATTATGCTACTGCTTTCTCTCCCCAGACAAACCACCATTATCTTCAGCACTCAGAGGCAAAGAAAGCACAGAACTAAATTCTGGCATCTACAGATGGGCTCCCATATTGAGTATTTATGAAGATGTCAGACAGTTTGGCTCATAGAAAACATAACCCTAATGGCAAAGTGGTATATCATTATAAGGCAAACCACCATAAGCATAAAATGTCCTTACAATATCCAAATTAAAAGACAACAGCTCAGTCTAAACTTCTCCACTCCTCTGTAAAGGATCTATCTCCAGAACCTCACAGAGATGGTCCTCTTTGCCCATTTGTCAACCTATTTTTCTGATGACATTGATGCAAACTGTGTTGTACCACTTGTATCTCCGCCACCTAATCTAATCATTAAAACAGTTGCATGACAAAACTTTAGGTTTAGGTTTTCATTCACTGCCCAGATGCACTTTATTTGCACTTAGCAGATACCGAATTGGTCTACATGCCCAGCAGAGATTTTCCTGGTATACAGAATATTCCTAAGTTATTTGGCTATAAGGGCACATCAGTATAACGACAGCCATGGCCAAGCTATGTCTTATTTTATAATAGCAATCTTGCACATAAGTGGGGATCCTTTGAAAGACTGCACAAACAGAGGTTTTCCTGTTTCTCAAAACCAGCTGTAGGTATGGGAGGGACTGGCTCTGGATCCACAAACTGGGTAAAAGAGCAAAGCTAAGCTATAGAACAACAATAAGTGCTTGCAAAACAGTGTGTTTATCAAATGATATACATAGTCTGAAGGCCTAGTGTATATCAATCAAACTATAAAACTCTCATTCTGCAATAAATCATTTTGATACTTTGCATAAGCATGAGGATGGTACACTGGCATTTCTACACTATCGAGGTTAAGATAACAGATTTTTTTATTCAAGAGGTACCCGCATGAGGAAGCTTTATGTTCCTGGAGATTTGGAGTTGGCTCTTTGTCTAGCTGGGTTTTCTGTTTTTCTGGAAGTTTATCTTGCTGATAATTACTTACTTCAGTGACATTTGAAGTGTATTGGAGATTATTTGAAGAAAGTCTGTATATGAAACTACCTTGAAATGAATACAGTCCTAGCTTCAATCTGTAGCTCACTTGCTATACAATGGGACACTCTTCTGGTACTTGTCAGTAATGTAACTTTTCAAAGAGCAAGGAGACCACTTTGACCCTTAGCTTGAACATTGATTCATGAATATAAAACTCATGGGAAAAGGATGGCATTGAGCTTTGCCACCAGTACATCACTGAATCATGTTGTGAACTTTTCATTTTATAACAATGCCCTTGAAAAACTACTGCTGTATGTTTGGCAAGAGTGCACATTTTGGCTTACTGTTTTGTTAAATAACTTCCTTTTTTCTTAGATACAAAAGAAGAATCTACAGACGAGATTTAGTGATGTATGGTAAAAACCTTTCCTCTTCTATACTTTAAGCAAGACTGCAAATGTCACATGTTGTCTAAGTTTCCTTTGAATCAAAATGCTTAATGCAGGCTCTGTGGGTGGAATTTATCTCACTAACTGACTAATATTTAAACATCTTGACTTTCTCTGTAGTCAATGGTGAAAGGCAGGCACCTTTAGAAGTGTGACTCATTTTGTCCTAAGTGTCTAGAAAAGTAGGATAAATTGTCCCCTGAAGATCCTCAGCTCCCTCCATTGACTTCGGAGGAAGCCTAGGAAATAGCTTAGTTGATCTAACTTTTAGATGACAAAAGTGAGATAGATCTGAGGTCAAGGATATCCAAAGCATTTTAAAATCAGCAGGATCTAGCCCTTCATGTGCCTGAACAAATACAAAAGTTTGTAATGATATGCTGTCTAAATGAGGAATTTGGTAGCCTGAAAGCTCTCTAGAGATGGAAGCACAATGCCAAGCCACTCCCATGGCCCTGGTTTAACAGGACCTCTCTTTCCCAGATTTAGATCAAGCCCCTTTTCTCAGTGTTGAGGCATCTTCCTCAGTTTATTATTACTGACCAAACAAACTTACTTCCCTGGGAGAAGCAAGGTGAGACATGCACTGTAGGGTGCATGCTTTAATCTAGTGGTTACAATATTCACTTTGAAAAGAGTCTCCTCCTTTAAGAGTTATCTTAAACGTATTTGTTTTTCTTCTGGATGAGTTTAAAAGTGCTTTCTAAGCTTTGCTGCAGTCATATAGTTCTTTCCTATGGAGTCTGAATGTTAATTAACCCACTGACAAAGAGCACACTAAACAGTGTTAGGAACAGAAGACATTTCTGCCTCAAGCTTATTGCTAAGGAAGGGGCTGTGAATCCTGATGATTACCAAACTATAGGCACTACAACCAGAAGGACACAATTAGAAAGATAATGGATGCCTTCTCAGAAAATACCATAGAGCTCTCCAGTAGCTGTAGCTATTCAGTTCAGGAGCCAGGTGCCCCATATGAAAATTTTCCAGTCACAATTTTTAACAGCAAGCCCATAGCTGTGCAGAACAGATATTTATACCAAGCTATGGAGAATCCGACAGCTTTTATTGTCAAGATTTGCATTAACTTTTTCCACCTTTGTGCCTGCAGCATGTTTGAAAATATTTTCATAATAATTAGCAACTTTATATGTGTCCCAAATTATGCCCTAATTCTAATTAGAAGTGTCATTAGAGAATCTGGATCTGCTAAATTATCTTTTTGAGTTGATTAACTTTCCCCTTCATATACCTGATTTAAAGTGGGAATCTAATTATCATTTCTTTCCTGATTCAAAAGCTCTGAAATATTATATGTTCTTAAATTACTCACCAGGGAATGTGCACAGTGATGGTGCTGAATGGCATATTTCACAAGTGTTACACTTGCCATATAAATTATTATTAAATTATATTCCCTGGAGTGTACGCAGTGACATCTGGGATTGCTTCAGGCATTTGGAGTTCCATGTCTGTTACTAGATCACTATGGTTTCAGGCAGCTAGAGTAATACCATCTGTAAATTAATAAATGTCACCCTTCTGTGCTACTTCCCTTCAATCCACACATATCACGGCTTTCATAGTTTGATCTGCTTGCTGCAAAAGTATCATATAAATACATAAAAATTCACTGGTTTGCTGTTGTGATTTTTTTAAAAATGTACAAATGTCATAGAAGGAAGTTAAAGTTCTGTTCGCAGTCATATGCAGTTATAAAAAGCTGGTTTATTCTATCTTTTTTTTATAATATGGGGATTTTCTCATTTGTGTCAAATTCCGAAGCAAGCTGTAAGCTGCTGATTACCTGATGATTCACAGATGGTGTTGCCTTCCTGGAAGTAAGAGAATTGACTACCTTTTTGATAGGAATGGGGGTTTCATAAGTGCTTTTCTTAGCAAAAGAAATATTTTTAAGGAGGAAAAGTGGCAGGAAAATAACCTGTTTCTTTTCGTAAATCTGACTGAAGGGAAATCCTGCTTCATGTTTTGGAGGAGAACTGTGTTGTTCCTTTAGAGAATGCATATGGGCTTGCATTTTAATGAAACTTTACAGTATGTAGCTTTACATTTAAAGTGTAATTTTAGCACAGTCAAGATAAAATTCAGTCTTAGAATATAACAGAGAACAGGCTTAATGCTGCAATAGAGGCACAAGACAAAACCCACCCCTGTGCAAAAGCTTGTAGCCACACTTGTGCACTCAGACTCTCTGCTCCCTCTCTGGGCGAATGCAAGCCATCATTTCTGCTTGTGCTGGAAGCTGCCACATGTCCACATTATATGCTGAGGCCAAGTTATGATCTGGATGAGCTTCAAGAACACAAATGGGGAGAAATTTCACACCCAATCTATTCTATAGTGCGGACCAAAGCACACAGATCCCTGTAGGGTTGTCATCTCTCCATATCTAGCTATAGAGTTGCCTCTGTATGTTTCACTTCCTAGAGGTGTATCATGTAGTCAGAGCACCCCCCCAGAGAAGACACTACCACCACCTGCTGAAGAAGCAATGTGAAGCCCCATGGCTGAGGTCCCCCTTGCAAGCCTCTGGGCTTGAGGTGTAAGCTGAGGGGAAGCTAGGACAGCATAACCATGAAGCCCTCCTCTGTGCTGTTTGCCTTCATGTCTTCTTGAAAAGAGTGTTATTTATAGATATGGCTTATACAGAAACTGTAAACAAAATTAGTGAATAACACTGGGATGTCACATAATATACTGGGTGTAGGTGGCAAGATGTTGGCAGCACGGGACTGCAGGTGTGATCTCTGGAAGTGCAGGACACAGCTAAGTCCCTCAACCAGGATGGTGGTGCTTCAGCGAAAATATATTCAAGAAAGGACAAAATGCTGCACAAGCAGAAGAGGAGCTAAAATAGAGTGAAAATCAGCAGTACGAACACCAAGGTGAGAGAAGGAAGAGGAGGAGGTGCTCCAGGTGCCAGAGCAGAGATTCACCTGCAGCCCGTGGAGAGGACCATGATGGAGCAGGCTGTCCCCCTGCAGCCCATGGAGGACCACACCAGAGCAGATATCCACACTGCAGCTCATGGAGGACCCCATGCTGGAGCAGGTGGATATTTCCCGAAGGAACTGCAGCCCATAGGGAGCTCACATTGGTGCAGGGAAAAGTGTGAGGAGGAAGGGTTGGCAGTGAGGAGCTGTTATGGATTGACCACAACCCCCCATTCACATCCCCCTGTGCAGCTCAGGAGAGCAGGAGGTAGCAAAGTTGGGAGTGAAGGTGTGAAGTTACACCTGAGAAGACAGTAAGAGGGGAAAGTGTTGTTTTAATTTTTGTCTTTGTTTCTTATTACCCTAATCTATTTCAACTGATAATTTTAAATTCATTGCCCCCAAGTCAAGTTTGTTTTGCCCATGAGGGTAATTGGTGAGTGATCTCCCCAGCTTTATCTTGACCATGAACTTTTTCATTCTAGTGTCTCCCCCCTTCCTGCTGAGGAGGGGGGAGTGAGTGAGAGACTGGGTGGGTGTCTGGCTGCTAGTCAACGTCAACGCACCGCACGTGGTCCTGCAGAGAATTCTATGTCATTCTAATCCCTATGGCTTGTTAATTAGCATTTTTGTGTTATACTTGCCTTCAACTACTTGTGAGCATGTGACTGCTTCTTCTGCAGCCTATGACTCAATACATACACCTTCATTTTAAAACTGTAGTACACTGTGTTCCTCCTATGTGGATAATATACTTACTCAGTCATCAACATATGTTGAAAACTAAAAATGCTCTAAGAAAATAATGGAATTGCGAAAGTAAGCCTATATTGACAACAAATTCTGATTTTGAATCAGATCCTGTTCCCAGTGTGAAGATGTGGGGGGAAAAAAAACAAGCCACATCTCTGCCATGAATGAAGATCACCACCATTTCAGGAAAGCAAGCAAAAGTAGCTTTATGGTAAGACAATAAAACTATACAGACTGAAAGCCTTTAACACCACGTACCCACGTACCCTATTCTGGAAAATAATGTGTGTTGCTATTAAAATGCAATGTGGAAGCAACTTTTACATTTGTGGTCTCCAACGCATGACTTGCCTAAACACTATGAGGTAAGAGTGGTATTTCGTCAATGGCTGATTTAAGAAAGGATTTAGAAATGGTAAGTTAAGGCATTATATATTTTTAGGGCAATTTTCCCATATACAACAAATGGAATGGAAGAAAATATGGAAATGTTTAATAGAGGAATAGGTAAGCTGCTGATTGAGCCTTTCACCACTGTTAGACTAAAATGAATGACAGTTTTTACTAGGCTTTATCAGCCCATAATTCAGTTCTGGATAGTTTGAGTTATTGCAATCTGACTCTAATGTGGAAAATTCAAACTCAAACTGTCTTAGATGTTAGCAGTGAAACCTTCCTCTTTCACCACTCCTGACAACAGTGGCACTGAAACACGTGGAAGCTCTAAGGTGATTTGGGATCTCCTTGGACCATGCTGTGAACAAAGAGGTACTGACTGATTCCTTCTGTATAGCTTTCAAAGTCTAATTCCAAGAGAAATGTATCAGTTTGTTACATAACAAAAAGAAGAAGGGTGAAATAGGAAGAAATTGTTAAATTATTTACTTTCAGAAATTACCTTAACATAGCTTGATGGGTTCGACATATATATCACTTATTTAGCTTTGTCATAAATATACATACATCCATATATGTAACTGCCAAGGCTTCCAAAAAATGTCCATGCAAACTTATAATTTCTTACCAATTTAACAAACTCACTGAAAGAAAAAACAAGGACTCATTTTTTCCATGTAGCTCCTTCGAAAAAACTCAGTCTTGCCTCATAACCTATCTCATTGCTAGTTGCAGATATCTTTTGTTCATAAAAATAATATATATACAGGACATCACTTTACAACATTAAGAAACAGCAAGATGACTGTCTGGTAACGACAGTCACAATAACATGGTAATCAGTTCTTGATAGTTCAGACATTAGAAAATAATAAGACCCTGTCTGTAAAAGAGTGACATAGGCCCATAGGCTAAGGTCCATTTCGTTACTGAGAGCAGGGAAGAATTCTTTTTCACCAAGGGAAGATATATAGCAGGAGCAGATCAGCTGTGATTTTTTTGGAGAGCTGATATCCTTTGGAATTAATAAAGTGGAGATTATTATCAAGTTGCATGTGTATAAGCACTTAGTAGATATTCCTAACAGAATAATGAGTGGACTGTGTTATGCAAAGCCTTGTTTTTACATCAAACATTACGGGGTACCTGAATATCACTGGCCTAAAATTATACCTGGTTGTATTGCAAGGCAGCATCCCAAATGCATGCTTTTTAAGGCTAACCAAAGGGAAAGTAAATGAACATCATAATTCCTCCCACCTTGTCAAAATGACTGAGTTAAGGCGGGGCGGGGGGGGGGGGGGGGGGGAGTGGCATAAAAAGAAGTGCAGAGGGGCACCATTTATAACCTAAGGAAAGGTTTCTGCATATTCAGAACATCATATCTCTGCAACTAGACTAGTCCGCAAGGATTTACCAGCACTACTTTTTTTGACTTTAATTTCTCAGCCCTCAAAAGTGTTCTGATTAGGTCAGACGAGAATAGGAAAATAAGGTCATCGTATCCTTGTTTCCTAAGCATCATCTGAGTTGTCTGTCAGGCTACTATTCCTGCAAAACCTTTGCTATTATGTTACTCTCCATGCAACCTTACTTCTTTTTTTTCCATTGAATGCAAAGATACAAAACCAAGCTCTGACTCAGGAAGCATCTCAGCCATCAAATACAAGAAGCTGAAAGGGTTATACAAAGAAAAGCCAAACTATATGCTTGCTATTCTTGCATTCCTCCCCTATCAACCTCTAGTCTAGACTAGTCTAAAGCTGTCATAAGACAGCAACTCTTACATTTAGGCATGGTTTCCTGTTGCTTCCCTATCCTCTTCTAATTTGTCTTTGCTTCAGAAAAATCCATCTTAGCAAATCAGGCCAATATCATCCCACAATACATTGCTGTGAAGAGAAAACCCAAGAATACCATGCTTGGTCTGCCTGTTTCCCTGCCAGTTCCAGCTGAAGTTTCATAGGTCCTAGGAAATGTTCACTTTGCAAATAGGTTTTAGCATGCCTCCAGGAAACTACATTAGAGTCTCTATTCAAACTACATAGGCATATGATTCAGCATTCATTGAAACCAATGGAAATCCTTTCTTACAGTGAATTGATTCTGGATTATATCTACATTTTACCTTTTCTGCAGGCCATGCTATTCTGCTGTATCCAGCCCGTTCACTAGGTGCTGCTTTTACTTTTATTCATAAACCATCACCAGTGCACAGAGCTCTTTTAGAGCACCGGAGATTAGACTGGCATGATTCATGAAGCAAACCACAGGACCTAGCAGAAACCTGTAAGCAATCTGGAATCAACAGGGAGTCTATACGTCATCTAGCTGTCGTACACTGTTCCATCTGCAGTGCTCAAGAGAAAACTGAACCTGAAAAAAGCTCATATTAAAAAGGCACACTGTTGGAGGGGGTGAACAGAGTACTCAGAGGCAAGGACTGAAGTGCTCAAGCTGGAGCAAAACTTCATGAGCATAATGGAGAAAAAATTGGTAATTGGGATTGAGCCAGCCCTAGTAGATCTGATTCAAAGGCCACCAAGATCAGTGGGATCCTTCCCATTTATCTTCATAGAATTGGACACTGTCCCAGTGCAAGCAGCAAAAATAAAAAAGTAGGAATATGTTTTAGCAGAGTGTTGGTTTGGGTATTAGTTTTTCTTTCATACCGTAAAAGTAGTTCCTAGAAGTTCCTGTAAGGTACATGCATCTACACTGAAAGAATGTATGCAACAAAGTAATTGCTATAGTCCAACAGGCTCTTCTGGGGTCACCTGAGATATGTAAATTTTTTGGTCCCCAAAGCTTTTTACTGTTTCAGGGGCTAAACATTTCTTATTTGTGCTCCATTAGAGTCACACCATTTCCAAGCATAAAATAGGAGGGGTTGCCAATTTATAAATTTAAAAAAGAAAAAAGGAGTTTATTACCTGATGTTCAAAAGAACAGTATGCTTTGCAGACAGTATTGGCCTTTGTAAATTTATTCCCTATGGTGGTGTCTTTCAGTCTCAGGAGCTGATAAAGCTCTCATCAAATTCCACCTATATGTTGCTTCTGCACATCTGTTCTCTTGAAGTCTGTCCCTAAATAGTTATGGCCTCAGCAAAGATATTGGATTTGCAAGCCAGTTCTTCAGCTGATGTATAGGCAGTATACTTCTAGTGAAAATCAATGGCATTACAGCGATACAAATTGACTAATAATAACCCTAATAATTTCTGTGTAGGTATTTGTACAGGCTTAGCCTTGATCATGGGATGGAGTGCAACACCCTCCAACCAGAAACCTTTGAAGCAGTTGTCTTTCCTTGTCTGTGAGAAAAATACAGCAGTTTGACTAGTCTATCCCAAAACCAAACTACAAATCCCTTGAACTAGCCCAGCTGCCTTGGACAGTGCATTTGTGAGGGTCAAAGCCTAGCATCACCACTCTCCACATCCACTCTCCACCAGCATCCCTCCAGCCTGCTGGCTTGTGGGTTTTGGGGTGTAGGGGATGTATTTCAGAGATCCATAAAATCTGCTTACCCTTTAGCACCCTGTTCATATCCAGATGGCTGCAAAGGAGGTGTGAGAATTTCTGCTTCCCTTTAGCATCATGAATGCACACTCTGTCCAAGTCACAGTCCACAGATAATATATATTCAAAGTAATAGCAACTAGAAAGATATGGCAAATTTTTGGCTGGCTCTTTGTCACAAGTATTTTTGAGGCTATGTTTCTTTTTTTTAATATAATTTATTCTTCCCATGATAGAAAGCAAATTAACTATTCAGTTAATAAAGAGAGAGCACAAGCCAGAACTCAGGACAGCCAGCTTCTACTATACATGCTCTGAGTGAGTGATATCTTATTCTGTGCATAATCTGTTGACTTTCAAAACTGTTAATATACGATGGTATACCATTTTAAAGGTAACTTATGATATAAAATAAAGTAGCGGTAATGGAGATCTCTGGTGATATCCATTCCTTTGAGATGAAAGAAAAGCTACAATCATTTTTGCTGCCTCAAATTACACTTGCCAGGGAAGATTTATTCACAATTATACTGTTTTCATAAAGTTTAGCTGTTTGAATCCCAGTATTAGTTTATACCAGCCAATTTTTATTTATTGCATTACCAGTATGTTTATTGACTGTCTAACATATTTTCAAAATATTTTTTCAAGTGAAACATCTCACAGCTTTTGACAATGCTAAAGGCTTGATCCAAAGCCAGTCAAATGAAAAGAAAAACTCCCCTTTTCTTTACTAAGGCTTTGATCTAAGTGCATGTCCAAGTGCTTACTGAAGTCTTATTTAAGCTTGACTTGCAAGTGGACATCAGACTGAACCCATGGCATTTCAGCAGAATACTCAGGGACCAGGGATAAGGCCACAGCAGGCTATACAGAGCTATGTGCCTACCAGAATATGAAACCTTTACTTGCAGTTGTCTGCAGTTTCTTGCTAGCCCAATTGCACTGAATGGAAAGGAATGACTCATATATGTGCCTCCAGCAGAGCAGAAAGTCCCTGAAGGATAAACAAACACTGTCCTGCGTACTAAAATGCTTAAGCTAACATTAGGTGAGAAAGACAGGAGTTAATAAGTGCCTGGACTCTATGCCACACTACCACAACTTTTCTACTTTAACTCCAACCCAATATCTCTGTACAGCTCTACGTTGTCTATATAGTTGCACCAGCTCATTCAGAGCTAGTTTAGGGATCTCTGTCACACTATGGTAGACACTCCTGGTGGGATCATTTGCTGTGAACTGGTTTATTAAAAAAAGAAGAATGTCCTGGCTCTTCACGTGTGTTTCTTTGCAGCAAATTTAAAGTTATTCTTGGTGTTAGCTATTTGAAGTCCACCATATAATGGGACAAGCTTCACACCCTACTCCTTCACACTTTCCAGATTATAGCCCACTCAGAGCACTAAACACTCAGAGTAGCATCACCATCAACCAGTCAGGCAACAAAGATACTGAAGCCTACAACAGCAAACTTTTCAGTTCACCTAATCTATGAATCTGTGAACATGAATGGATTATTCATGTGGCTGAATGCTAAAGGGAATGGTTATCCATCAGAAGGGTTGTTGCTGATCCCTTGTGCTATCCCAGACCAACCTGGAAGAAATAAATGCTGGAGCCCGCTTTTTTTCTAACAGCAGGAAAGGAACAGAGAGGAGTCACGTACATCACAGCTTATCATGAACCCTGAGTGATGATGAAAGCTGAGCAACGAATCTAATCCCATGAATTGAGCCATAGAAAGGTGCCTTCTGAGTTTATCTATCTTTCTGTCTCCACAGAGGCAGAGAGGAGGGAAGCCAGGCCTCTAGATTTTACTAACCTGAAGCTTCTACATATGAGTCAATCCAAATGAGAGGATCGAGGATGTCATAGGACAGGACACACTCCTGCAGGAATCAGAAAAATGAATGGAAGAAATAAAAGAAGAAAGAAAGCAGTATGAAAATTATATGTACTGAATCAGGCTGTTCACTGTGAATCTGTAGTTGTGTAAGAGTGGTCCTATGCTTGATCACCTTCAATCAAAATTTTATGCAATTATGACTAGGAAGTCAAAGAAAGCAGGGAAAAAAAGGACTTTGTTCCTTTTAAGTGTCATGTTACTTAGCTGTTGCATTGATTTGTTTTCTGAAGAAGCCTACTGTCATAATAGAATATTTAGTAGGAGACATCATAACAATAAATACTGTATGTTGAGTGTTCTCAATTACCTTATCAACCCAGGATGTTATATTAAGAGTCAGAGAGTACTCTGGGAACAATTAATCTGTT
This sequence comes from Astur gentilis, assembly GCF_929443795.1. NCBI lineage: Eukaryota > Metazoa > Chordata > Aves > Accipitriformes > Accipitridae > Astur > Astur gentilis. The sequence goes on along the minus strand of NC_064881.1, from coordinate 1,544,868 downwards.
GATGCTGAAGTCAGATATCACAGTACAAAGTATTTTAATGTCTCCAGGTTTACCTCTTATGACTGTGGTGACAACTCTTGATTGCAGTTTTCTGATTCGTATTGAAGACTACTCATTTTAGAGCAAAGCTACTTTGGGGAATATTGCATATGCTTTCATAGACCCTCCTCAAAGCACTGCAAGAGATGTCATTGCTGAGTTAAAAGCAGACTGACCAGTGAACTTCAATAAGACACCATCTGAAAGTAATGAACTTATGCTAATGCTTCCCAGCTGGTAGAAATTTTTTCTAAACTGGATTGGTAGATATGACTGGTAGGTCTATTCCATGGCTGAAGCGCCTGTAGGGTCTGTTATGTTAGGGTGTCAGAGAGTATTTCAGGTAAGGTGCAGCTAATGCACTCTCTCCCTCACTACAGTCTAGTTGGAGGCCCAAAGGGTTTGTATTTATAATTTTCTTTCTTTCTTTCTTCTTTTATTGTTTCCACTTCCTTTTCTTTCTCTTGAGGAAGTATTTCCTGTGTATAAATGGACATCCTAGATTCTTTTGTTCAACTAGTTACAACCAGACAGCGAAGCGAACACTGAACAGAGAGAAAGAATAGTCTTATTGTGATGGTAGTTCATGAAGAGAAAGGAATTGATGTTATTTCTTGGACACTTACTATCAAAAAGCTGATAAGCAGAGGAAAAGCTGACTGACTGGAAATATTTGTTTTCATAGGTTTATGAATATGGTATTCGAGCATTTTCCCAGTCTCACGTTGGTACCAGGTTTTCAACTATTGACCTTCAAGGTAACAAGTATATATTTGTGTTGAAAAGTTCTAATGAGTTGGGTTTGTTGTTAGCTTCACATTTTACCTGGGATTGTTATGTACATGTAATTTATATCATCCTCAATCTTGGGAACTTTTATTGTATAAAAGTCTCTGTGAAGAGACACTGAGTGCATGATCAGAGTATAAATGTTGTCATCTCTTGATTTTATGTCTTCAGGGTCATTAAGAAATTTCCCAAATTATCAGTGAGAAATGTCAGAGATGACAACACCATAACTTTAGAGTTGTTTGTCCCAGTTAATGACACTGTTGCTCCAGTGTCCTCACAAGTTTAGCACCTTCGTATGACTTCACGATTTGTCTTTAGTATAAGTAAGTACTTCAACATGACTCACAGTGAAGAAATTGGGGGCTATCACAAGTGCTTCTGAATCAGTACCCTGAGAGAGAAACAGGGAAAGTCTTGTGGTTATTGAGTATATCTATACTTTGAGGACCACTGGACTGTAAAGTCAATTCTTGTAAGTTGCACATTTCCCAGCCACATATTCAGAGGACTTTTCCTGCTTCACGTGTTATAACCTTCATCAGAATATTGTAGGTGCTCATGTGATCCTTCCTAACTTTGACTATGAAACAAAACAAAGGCAAAGTTAGGAACTAGTTTAATGGCAGGCCTCAATTACTGGGTAATAAAAAAAGCTATTGTCTCTTCTGCCAGTTCCTTTCTTTTATTTCCTGGAGATGGTGTCTTCAAACTACGAGCACGCTCTTTGAGATCTAAGGAAAATTTCAGTGGTATTACCAACTATTGCATGATTTCTGGTTTGTCATCTCAAACCATTGGCCATTACACTTTCAAAACACTGCTTATGTGAAGAATAAAAGAGTGTATTTTGTCCAAGTGAGATATCAAAAAACTTAGGCTAGGTACATGATAGGATGCTTTCTTTCTCTTAAGCCTCACTTCTGCATTTAAAAAAAACTATTTTAAATATCTCTATATCCTTTTTAATACAGCCCAAACATCTATTATTCTATGGAAACAGTGAATTGAATGGCAAGCCATAATGACATTAATATACAGCAATGGGAACCGTAAGCGAGCAGTGTGCCTTCATGGCAAAACCAGCCAGCAGCATCCTGTGCTACATTAGGAAAAAGGGTCATCAAACCATGGAGGAAGGTGGTCCTTCTCCTCCACTAGCACTGGTAACACACGCCTGGAGTGCTGTGACTAGTTCTGAACTCCCCAGTACAAGAGAGAGATGGACTTCCTGGTGTGAGTCCAACAAAGGGCCATGAAGGTGTTAAAGGGATTGGAGCATCTTTCATATGAGGCTGAGGGAGCTGGGACTGTTCAGCCTCAAGAAGAAAAGGCTCAGGGAGATCTTGTCAATGTGTTTAAATACCTGATGAGAGGGAAAGAAGATGAGGGAGACAGGCTTTTCTCAGTTGTGCCCAGTGACAGTAAAAGAGGCAGTGAGCACAAAGTAAAAAAAAAAAATTAACTACTACTTTCCAATACAAGTCACATTCATATCCCAGAAGAGATGGAGAACCTTGCTCTGCCAATGGAAGAGAAAAACATTGTTCGGCACCTTTCCAAAGAGGCTATGGCTTTTGCATGACTAAGCTGACTGGACAATCCTGGACATTTATGCAACTATTTCACACAGAAGATGCCAGCATAGCTGACTTTAAATGCATTAGAAGTGAAAAGATGGAGCAGCAAACACAGCATGAATATTAATTTAAAATCCTAATCATAAGCAGGAGGAATCAAACTCAGTAATATCATCTTAGCAGACTCCCATCAGTTCCACTTTTTATAGATCTTCCTGTGTCTTGAATGCATCTATAATTAAAAACAAACAAAAAAAATCTGGCATCAGCATAATGATTGAAAAGCGCCTCCTAACACCAGACATTTAGCATATAGCAGGAGATCAGTGTAGCATCATTTTTAAGGGAAACAATCTCTAACAGCCTAAGAGTTATAAATCTGAAGAATATCCAGAACAATCTGTATTTTCATATGCAGCATCCACCTAAAATCTACAAGCTTTACTCATGCTGTAGTTATTTTCTCAGGCTGAAATAAATGAACAAATTCTGTGTGTAGTGCCATGGTAAAGAAGCACGTATGTCATCCAGCCTGGCTGAGAAGGGAGGGACCCCCCTTGTGGGGCTGGCAGTGATGTGATCTATCAGTCCTTCCCTTAGGATAGTTCCTCATGTGTGATGGCTGAAACAAGTCTTGCATATGCTTGAGCTAAGGCTTTAATGCTTAGAAACTCCCATCTGGTCCCCTACTCTTTGCTCCTCCAGCAAGCCCAAATGTGTACTTACAGAGTCTATTTTCTTGTGGCTGTCAGCCTCAGCCAACAGGGAAGTCATCACGGGGCCCTAAAATCTTTTCACCATCAAAGCCTCTGCTGCTTCAGCGCTGTGCTCACTGGGGCCACCACAAGTGATATGGTTGAACATTTGAGTCAAGGGAAAGAGCTAGCATTTCTGGAGCTGGCTGATGAAAGATGAAGATGAGAACATCAGCTTGTGAGCACAGGGTCTGTAAAAAGCCAAAGCTTTATGTGGTCTTGTAAACTGTTTGCAGAAATGAAGGCCTTGAATGCCTGAAGATACAAGTTGCCAGCATCTTGTTTCTAGAACTACTTGGGAAATTCTAGCTAGTACTTTTTTTGATCTCAGAAATGCAAAGGTAACCCATAAAAGCTTTCTTTTAGGGATTACAGGTGGCTCCTGTATGGTTACTCCACTTTGAAGTATCTTTTGCAGTTGCTATTCATCCTGATTCATCACATTTTTAAATAACAGTTTTATTATTTTCTGTGACAGGACCATTTTTTATTTAGAAACTCATGTATACTGTAAAGATATTTTAACAACTTTTTACATCAGATAAACTAAAATACCATGTTTTGAAAATGTTAAAATATTCCCCAGTGAAAAAAAAACTTGTTAAATCCTCCATGTTTACATAATTTCCTCCAGATTAGTATGTTCTGTCTTTATTTTGAGAAAGAACATTTTTGAAACTTAAAAAATTTCTGCAGAATGGTTCTTGCCTTCCCCACCCTTCTGGAAACTTTTCAAAAATCTAAAGCATAATATGACATTTTGAGCAAGTGAATGGAAGACAACCACTCTGATACAACCACTCTAATTGACTCTGTTTTCTTCATTCCCTTTTTTTTTTTTTTTGAAACAGGAAGGAAAACTAGAATTTTCTGGTACTTTGGCTTAGGAAGGAATAGTCATTGTCACATGGGCAAACAGGCACATTTTCTTTGGCTAATACCAAAAGAGCTGTTGGGGGTAGGAAGGGACAATTAAGTACTGACTTGCTACCCCCAGTTTTTGAATCACAGAATCATCATAGAATCATAGAATACCAGGTTGGAAAGGACCTCAAGGATCATCTGGTCCAACCTTTCTTGGAAAAAGCATGGTCTAGACAAGATAGCCCAGCACCCTCTCCAGCCAAATCTTAAGTGTCCAACATTGGGGAATCCACAGCTTCCCTAGGGAGATTATTCCAATGGTTGATCGCAATGGAAAAATTTTCCTCTTGTGTCCAATCAGAATCTCCCCAGGAGTAACTTGTGTGCATTACCCCTCATCTTTTGCATGTGACTCCTTCTAAAAAGTGAGTCTCCATCTTCTTTGTAGCCATCCTTTAAAAACTGGAACATGGTGATAAGGTCTCCCCTAAGCCTTCTTTTCTCAAGGCTGAACAACCCCAGTTCTCTTAGCCTTTCCTCACAGGGCAGACTTCCCATTCCTTTGATCTCCTTTGTGGCCCTTCTCTGGACCCCCTCCAGCCTGTACACATCTTTTTTGTACAGCAGGGACCAAAACTGAACACAGTATTCCAGGTATCGCCTAACAAGCGCTGAGTACAGTGGGATAATGACTTCCTTATCTCTGCTGCTGATGCCCTTGTTGATGCAACCCACCTGTCCCAATCCAATGTTGAGGAAGGTTTTGATATGATACCAAGAGCAAGATTAAGACACAAATGAGGTCAAATGCCATATACCCAAAAGAGTTTTTATTATCAAAAGTATCAAAAGTAGAAAATAGTAGCGATAGGATAGAATGGAAGAAAAGGCAGAAATCAAGCAAGCAGTTGGGAAAGAGTTGCAAGGATACTTCCCACCATGGATCCCGCGGCGTCTCATTGGTCCTCAGTCTTCAATTCTTCAATGGTGCGTGCACACCATGGCTTGTCTCCATGGTTTTTTATAGGCCATATTTCAATGAGGTATGCACATATGTATTGTTCATGCACTGTTCACACGCTGCAGGTTTCGTCTATCACATGACCTTTGCATGACCAAATCTTATCTCAAAGACTACAGTTTCTGTGAGAATGGTAGCCTCTGCATCCTAACACGCTTGTCCGCTTCAGCCTGTTTCCTCTCCTGAATGTCTCAGTGGCCTAGTAATTGTCCTAATGGACAGAGAAAACTCCTGCTTAGACAGGCCATCTCAGAGACAAAGGGCTTGAGATAAGCAATCCACAATTCTTGAGATGAATGGCTTGAGAAGTCTCTCACACCTAACAATCCTTGAGACAAACAGCTCAAGATTACAATTCAGTCTCTCACACCAGCATCCTGTTGGCTTTCTTTGCCACAGCAGCACACTGTTCACTAGTATTGAGCTTGTTGTCCACCAGGACCCCCAGGTCCCTTTTCACAGTGCTGGTGGGTAGATCCCAGCCTGTGCTTTACTCCTGGATTATATTTTCCCTGGTGCAAGACCTTACATTTTTCTTTGTTGGACTTCATAAGGTTCTCATTAGCCCAGTCTTCCAGCCTATCCAGGTCTTCCTGCGGAGTGGCTCCGTTCTGAAGTGTCCACTTCCCCACTCAGTTTGGTATCATCAGCAAATTTCATCAGGGTACACTTGATCCCATCATCCAGATCACTTATGAAGATATTAAACAGCATTGGCCCCAACATCAATCCCTGGGGGACCCCACTTGTGACAGGTTGCCAGTTTGAAAAGGAGCTATTAACTACCACCCTCTGGGTGTGGCCTGTCAGCCAGTTCCCCACCCACCACAGGGACCACCTGTCTAGACCATAACGCATCAGGTTCTCTAAGAGGAGGCTGTGGGAAACTGTATCAAAAGCCTTGGAGAAATCCAGGTAGAAAATATCCACCAGTCACCACACATCAACTGAGCAGGTTACTTTATTGTAGAAGGCAATCAGTTTTTTTGCCCTTGGTGATTTGCCTTTGTTGAATCCATGCTGGCTTTTCCCAATCATGTGCTTCTTTTGACTTGTGATAGCCCCCAGAAGAATTCATTCCATAACTTTCCCAGGGACTGAAGTAACACAGATGGGTCTATCATTTCCTGGATCTTCCTTTAAGACCTTCTTGTAGATGAGGGTGATATTAGCCTTCTTACAGTCTTCTGGGATGTTCCTCAATCCCCATGACTTCTCAAAGATTATGGAATGCAGCCTCACAATGACATCAGCCAACTCTCTTAACACCCTCGGGTGGATATTGTCAGGGCCCATTGATTTGTAGGGGTCAAGCTCCTGTAATAGGTCACATACCAACTCTTCCTTCACTGACAGTGGGTCCGTGTTTGCATCAACCTAGATTTCTGTTCCCAAGGCCTGGGGCCCAACAATGCTGGTAAAGACAGAAGTGAAGAAAGTGTTGAGAACCTCTGGCTCTTCAGCATTGTTGGTGATTAATTTACTTCTTCTGTTTAACAGTGGGCCAATATTTTCCTTCTATTTCTGCTTATTGTTTACATACCTGAAGAACCCTTTCTTGTAGTTTTTTACCTCTCTGGCCAATTTCAATTTGAGCTGAGCTTTTGCTTTTCTAACTGCAATTCTGCATGCCCTAGCAATGCCCTTGTGGTTCTCAACAGGTATTCGCCCACTTTTCCATCTCTGGTATGCTTCTCTTTTGGTTTTGAGCAGACTCAGATGTTCGTAGCCAAGGGGGTCTCTTGCTCCACCTACTTCCCTATCCTGGTTTCAGCTAGGATAAAGTTAATTGTCTTCCTAGTAGCTGGTATAGTGCTATGGTTTGGGTTCAGTATGAGAAGAATGTTGATAACACTGATGTTTTGAGTTGTTGCTAAGTAATGTTTAGTCTAAAGTCAAGGATTTTTCAGCTTCTGATGCCCAGCCAGCAAGAAGGCTGGAGGGGCACAAGAGATTGGGAGGGGACACAGCCAGGACAGCTGACCCAAAGTGGCTAACGGGGTATTCCATACCATGTGACATCACATCTAGTATATAAACTGGGGGAGTGGGGGCGGGGGGGATCGCTGCTTGGGACTAACTGGGTGTCTATTGGCAGGTGGTGAGCAATTGCATTGTGCATAGCTTGTATATTCTAATCCTTTTATTATTACCGTTGTAATTGTATTAGTGTTATCATTATCATTATTAGTTTCTTCTTTTCTGTTCTATTAAACCATTCTTATCTCAACCGACAAGTTTTACTTTTTTTTCCAATTCTCTCCCCCATCCCATAAAGTGGGGGGCAGAATAAGTGAGCGGCTGCATGGTGCTTAGTTGCTGGCTGGGGTAAACCACAACATTCCCTTACCTTTAAAGGGGAATGAACAGTTTTGTGCTTCCAACAGAGCATTCTTGAAAAACTCCCAGCACTCGCTAGCTCCTTTATCCTCCGTGGAAGCTTCCCATGGAATCCCTTCCAACTGAGCTCTGAGCAAGCTGAAGTTCACTCTTCTAAAGTCTGAAACCTTTGTCCTAGAACTAACCTTCAGTGTGCCCAGCAGGATCCCAAACTCCACAGTATTGTGATCACTGCAGCCAATGCTATCACTAACCAAGATATACAAAGCAGGTTTTCTTGGTTTGTCAGTACTAAGTCCAGCAGTGCCTCATTCCTGGCTGGAGATCTAACATCTGTATGAAGAAGCAGTCCTCTACACATTTCAGGAACTTGACGGATCACATGTGAGCTGCTGTATTTTTCTTCCAACAAGTATCTGGGCAGTTCAAGTCACCCATAAGAACCAGGTTCTGTTGACCCAAAGCTTGCTTAAGTGACCCAAATATTGCTTCATTGGCCTTATTGTCTTGGTTTGGAGGTTGGTAGCAGATGCCTACTGTAAGATCCTCCTTGGAGATGTCCCCTCTGTTCTTGACTCAGAGGCATTTGATAGGGCTTCCACAATCGCCTTAGTTGAATTCTATACATTCAATGTTCTCCTTAACACAGAGTGTGACTCTTTCTCCTCTTCTTCCCTGCCTGTCTTTGTGAAACAGCCTACAGCCATCCATCGTGATCCTCCAGTCATGTGAGTTGTCCCACCATGTTTCAGTTATTCCTATGATATCAGAACTTTCTGACTGGGCATGGAGCTTCAGTTCCTCCTGTTTGTTCCCCAGGCTGCATGCATTGGTATACATACACTTGAGGTGGTTGGTCTTCTCGTTCTCATCTTTGGAGGCAGCTAAGAAACATTTGTCACTGCTTTGGTTGGCCTGGCTTATTCCCCAGTTAGTTGCAATGGCATGAGCATTGCCACTTTGGACCCTGCTCCCCCAAGTCCTTCAGTTTAAAGCCCACCTCACCAAGTTGGCCAGCCTGCTGCCAAAGATTCCCTTGCCTCTTCTAGACAGGTGGATCCCATCCCTCCCTAACAGGCTATAGTCATCAAAGAATGCCCCATCATCATAAAAGCCAAAACCTTCACAACAGCACCAGACATGAAGCCAGAAGTTGATTTGCATTATTCGTCTATTTCTGGCTGCACACTTTCCTCTAACTGGTAAAACAGAAGAAAAGGTAACTTGGGCACCAATACTTTTCACTTGCACCCCCAGGACTTTGTAGACTTCCTTGATTCTGCTCAGGTTCCGGCTTGCAGTATCATTTGTGCCCACATGGAACAGTAGCAATGGAGAGTAGTCTGTGCTCTTGACAAGTTATGGCACTCTCTCAGCAACATCTCAGACCTTAGCTCACAGAAGGCAGCATAACTCTTGTGACTCCCTATCAGGCTGGCAGATGGGCACCTCGAGTCCCTTAACAGAGAGTCACCTGCTACGAGCACTCATAATTTCTTTTTGTGGTATCCACTTGTGCTGCTGGTACGATTTCTCCTTGCAGACCTTGCTCATGGGTGTCTACAGCTGTTAAAGCTTCATATCTGGTTTTGGTCGTAATGTTGGAAGGTGGGGACTGAAGCAAAGTCCTCCTTTTGTGGGTTACCAGGGTCTAAGGTGACTCATTCTCTGTGGTGTCTGCCACAGGAACATGGTTCTGAAACCACTTACCTATCTCCATCTTGGGCCCTCTAATACTGCAGCCTTTTAAATGTTTCCTGCAACTCGGCTACCTGACAAAACAGATCATCAAACTGTGCACATCTTTTGCAGCAACTCACCTGGTCTCCAGGAGAAGTGTCTGGGCACTCATTGCAACCCATCACCTGTGCTATGTCTCCTTCCTTACCAGTTCCATCTGGGTGGAAGCATCAGACATCTCGGGGGCTTTCTCTGTAGAAACACTGGTTTCAACTCTGAGGTGAGTGCCCACCATCCTGGCAGAGACCTAGAGCACTTCCCCAGGCTGTGGGCCTACAAGCAAGGTGCTCAGTCCTTAGGCTCCCTGCTGCACCCTCCCCATCCCTGCTTGTGGGCCCCGGTCACAGTGCTCCTGGTCTCTAGCGCTGCCCTAGGGCCGATTAAATCTCTTGGCAATGCCCAAGTCAGGTTAGCCTCTCCCGTGAGAGCTGCTGGCTGATGGTGGGGCTCCCTGCGCTTCCTCCGGTTTCCCTGGCTCCGGGATCCTCCCCTGCACAGCTCCACCCAGCACCCAGCCACAGAACTTACCATTGTCACAGCTGTGTGCCTCCCTGACTGAGTCCAAGTTCTGGGAATTCTAATATTATCTATTTTGTAATATTAGCTAATACACAAACCTTATTTCATTAAAGAAAATCAAGCTTTGTGGTGGGAGATATATTTTTCTAAAAAACTCCAAATGTCTTAGCTGTCTGGAAGGCCGATCTAAAGAAGTTTAGATAATTTAGAACATTTCTTTTCAATACCCTCTTCTGTAAAACCAGAGAAATCTAAGTGGGGAGAGAGAATGCAAAGCTGTTGATTTCCATTCCATTTTTATGGAATTGGGGGGGGGGGGGGGGGGCTCTTATAGCCTCCCAATGAATAATCTGCAGAGAGTGCCTGACTCAGGTTTTATTTTATCAGTGCTTTAACAAATGTGCAAACACATTTAATTTGGTAAGTTAAGTTACTGGAACATGGTAAAGTAGAATCTTTTTATGAAGTTATTATTATAATTAGATCTTCTTGTTTTGCAGTTTGCAGAAATAAAAAGTAATTCAACTACATCCTTGTGATTACAAAAATTTATAGCTATCCTAAATAAAAGGTTACCTGTGTAGAATAACTGAAAATAATGAAGGTAGGAAGTTACTGAAATGTTGTGCTTTGCTTTACACTGCTGGGACTTTTCAGAGCCGGATTCCACAGTCAAAGCAAGTGCTTGTTCTGATTTAATGAACTTCACCAAACTTCTGTGCACACACAGAGAATTCCCTCTGTAAAGCAGAAGCTCAGAGCAGCATGAGGTTGAAAGAAAAGATATTGCACCTGCTCTGTTCTCACCCACTCTGCAAGAGTCACTGGTTACGAAGGTGCTGGTAAAAGATACCAACATTTGTTTCACTGGGGAAAGAGACCCTTGCAGCCCAATCTTCAAAATACTTAAAAACTACCACACTTTTGATTTTTACTTGCCCAGATCAGAGCAGAATCAGGGACTACTGTTAAGTCTCTATCAGGCCCTTTGTCTGCAGAGTCCAAGTAAATCTTCATTCTTGTCTTCCTTTTTTATGATTGTATGACAGGTTATGATAGTGAGTTCCCAAAATGATAACAGGTGTGTGGTGTGAAGGGGAAATTTGAGAAAGAAGGTGTCAGCGAACAACCAAAATACAGCAGATTTGCACCTCTGTTCCTTAGACCTTCATACAAGTATGTCCTAATACTGAAAAACAACTTGGCTGGGGAAGCAGTCAGAAGGTGTGTCATGATTTAACCCCAGCCAGCAACTAAGCACCATGCAGCCACTCACTCACTCCCACCCCACCCAGTGGGATGGTGGAGAAAATTGGGAAAAGAAGTAAAATTTGTGGATTGAGATAAGAACAGTTTAATAGAACAGAAAAGAAGAAACTAATAATGATAATGATAACACTAATACAATTACAACAGTAATAATAAAAGGATTAGAATATACAAGCGATGCACAATGCAATTGCTCACCACCTGCCAATAGACACCCAGTTAGTCCCAAGCAGCGATCCCCCCCGCCCCCACTTCCCCAGTTTATATACTAGATGTGATGTCACATGGTATGGAATACCCCGTTAGCCACTTTGGGTCAGCTGTCCTGGCTGTGTCCCCTCCCAATCTCTTGTGCCCCTCCAGCCTTCTTGCTGGCTGGGCATCAGAAGCTGAAAAATCCTTGACTTTAGACTAAACATTACTTAGCAACAACTCAAAACATCAGTGTTATCAACATTCTTCACATACTGAACTCAAAACATAGCACTGTACCAGCTACTAGGAAGACAGTTAACTCTATCCCAGCTGAAACCAGGACAAGGTGTTAAGGAACCTTGTTTGAGTGACAGATAGCATGAACAGTACTGGTTTTTATTATTTCATGTTATACTAGTAATACTGCAAGAGAATTGTGACTCATCATTTATTACAGATGTTGCTGTAGCTATGCCTCTTTCTTTACCTACCAATGTTTCCTCCAGATGTAAAGATTTGCTTTGATGAGAAGCCAGCATGATTGTTTCATTGCAGTCGCAAATTCTCATGGACGTTATCACCACAATGACACTGTGAAAGACTTAGTCTAGCTGTGGGATCTGGAACTGCCAGTGGGAAGCAACAAGCTGGTAAAAGCTATGACTGACTCCATATCTTGCTGCTGCCAGCTATACCCTGAACACCCTCTCCCTCCACACATTTCCTCAGACACACTGTGCATCAGATGAAAACCTGAGGTGATTAAACTAGCAATGCCCCAATAGGCAAAGTAGACTTAAGTAACAGTTTCATAAAGAGCTCATGCAACCTTGTGCCTTTCCCTTAAAGAGGCCAAGAGGTCCTTTAATTTGTAGCAGATGATTTCACTAAGCTGTCCATAGTCATGCCCAAGTCTTTGTCCTGTATAGTCACAGTTAATTTAGACACCACTGACAAATATGAGTACTGCAAATTACTAGTCCCAGTGCACGTTACCATGCTTTTACCCTGTCAACTTAATCTGCTGTCACGTTTGCCAATTTATCTATCTTTGTTGCAGAATTTCATACTTCTTCAACATCCTCATGATTTTGGCTGTAAATAACTTATCTTCAATAAGAAATGTCTACTTCTTTCTGGCTAGTCATTTTTCCTAGTCAATGCCATATCCATTTGACTAACATCTGTCACTGATGCATGGAAAACAAGGTATCTTTACTTACCATCTTCCCAGTTTCCTCTCTGGAGAGAACTTTGCCTGTCACCACAGGAGTATTTCTTTTCCCCAACAGTCCCTAGTGAGGCACTTTATCAAAACTGCTCTAAAGTCCAGATAATCTTTTTCAACTAATTTTCTTCTGTCTTAACTTGCAATACTAGTTACTTTAGCTGGAAAAGCAGGAATCACATATACTTTCAAAGGAGTGATCTAACATTCTTTGAAGCAAATCTTTGATCAAATCTATACTCACAATGGCAGTAATCTTGGAGATTAATTTAAAAAGTAGTGCCTGTACTGCTGGGACTCATTGCATTAAGCCACTGCTCTAACGCATTCCCCAAGCTTCTCAGTGCATTAAATTTGTTACTAGTGACCACTTGTATGGTCATTATGGCAAATACCTGTGCTCATCTTGTTGGCAAAGTCTCTTGTGTTAGCTGAAGCGTGGCCCCAAGCGTTCATATTCTCATGATAAATACCATGCTCTGTACTTTTTCTTCAAGTATTCTGTAGCTCAGAGCCAAACCATCCACACAGCTTCTCCAAGGAGCCCGGTCTACATCATCTGGGCCATGGCCTGCAGAGGTCTCACCCCTGGACAGATCTTGCTGTCTGGATGGCAGAAAGGTCTTCGCCCTGTGCTGACTTGCCAGGTATGTTTATGCTTTTCCTGTGAGGGTGCTTCAGAGCTCTGAAGTGTGTTGGGATGCAAGAGATGGAGACATTAGGAGAAACTGGTCATACGTACAGGCTTGGGTCTGTGTTTGGCAACATTGCTTATGGAAGTCAGCTTTCATAGTGAAAATAAAGCATGTGTAACTGTTAACAGTAAACTATATGTTGTGGTTTAAACCCAGCTGGCAACAAAGCACCACAAGGCTGCTTGCTCACTCCTCCCTGACCCTCTCCAGTGGGATGAAAAGGAGAATCAGAAAGGAGAAAGGAAAAAAAAAGAAATAGAACCTTGTGGGTTGAGATAAGGACAGTTTACTGGGACAACACAAGCAGAGAAGTTACAACAACAGCAATAGTACTAATAAAAGAATGTACAAAAAGAGTGATGCACAGTGTAACTGCTCACCACCCAGCACCCCATGCTCCGCCACTTCCCCCACAGAGAGAGAGAGAAAGAGAGAGAGACCACCCCCAGCCTGCTCCCTAGTTGTATACTGAACATGATGTCACATGGTATGGAATAGCTCCTTGGCTAGTTCAGGTCAGCTGTCCTGGCTGTGCCCCCTCCCAGCTTCCTCTGAAAATTAACTCTATCCCAGCTGAACCCAGGACACCATATTACAATGTAGTGATGGTTAATTCAAAAAAGAGAACTATTCCAAATATCCAATATAGAAATCTGTAAAAGTCAAATTTCAATATAAGCAACAGCTTTATAAATATTACCGGCACTAAGATAACCTCTAATCTAAAGGATTTCAGTGAAAATAATGTGTAGCTAAAAAAAAGAGGAATGTTTTTCCAGGCCTAATAACAAATCTACATAAGTGGAGACCCATAAAAAACACCATGGTAGTGTGTTTTCCAGGAATTTAAATATGTCATTAGATTTAACACTGAAGTTCTTTCACCAAAAGTAGAGATTCTTTTGCACTTGTTTTTTATGCAAGAGCATATCTATTTATTGTTCTTGATTACTTTGACATTATATTGATACTGGCACAATTGAAACTGTTTTAATTTCATAGTTAGCTGCATTTATGTTTTTATTATGTGGTTGTGAAAACTAATTAACAGTTAAGAATGGAATTTGCCTTTCATTGAACACCTGATTTTCACACTCATAGGCAGACAGTTTTCCAGAAAGTCTGTCTCAACTGCCAGTGTTGAAATTTTCTAGGGGGATTAGAAAAATCAAACTAAGAATGAGTCAGCCACTGGAATAACTCAGCCTGGTTCCCTTGACTCCAGTGAATGACTTAGTCCAGTATGTGTTCCAGATAAATCTTTACCTTTATACATAAATTTTCTTTAAAATCCAAGTGATCTCAGTTTTAGCATTGGATAGCATTGGAACTTGGAGAGAATGTGAGAGAAATAAAACTTGGAAAGGAGAGGGGGAAATAAAGGCAAAATTACAGAACAATGGAAGCAGGAGCACATATGGTCATATACTGAGAACAGACAACTGGATTTGCATAAAGCTATGACCTGAACCTCTAAATTCATGTAAGAATTTTGCAACTGAAATGAACACAGAAAATTCATAACATATGGAAGAAAGGATGTAAGAAAGCAAGGAAAACTTCTCTGATCTTAGTTCAACTGATAAATCAGTTTGACATGCATGAGATTACTCTGCCCCTTAATTGTTCACTTGCAGATTTTCATGCACTGTATTTTTGTATCAGAGAAATGTTCAGTATAAACTAGCATATACATTTTCTAGGTGTTGTGCAGTCTCCCTTTGACTTAACTTCAGTGTTAAGTACTCTCTGATGGAGTATGCCACTTCCTTGGTAAGGAGTAAGTGAAAGGAGGTATGTTATGAGCAAGTACTATGAATTGTTTGGCTTGGAGTAACACCCAGTTAGTGATATTCGTGCCAGAGTTCACCTGGTGGAAATACATTAACGTAAATATTTTTCAGTAACATAGCTGAAAATGAAGTCTTCCAGTTTTTTACACTGTATTGTCATCTACATGGGATCTAAAAAAAAAAACAGAACAAAAAAAAACCAAAAACCAAAACAACAAACCAAGAGCAAGATTTTCTGGTAGATAATTTACCTCTCAATATGGTTCTTACTGTAATTGATTTCAAAATCCAATCCCTGTCAGATGCAAACACAAAAACATTCTGGGACCATTTCTGTTCATTTTCTAAAACATTATGGGAGCAGGAAAGTGAATGCCCTTCAGGGTCCAGATTTTGCAACCATCAAAAGTTAAATTTTCACTAAGGTAACGACCTACTGTTTAGCCCATATGTTTGTTGCTTAAAATTGTTGAAAAATAAGATTACACAATGAAAATTTTAGACACCACTGCCTAGTTTGGCTGTTTATTTGAACTGATACTTTAAGACAGTTTCTTAGGGACTAGTCTCCTGTTGTTTCCTGTTTGCATGCAGTATGACTCAGTCTTCATGCCAACTTGAAACTTTTCTACTTAACTTGGAAAGTTCAGGAATAAGACTGCTCTTTTGAAAACCTTGTATGTACCTTATATGCAACAATGCCTTTATTTTTGAGTTAGCACAAAACAAACAAGTGCCAAACCAGTCGCTGCTGCTGGTGGACATACTTGAAGCATCCCTCTGTCACCATTCAAGAGGGTTACTTCCACCTGCACTAACACGGTCTGGGTGGTTTGGGTGAGTGGAGGGTAGACAGTCTGAAAAGTCATATCCTTTCCTGCTAGAAAAAGTGGTCAATATTATAGTAAGTATACAGACCTGCCTGACTTTCAGAAGACACCAGGACTGAGGGACCATGCAAGTATGAGTAATAAGCAATCTCAGTTCCTACTGATGATGAAGGGTTAATAGACATGTGACTCAAATATTACTTGGTCTTTGTTGAGTATGATGTACCTCCCTAGCACTTAATAAAAGGGAAGGACATTACTGTTGTCTCTGGAAGCCATTTACTCCATTTTGGTCTACAGAGAAGCTGCTGTACTAAAAAACTGAAAAAAAGAATGGTAGCGAAGGATGTGCTTCATGAAATGGTCCACTCTGCCCACAGGTCTTAGAGAAATGAATCTTTTTCAGGCAGCACAGTTACAGATTTGTGCCTCATCTCTAATCATCTCCAGCTACAAGCTAATGGCACAGCAGACATTGGCATGCCCACCACTTCTCACCCCACCAGGGAGCCAGAACATAGCTCAGGAACTTGCAAGTCACCTATGCTCCCATATCCTACAGTGTAGAGACAGCCTGTCTTCACAGCCATAACCTGGAAGTTCACAAACCCTTTTTCAGTATTCAGGACATGCATAAAGACTTTTGTTTCACGTAGACTGCTGGTGCCTAACAAAGTGAGATGTCATACTGTAATATCTGCATATCAGAGATCCCACTAGGGCCTCAGATCACCTTGCTTCCAGTGAGGTAGCTGTCTTCTATACTTCTTTCATTCTGCCAAGTGTGGCTGAAAGCAGCCAAAGGGTTGGAAACATACAGGGCAGAAGTAGGAATAAGACAGACATAGTTATACAGGAATCACTTTTTTGTAGAAGGCATGCGTCTATTAAGAGACAGTTTAAAAAATGATTGAAGTAAAAGCAGAGCAAGGTAAGTAGAAGTGGGCACCAAAACCTGACTCTGGTTCTTTGCCTGTTTTGAAGGGGAAAAAAGTTAGGTTGTGCTAAAATGTGATTTATTAAAAAATATTGTGAAGGCATTTTACATGAAATGGAGTGTTCATTCATTTTGCAGTGAGATCTTTTTTTTAACTTGAAGGTTTTTTAACTTCTTAAAGTAAATAGAAGTTTCAAATTACAGTTCTTTTATTTAAAGATTTTTCAGAGTGAATTTTTTTCCTTCTGAATTTTGGTGGCTTTTAGTCTGAAGCCTGTGTGGTGAAATTACAGGAATTCATGGGAAAAAGGCTTAGAACAGATCTGTGTTTCCAGATATATCAAAATGGACCCCACACCTTAAAGGAAATACCAGAAAGGAACTGCATATGATTATTCTGTTCCCTGGTGGGACACTGTCTCATTCTGGAAGCAATGGTTAAACCACATTTACTGATGATAGAATTAGAGATAGTGTCCTCACAATCCTGGGTTTTCAGTCCATTAAAAAAAATCAATTTTAAATGGCTTCTCTTTTCTTTGTGCTATTTACCCAACACTATCCTGCAATGGAACAGGATACAGTCAATTACAGGTGGAACTCTAAATATTCCTCTTCAAGCCTCTCTAAGGTTTCTGTTATTAAACAAAGTTCATAAAGTTGCCCTGAACAGAAATACTGCTATCCCCCAATTTATTTATCTATTCTAATAGTGGCCATGAGAAAGGTCCTCTCTATTTCTGATCATCATTTTAACCTTTCTTAATATCCATCATAATTTTCTTTAGAGGGGGGGTGGGTGGGTTTGGATTTTGTTGGGGTTTTTTGTGGAGAAGCTAGCTTCATAATTGCCTCATGAATGTAGGAGGGCTGAGACTTTAAAAAATATATTTATATATTAATATTTTCCAGTACAATGTTTTCACTTTCAAAATGCTTTCTTTGGTTTTTAGCTGGAGAAAAATGCTTGCACATCTTTCTCCTGGAGACAACTGAAAGCTGAGCTTGTTAAAACTACAAAAGCTTGGGATACTCCTGTCTCCTTGTCTACTCTGTCTTAGAGCACTATCCTGCAAATGAATTCCTCTCTTCCTTCTGCTCCTTGCCAGCCCTCTGAGCTCTGGCATTGTCACATTGTCACCTTCTCTGACAAGCAGAGCTTGGAAGCGTGGTATGATACATTTTGTTATTGATGAGCTATTTAGTGAGATAGAGGGGATTACAGATACAAGGAGAACTGTGTTTTATAGCCCTTGTTTAATTTCCTTCAATACAATGAAGTTGATGTTTCTTTAGATTAAACATAAGCTCAGGTGGACTTGTAAGTATATAAAAAAGCATACAAATGAGCAATCTCAAAAAAAAAAAAAAATTCAAAGGAGTGTACCCACATCTAATTCAGACCATATATAATTTAACCTTTTCCCATACGCCTCAGACATGTCAGTCACTCATTTTATCTCAAAATTTTAGTATGATGTATTATAAACCAATATCCAGAACCAAAGCTATTTCTTCATTGTATTTCCTTAATAGTTCTGATCTTGGAAAGGCAAAGGTAGAAATGACAATATTCTCTCTAATTAGAGCTTATTGAACTGTTGTCTGCTGTCTGTGTGGCCTAAATAGCTGAGCAGTGTTTTCTGTCCAGTTTGCTTATAGATAACATACAACCTAGTGAGCAGGCCATAAGAACCTTTTAGAAGGGTTCTAAAGAGATTAGTTAAAAAAATACAAAGAACATTATGTTATTTTTACACTGTTAATTTCACTCTTAATTAGACTCTTTCAAAGGCTGTAAATCAGCATTGGAGACAATCAGAGCTTTCTTTCATTGCAGTCATTTCACCCCGGTTTTAACTCTTCTTTAGTCTCCAATGTAAGCAAGAAACAATGAAACTAAAACATTTTTGGTTTGGGTTTTTTTTTGTGTAAGAACATAACGTTCTTTCCATTTCTATCAGCTGTTTTGATAACCAGGGATTAATTAGAGAGTCACTTGTTGCTTCTTATATTCCAAATAGCTTTAATCCCTGAAGTTCCAAAGTAATAAAGACAGCAATATCATCACAGGAAGAACAGTCCACCTTTGGTCTCATGTTGTGTTAAACCACAGAAAATAATAAAACCATAAATTACATAATTCCCTTGCGAACAGCAGTATGTAGAGAGAAATGCTGGGGTTTCTCATTCTCCATGGCTTCTCCACAGGACTGTCTGGCTATGGAGGGCTACTGTTTCACTGCCAATTGTGGCACAGACCCAGCTGAAAACCTGGCTTCAGCAGCAGAACAAAGATCTCTGATTAGCAATTCCAAATAGCTTGTCTTGGAAGGAAGTCACATTTATTTCAGCCACCAGAAAGAATGCAGGGCTAAAATTAAAAACAAACAAACAAACAGAAGAACCAAAACCCACAAATACAAAACAAACAATACAAACAAACCAAACCCAAACAAAACAAAACAAAACAAAAACCCAACCAACCTGTTGAAAGTTGTTAAACATGTAGATTTCTGAATTGTGGATGAACACATGTGGCAAATTTGCAGTCTGATGTTTTCACTATGGCCATTTACTGTGCAGTGTGTAAACTTCTTTCTTCATTCTACTGACATGAAAAAACAACCATAAAAGGAAACAGGATACCCCAGGCCATGACTGAGGTGTCTCAAGAGTTATTCGAACCCCCTAAGTTCAGATACACACATCGCATCTAGCTAGGTTGGGATCAGATCCCAGTGCATGGCATGAAGCATCCCTGCCTGCTCTCAGGTATGGGAATAAGAGCCCAGCAAACAAGTTAGAAAGGAGCTTTGACACTCCAAGGCCAATTCCCCGATCTAGACACCTGGGTAACTGAATCTTCATGGAGCACCTCAAAGTACAGTTGCCTGTATTTTGTTTTAGATGTATCCTGAGACTTCAAGCCCTGGGGTTTCTTAACATGTGGTCTGGGGACTACTGGAAAGGCTGTGATGATCCACCAAGTGCAAGACACTCAGCAGAAGGAAGGGGAAGAACTTAAAATTCCTCAAACAGATCCTCTTTCCAGTGGTTTAGAAGCAATTTACAAGACCCTGGGGAATCCTCTGTGTGCAGAGCTGACCTCCTTCAGGTATGACGACACAGCATTGCAGAGTGCTGTGTAGGCAAATCTTAAGCACCAAACTGGAAAGAACAGAAGGAGGAAGCAAGCTAAATAAAGGGGCTTAATTTGCTGTCTGAAGTAGCATTATGACAACAAGTCATAAGATTTTTTTCTAGTTACATAATCAGCAGCAAATTAAATTACTTAGGTTCATGGCTTTGAAAATGGTTTTGCTAGTCAACCCTTCAAAACCTCACTAGAGGGGTTATTGATGAAGATACCTTATACAAAATACTTCCTAGTATCTCTCCTCATTTTAACTCAGGAGCAAATGCTTTTGATCATGACTGGAGATGGAATGAACTGGCTTAATTTCCTGCACTATTCACTCCTCATTGATTGAATATTTTAACATGGGGATTGACACAAAAAAATCCCTCTCCAGAAACAGCCAAGAACCCAATGTCTGGAAAAGATGTTGATACTAAAGAAAGAGAGGAACACTGTGAATCTTTCTAATCTTCCCATCAAATATAAAGTCTTGCTTGTAAACAGAATCATGGAAAGAGTCAATATAATTTGAAAAAAAAAGTGTCTTAAATGCATTAGACCAGGAATGTTTTAAGCTAAATTTTCTGTATGTATAAATGGACCACACACTATCAAAATTGATGGGAGAATGGAAGTTTGGCTGTCCCTAAAATCAAATCAGTTATAAAAAGTAGTACCCAGCATCAGCTTATGTAAACCAAACCAAGGACACAGTGTGGAAAGGTCTTTTAGAGAGTCTCAGTCATCAATCTGTATTTGTAAATTCCAGTAAAACCAAGAGCAAAGTTGAAGAGGATTCTTAAAAAGGGTTTGAAATTTCTCTGAAGTAATTTCTGTTTACCAGAGGATGCAGCAACATTCAGAAACAGGCAAATTTATCTCCTTTCAATTTAGTGGTGAAGCTTAGTTTTCAAGTGCATTAGTGTTGTTATCCAGTCTTTTGGTAGCATGAGGTGTGTTGATGAGTTTGCTGGTCTAGGATTTATGTTTGTTTTCCCAGCAGGTAACATATAAGACAGTCACTTCTAGATGTACCTCACCAACACTTTCTATAGAAACCTTTGTATTAATGACTTCTGAGCTCTTTCACCATACTGCATACCCAAAAGGAGACCTGACAGGACAGAACATTTAAATTAAGTGATGTCATTTTGAAGAGTCAGACCAAGAGGGTTGAAACTACTGCTGCCTAAACTATTACTCTTGTAGAATGATAATATCTTATTTTTAGAACATTGAAGCATGTCTCGCCCTGGAGCTCAAACAGTGCTCTAATAGTTATTAATGGCAGCTGTCAGGTATGCATCTATTGACCAAGAATGAGTCACACTGGCCATACCAGAAGCCTCAGTTAGCTGGAAAGCTGGGGATTTTTTTTTCTTTTTTTCTTTTTTTTTGCTTTTTTTTCCTTAGCTTATTCTGTAGGCAGTATGATAATGAAATATCAGAGTGTTTATCTTCAGTAGCCATTAGGACAGACTAATGAACTTGTTCTGGAGATACAAAGAGCTTATCACCTGCTTTGTCTGTAAATAATACTGTTAAGGAGGTAATTTCCATCACTGTAGGTACTCTCAAGTTAATTTAGAAACTACCAGCTTTTAATTAGTAGTGCAGCCACCATACTGTGTGGCAAAATCTTGCAGAAAGCCCTTCAATTTATTAGGGAGCTAGAGAAATACATTAAAAATACCCTCCTCCCCATCTAAAGAGTGATTTGAAGGTCTCTAATACCAATATGATTGACATTAATGGTTAAAGGGAAATAATTTAAAATTTTATATTTCTTTGTCTCCGCAAATTAAATGACTTTCAGACACATTTCATTTTTATCAGGCTACAGTATTTGCAAATTTAATTTCAAAGCATGATTTCTACATGCATAGGTTTGACAAATCAGCTACTGCCTTACAGTAATTAGTATAGGCATTTAATTCATGCTTTCCAAACCAAAGAAGGCAACTACAAATAGTATAAAATCTTCAGCAACAGTGCCTGTGAACCCTCAAGATCAAGCAAAGTTTGCTGTTAAGTTTTTATGCCAGAAAAAGTATAGGGCATGCAAAGGCATGAAAACTGCACAGAAAATCCAGCATATAGTTGCCTGCATGTTAAACAAAGAAACAAATACAGTGTTGGTCTGTATCCTTCATTTCAGAATGCAGTTAAAAATCCTGCCCCTCGCCTAAAAAATCTATCAGAGAGAAACTGCTCTGAAGAGAGAAAGACACCGACAGAGCCAAGGGGAGAGGTCTCAGGAGACCAAGCTGAAGCCCAAAGGGAACAGCTTTTTGTGACTGAAGACCCATGCCCCCCCACTGCTCTTGCAGGGCTCTTCTAATGTTGCTGTTTTCAGGTCACCATTTAGTGGCAATGTATTTGCAAATGCCTTTGCAATAATAAAATGGTACTTTAATGAGTAAGAAAAGTGAGGAAAGAGGAGGAGAAATGGCAGTGGAGAAGACAATTAAATAATTAAATGAGGGAGTATGAAGTCCTTTTGTTAGTATTGTACTACCCTTAGCATGAATTCCCTACCAAGGTGGTCTTATAGATTGGACATGCCTAAATACATTAGACAAGAAAAGATTAAAAGGTGTGCCTGAGCCATAAACCAGCACATATTCACTGTTATTCAATCGTGCTAAGCAATGTCTGGTAAACTGTAAACAAAGTGCACACTAGGACCTCTGGACATGAAGATATATTCTTCTCTCTCCTGGCAAACAAGCTGATGTCATGCTTAACCATGCTTTTCTGAATGACCAGATTGTCTTCTGTACCTGGCCTGTCCTCACCACTGCACTGGTAATGCCTGGTCTTGAGCCAGCTCCTTCTTTAAACGCGGTGTGGTGCAAGGCAAAGCAATCTCTCTCCTTCAGTCTCTGCTTCTGCTCATTAAAAGCCAGCAGTCCCAGATGGGACCCACTTTTCCTACCTGAATGCTATGGAAACCATAGGCAATTACATTTTTGCTCTCCTGCTTTTGGACTTTACTTTTGTCTACATATGTGTCCAGATCTCGTCTGTGGTATGGGTTTGTTTTACCTCTCTGGAAGCTTCTTGATATTCCATGTCCAGAGAAATGGCTGGTGTACACACTTCTGACCCCCGGCCCCTTTTTCTTCGATATTATGACAGTTAATATGAAAAGTAGTGCTGCTACTTGAACAGTCTTTGATGAATCACTAGTAATAACCCAACATTTAATCCTAAAAATTGGGCTACCTGTCAAGTTCATCTGCAAAGCAATTTCTTTAATTTCCACTGATGGATGTTTCTAACAGGATCATCTACCCCAGATCAATATCAGCTGAAATGTGATTTGGCTTTGTGATCTCTTGGGGCATTAGCCTGTCCACTTGCTGTGTTCAAGATATTCCATCTTTTTCTAATGCTTCAGCTGAACATAAAGCAGTAACGATCTGTCCAAGGTGGATGTTATTACTGCCTTGACACCTAAGCTGCATGCTGGATTGAAGCTCTTGAGCATCAGCACACAGGCAATTCTAACTTGAATAACTTGTTAGTATTTCCAATGAGTCCATGGTGTGCCATTCTCATATTTTGCAGCAAAAGTTCCATGCCCTTAGTACATTGCTAGGTCATGTATCTCTTCCTGCTATCCTGTAATTCAGTTGTCTTTCGCCAGGTATATGGGTTTACAAAATTTCTCATGTAAGTAAAGATGTGTCTGAAATACTTTGGTAAATGAGGCCATAAAGCACATTCCTATGTCTGCACTTGTGTGGAATGGTTTTCTGTTTTGTCACAAAACCCTGTATGCAGCATATGGTTAAACCCAAGAGGAAATGTTTGTTTTCCTTGTGTAAATTCCACTTTTTAAATGTAGGGTAGTTTCTCCACAACATCTCTTACAGTCTTTGGAGTTCTTGACTGAGACAAATAGGAGATGTATTTTGTTCTGAGGTTTACGTCAGGGGCTTGAGTTGGTCTTTGTGTGTTTAGTTATTCCTCCATGATCTTTTCTTTTGTATGTGACTTATGGATGGGTAACAAAAAGAAAGGTTTTTCCTCCTGCTATTCATTTATATTGTCAGTTCTGTGGGCCATTTATTAATCTATTTTTGTAACAGTTTCTAACTCTAGCTGAGGTTGCTCATGAGAGGTTCTTATATTGTGGTGCAGTAGCTCTCTTGCCACAAGTCATGGCTGTTTGCTCCTAAAGATCCCCAGACTGAGATGTCCTTCCTGCCCTGGGGAATCCCCTTGGGATTCTTGGCTACAAGTCAAGGGCGCTTTTTTCTTGCCTGTTTTCTAATATGAACAATCCAGCCATGCACATTTGAAGCTGCTGCTCTTCCATGAAGGTATTATGAGGCAATAAATGAGCACTCATCTAGCTCTAGTCCAGAAGGCAAAATAACCATGTCACTGCAGCACTTAGCCCAGTCTTTGCTGAGACCCAGTAAGCCATAGGCACCGTTGTCATATAACCAGGACTGTAGAGTGCATGGTATGCCAGTAGTGTCTCTGCATGGTACTGCACCACAGAGTTAGGCTGGCCTACCAGGAAGGGTGCAGGGAGGGTTCAAACATGAGTGTATAGCTCTGATTCTCTTATTAAGAATATATCCAAGGTACCCTGCGACAGCTTCAAAGAGTGGAGTTGCAATGTTTCCTAGACACTGCTGATTAAGCACCTCAGAAGCACAGGACATATTCCTTATATGAATCAGAAATTCCTGATTTGTTGCTTCCAAATAATGAATCAGGAAAAATTTCTAAAAATCGTGACATTGAATTTCAGGGAAAGTCAGCAAGTTCTGTTAAAACTCGAGCATGAAGATACAGATTTCAGGGTAATATTTATTGATATGTAAATATAGGGAGAAAGGGAAAGAATATGCCTCATTACAAAGCAAATTGGGGTTTCAATTTATCTTGAAAATTCAAGAGATGAGAGATGAGAATGGCTTTGGTGTAGCTCCAAATCCAAAAGAAGGTAACAGTTCTATTTCATGACAACATTTGATTTTCCAAATCCTCTTTTCATGCCAGTGTTGAACTTCTGTAGTGCTTTTACAGAGGTGGGATTGTGCCGGACTACCCTGAGATCCAAAGCTGTATTTTAAAAACATTTGGAAAAGACTTATGAAAATTGAGACCCTTTTGTCTTGGGAGTTTTCAAATTGATTAGGGTGTCAAGTAAATTGTGATGACCCTGGCTGGGAGCCCTTGACTCCTTCCTTCAGAGCTGAGCATCTCCTGGTAGTTCTCTCTGAAATGGACAGAGTGAAGCTAAAGCCTCAACTTGCAATGACTGTAGTGCTTAAAAATGTGAGCTAGTCTCTCATTCTGGTCATTTCTGTGTTGAGAATCTGGACTAAAAAATTTTCCTGTTAAAAACGTCCTTTCCAATTTATACTTCTATGAAATGTTTTGACCTCAGCACAATGAAATCATATGAAAAATGTTTCAATCAGTTCTTTTCGGAGGCATTGTGATTTACTCTTTAAGTATACATGTTCTTCTTCTGTTCCCCAGAGTCCCACCCCATTTTGAAATTATTTGTATTTTATTCATAGTTTTATTGTTAGAATGCTTTCCAGCTGGAAAGCAGCTTTTTAAATAAAAACAAAATAAACAAGGGGAAATGGATGTTCTTTGTTTAATGTATTTTACATAGTAATGGTTGGTATCTTTTTAAATAAAAATAAAATACTGGCATTTTTCACACACACAGAATTACAGGGAAGTTGTGGTATATCTCTGTTTATAGTCTCAAATTTTTAATATGTAATAAAATTGACTCTTTTTCTTTTCTTTTGTACAGGTATAGGAGCACAATAAATCAAAAGTAATGTTACAGGGTTATAAGCATTTCTAGCAACAATCCCATTCATCTGAAAGCCATTGGATTTTTACTTTTTTGCAAGTATTTCTGTTGTGATTACATATATATATCAATAGTTAGGAACTATCATCTGAGTAGATATGAAGCATTAGTCTACTTTGTATTGTGCACATAAATATGCATATGTGAACATGCATGTACATCTACAGTATTTAGGATAAAATTAATATACATGCCCATCTACATTTATACTTAATACATTTATAATATACATTTATACTTAGAATCCGCCCTGCATACACCCAGGTATGTTTATGTAATGATACCTTCAACTAAGATGCAAAAAAGTAAGCCATATTTGACTTTTACTGATAGTGAAAAAGATGATAAGCAAGATTCAGCTTTTAATATCATTTAAGACACACATACCCTTTCCTATAAAGCCTCAGTGCTGGGCAGGAATCTGCTAATGCCAAGACTTTGGCATTTCAGGGCATAAGTTTGGTATTAAACAGACTTTTAATTCTCAGCAATTGTTTGGTAGTGATAAATGCAGCTTCACACTGACAACCCCAGTTGAGCTGATGGGGCATGCTCTCAGATCCACGCATTCAGTGCCATGTCAGTGCCAGGGCAAGGGGCATCCAGGCAGGGAGTTCCCATGCTTCACAACTGCATGGGCAAACTCCAGGGACTTGCTGGACCTGTAATTACAGCTGCTCCAATCTGCAATTACAGATTCATCTGTCCAAAAAGGTTCACCACCAGGACTGAGGGAGGTTAGAACCTGTTGGCCACTTGTGGGGGAAAGTGACACCAGAGATGAGGTTGGTAGAGCAGGCCAAAGAAACTGGGCATACCTCTTATTTTCCTGACTCCTCTGGCTCCTTGCACTGGGGTTGTGTGAGCACTGACAGCACATCCCCCATCCTGCCAGCCACCAGTGCTCTACTCACCTTTCTCCTTCTGCTTCAGTGTTTCTGGCCAGTCCGTATGCAATAGATTTGTGTAGCTTTGTGTTGCTGGGCTTTATTATGCCAGCTGAGTAGAAAAGTCTCTGCTCCTTATGGTGCCAGGGCATTGATATTTAGGTCATCAAACCCATGATATAAGGAGTTTCTCTATGTAGATACTATAGATGAGGTCAAAATTTCCTGAGATCTTCTAGAAGAAAGGTGGTACCATTGTTACAGTGTAGAATACAGAAATATCTGAATGCCCAAGTCTAGAGATCTGGGGTGCTGTGGGAAGCCGGGTCTACTGGTAACAGCACGAAGTGAGAGGGTGGCCTTGTCTACAGAGAGCTTGCAAACTCAACAGACAAGATAGCTCTTTTCACAAGTGTGCAACCAAGGCATAGATGGCCTATGGGGCCTTGAGAGATCATGTATGAAATGTGGTAGAAACAGGAACCAGATTCTGACTACCCCAGTGCTGTTTAATGTCAGATCAGCACTCCTTGCTTACCTTTTGCAGTCAGAATACTTTTTTGTATTTATGATTCAAAAAGAGAGAAAGGGATGAAACTGAGAAAGAAACAAGCATTCCAGAATAAATAAAAGAGGAAGAAGACACTTTAAAAGACCCTTAGGAAAGGATAACTTTTCTCTCCTTCCTTGCCCTTTAATGTCAGAAAAAAACATGATTTCATGAATGTCTTCATGTTGATCTTCCCTGCAAACTCTCACGTTGTTTTGCGTGCTCTGAGAGTAGTGTATTTTCAGTCTGGGACGATTGATCCCTTTGAGCTCACTTGAAATACGAGAAGACAAATGGAGAAACAGATTTTAATCTTGTCATCTTGGCAGAAGATGGTAATGGGTATTTGAAAATGAAGGATGAACTGTGAAAATGAGAATCATGTTTTCTTTTGTCTGGAGCTCCTTGGTCCCCAAATTATTCATATTCTGAGGCTGATTCATCATCTTCCTCCTTTTGTTTAATTTTCTTTTTACAGTCTGAATCCAGTGGGAAAGAGAAAGAACACTTTTAAGAATTTCTTTTCTTGATTAATTCTAACTTTTAACGGGATAGAATGAATGAGCCTGTTTTCCCAGGTGCCCTTATTTTGCATTTTTTCCCTGGGAGCAAAGCCACACTGATAATAGTTAGGCAAATTTTTCAGAACGAAACAGGCAGGTGTTGTGTTTGAGATGGTGTCTGGTGCTACAGGTCATTGGTGCCATGAAATCATTCCCTTCATAGTACTTGATACTGCTGAGAGTTTTGCTCATAGTAATACATCCTTGAAAATACTAAGAGTATTGCAAAAATTGTTGTGTCCCGAAGGTTTCATCAGGAGAGAAGGATAGATCTGCTTTGAACCAACCCTGCAATACCCTCCCCATGCTCTTCTACTACAGTTTGCATTTTCCTTGAACTGGCCATTTCTACCATAATTTTGTCAATACACCCACTTCAGGAATTTTAAAAGCCAGGTCATTTGAAGTGTGACTTACTGCCTTCTTACCAGCTGTAAGGAAGAACAAAAGGGTCACCCCCACCCTCATAATTTTATTTGTATCATCTCCTTAATTCCAAAACCTGGTTATAAACTGCCTTAATTAAACCATGCCTCTATGGTTTACCTCTACTTATGACAAAAACAACATCTCTGTAGAGCAGCTTCCCTTCACTTTTTTAAGAAATCAATAATTGTAATATTTTTATATGTATGTGTGTATACAAATGTATCCTTCGTAACCTGTGTTCTTAATATCTTTTCCGGTTTATCTGTAGGTGCTCTGTATAGAGTAGTTTGGATATATTCTGCAGAAAGGGTGCTATCCCATATAGTACACTTGCCAGAAAAAAAGGTATTTTCTAACTTTTCCACAGATGTCTGAAGTGGATGATACCAATGGTAGATATTGTTATCTGTCTTTTGGGACAAAGCAGGATAGTGGAAATGAGTACACACAGAAGTAATGCAAGTAAAACTATTAATTTCCAAAGCTTTATAATAAGTCTAATCCATAGTTTCATTTTTCTTACTTGTAAATTCACTTCCTTATTTGATCTTTGAAATATTACAAACCCAAATCCATATTATTTCTTGAGCTTGTTGTTAGCAAATTCGAGGGCATTTAAAACAAAAGAGGAACCATGGAATGGCTAGCTAAGTGTCTCTCATTTTCCCCTCAAGGCCTCCTCATCACCAGCACTGTTCATCACCTCTGCTCCATGATGTGGCACCTACGTCAGCAGCAGCACTTTCTTCACAAGAGGAAAAGTAAAAATGGTGCCTGTTTTCTTCAGAAGTCCATGGGACATTTTCAGCGCTCACCATGCCCGCCAGCCAGGAACCTGCTTTGTGATTGGCCCTACACTGCTTTCTCTGCTGCTCTCCATAGTTGTGCAATTATCTGTGTGAGAGTTTAACGTCATGCAGAAAAAAACCTGAACAAGAATACTATGCACATCACATCACACAGGTGAAATAGTTCCTTGGCAGGGGCCAGCCAAATCCAGCTCCTTTTAAGCCCCTTTTAAGGACTGAGTTGCAATTTTAAGGTGCACTGGCTTTGTGCTGACCGAAGGAGTCTTAACACTTTTGGTGTTGAGCAGTGTGTGAGTACAACCATGGAAAAGGCAAAGAAGCCCTAAAGCGGATCTCTAAAAGTTTTACATCTAAGTCAGAGCCAGCCACCCTTCCAATACTTCTTTCCAAGTCACTGGAAAGAAATAACTACTTCCAAAGCCTAAACTGGGTACCTGTAAGACAGGTCACTCTACAGAGTTCCTTGTGTCTTCTTATTGACCATAAGTTGAGCTCAGGGTGATTGACTTGGGCTTAGACATCTATCAATGTGTAAGTGAGTGAAGGAAGATGACCCCAGTTCACACAGCCTGGAGGTAACCGTACCCATATACACTGTCTATTCTACAAAGTGAAGTTATCTGCAGAGGGCTTCAAGGTTTTGCCATAAATTCTTGGAGGATGTGTGCTTTGGGGGTTTTGTAAAAGCAAGGATAATTCGCCTAACTTGTACAGGTACAAGTGATGTGTACATAAGCTGAGCTGTAGAACTTCTACAGAGGAAAATGTTTTACACACTCAGTGTTTTATGTCGCCCAAGATAACGTGGTACATAGTTAATTTAATGAACAACAGACATAGTATCCAATGTAGCACATTTAAAATCTTGTAAGCTATGCCTCATGGCATTGTGTGATGTTAAAAATTGTGACAAATCCAAAAGAATGTTTATTAGGAAGAGGCAAAGACAAAGCACCTGGGAATGACCCAAGCTACAGTGTTCTCTCAGATTTCTTGTTTGGGGTGTTTTTTGCTGTAGGTGACAGATAGGAGGAAAAATTACAGAGTATTGACAGAAAACCTGTGAAAATTTACATACCTTTATGGGGGATATCTAAGTACAATGTTTCACTACATCTTCTCTCATGGCAAATCTAGACAATTCTGAGGATATCCAACATGCTAACCTTCATCCTTCCAAGTCTATGCCTTTCATCACACTCCACTCATTAAGATTGTTCTGCCTGTTTTTTCTGCCACTGTGTCATGATGATGTTTCAGTATCCAAAGTTCCTCATTAGTACAGGCATGGGAGAGAAATGCAAAAGAAAAACACCTCAAGTTCATTTATGTGTGTGATATTTTAACTAAATGAAAACATTTTCACTACTGTGTGAAGCTGGACTGAATGTTTCTGTTTCCAGATCTTGTATGCTCTGCTGGGGGTGAGATGTGCTTAAAGCAAAAATACCAGCCTTGAAACAGAGAACTACTGGTTGCTGATCTACTCAGTGCATGTCACCAGGGCTTTTCAGTGAAAAGTTTAGAAGTGAAAAACTGATCTTCTTCTCCATTACCACCATGTTAGGGTGTTTTGGGGCATATGAAAAGCATGTAAATTAAGTCAACAGCTTTTCTTGAGAATTAGCGTGCACAGTTAGGCAGTTTGCAGGTTAACATCTGAAAAGCTGATTTGACAAATGGCAAGGCTAAGATCAGTTTATTTTTTTCTTCATTTGAACAATATTCATAGGACATTTTATGCATAAGATGTTCAAATCCAGTGAGGAAATAAATTTTCTCTGTGTCTTTATATTTTAAGTATAACTCACCCCTGCATGCTTTAATTTTACATTTCAAAACTCATCCATTTTCTTTGTATGCAATATTTTGGGACAATACATTAGAACCTTTAGATTTCAACCATTAGGCACTTAACGCCTGCTGCAGCTCCAAAACTCATCCTGGTATCTCTTGTTTTGTGGCCTTCCAAAACTGCATTGGAAATCGGTGCCTGCCCTTCTATGAACTCTCTGTGCACTCAAAACATTTTGTGTGGCTTTTTTTGCTAAGTTTAATTTCAAGTCTTCTGATCTTTGATGGATGTACAAAGTCATTCAATCAGTCAGTTATCCTGCAATATGGGCATCTGAGTCATATGCTCTCCACCAGCCTTTGCTTGGTTAAACACCAGATGGATGAAACAGCTGTATAAATCTTTAATCTCTGTGACAGCCTTTCCTTCCTTTATTCTTTGACTTATGTGGTTAGTTTTGCTTGTATGTTCTTCCAGTTAGGGAGTTAACCAATCTCTGTC
This sequence comes from Astur gentilis, assembly GCF_929443795.1. Taxonomy (NCBI): domain Eukaryota; kingdom Metazoa; phylum Chordata; class Aves; order Accipitriformes; family Accipitridae; genus Astur; species Astur gentilis. The sequence goes on along the minus strand of NC_064881.1, from coordinate 1,513,738 downwards.
ATTCAGATCTAACACACTTTGCTTGTCTTTAGCTTAGGGGATTCTATTTTTATATTGATTTTTCAACATATACATTAAATATTTAGCCTGCATTTGAAGTGATATTGATGTCTTTGATATCTTTGTTCATTATCTGTTAATCTATCAACATTGCTGGTATAATTAAAAACACACATTATCATGACACCTTGTCGTTACAGTCTCTTCCTTTGGAATAGTACTTTCTTGTAAGATAATCCTCTCCAAAACTGTGAAATTTATAACCAATGACTTTTTTTCACACCATTCTTGTTTGTAGTTGCACTATTTCTGCAATCTCACTATTTCGATAAAATAATATAAATCTAAACTAAAAGACAATAGCAGAACTATCTGTTGAAGCGTACATCCTTTTAAAGGGTTCAGCTTACCTTTTTTCTAAATTACTGTCTTTTATGAACATAAATTTTGGAACTCATTTGAGCTCTGTCTAGGCGTTGTGGTTTAACCCCAGCCAGCAACTAAGCACCACGCAGCCGCTCACTCACTCCCGCCCCATCCAGTGGGATGGGGGAGAAAATCGGGAAAACAAGTAAAACTTGTGGGTTGAGATAAGAACGGTTTAATAGAACAGAAAAGAAGAAACTAATAATGATAATGATAACACTAATAAAATGACAACAGTAGCAATAAAAGGATTGAAATGTACAAGTGATGCGCAGGGCAATTGCTCACCACCTGCCGACCAACACCCAGCCAGGCCCTGAGCAGCGATTCCCCACCCCCCCCCCTTCCCAGTTCCTATACTAAATGGGACGTCACATGGTATAGAATACGACGTTGGCCAGTTTGGGTCAGCTGCCCTGGCTGTGTCCTGTGCCAACTTCTTGTGCCCCTCCAGCTTTCTCACTGGCTGGGCATGAGAAGCTGAAAAATCCTTGACTTTAGTCTAAACACTACTGAGCAACAACTGAAAACATCAGTGTTATCAACATTCTTCACACACTGAACCCAAAACACAGCACTGTACCAGCTACTAGGAAGACAGTTAACTCTATCCCAGCTGAAACCAGGACACTAGAAGAAACCAAACTTAAAATAAGACTCTGATACCGTGATTAAAGGAGCTGATTGTAAGAAAGTATGTGTGGTACTAAACCCAGAGGAGATCCCCCAGATCAGATGATATCAAGAGTGTTTGTAAGTCCAGAAGTACTGTGCCCAACTAACCTTAAAAAGATCTGGGATAAGACTTTTAAAGAGACACATAATACATGAAGTGAATCTAGAGACTGCAACATGGGAAATTTTGTGCAAAGGCAGAGAACTGTTTAATGCATTTGAATATTGGCAAGTCTTATAGAAAGAGGGTGTAAACTCCTCCAACCACACAACTTAGAGAGAGGATAAAAAAAAATCCCCTGTGAAGAATGACTTTTTTTTAAGGAAAAAAACATGTTCAGCTGGTTGGTCTGGTTAGAGTCAAGACAAATTTCTTTATTTACCCCTTCTCTCCCCAAAAGAATGTTTTATTTTGGCCAGGATCACAGTAACACTGTATTCACTTTGCTATTTAGGCAAAAGGGAAATGAGAGGCAAGTGGTGAATACTGATGCTGAGTTAGGATAGGCTATTGTGGCACCATTGTTCTGTAGGGTACACCAGCAATGCTTTGTTGACTGATTTTACCACTCCACCCAGAAATGTCATTTCTGAGTTCAAAAAAATTCCAGTCCAGACCATCAAGGGCACAACCAAAGAAGTCCTGAGGCTTTTCAATAAGAAAAGAAATTTTCATATGGAAAAAAAGTAAGAATAAAAAGTAATAGGAAAGCAAAAGCTTTCATATCTTATATGAAAAACATGCCTTTGACATATATGAAATAAATCTAAAACTCTAGGATGTCACTAGAGATGATGAGATGCCACAAAGACTCTAGAAGCTATCTGATGCCCCTGAGAAGCTTTAATGCTATGAAGTCCTAAGAGATGCTTGAAACCATTTAATTTTCAAATATGTTATTCTTTATGTTTGCTCTTTCTTTTCTCTGTACGTGTGTGTGTGTGTGTATGTGTGTTTAAAGTTTGTGGAATAGAATAGGAGTTGAGAGAAACCTTTCTTAACTAGCCTTCTTCTACATGTGAATAATACACTGTCTAAATGAAGTAAAGGGAGTACAGGTGTAAGGACATGTGGGGTTTCTGCCTTCTCCTTGGTATTTCAAGGATATGATTTATAAGAGCCCCATCATTTCAAGGTTGGCAGTTGACTGATTTCATGCTCTCTTTCTAATAGCTTTTCAACTCTGCGTGCTTTTGTTATCATTTTTCATATCCACACACTGGGATTTTTTTCAAGGCAAAAGGAATCAGAGTGACCACAGTGCAAAGTAATTTTGTTCAGAGTAGACACTCTTTGTGATTTCTTTCTCGCATGGTAGCACAAAATGCAGAGTTGTTCATATCACTGTGTAGAACTACAATCTCACAATAACCAATGCTTTGACATGTTTGATGTGTTTCAGGCATTTCTGAAGTATTTCTAAGCATATTAGCTATGAAATATGAATGTACTCTTAATATAGGGAAATAACATTGAACTTCAACTATATTCTGCAAGAAAAGATCTATTCCTCCTTCCAAGGTGTGTATAGAGTTAGGTAGGGAGTTTTTCTCATTTCAGTTCTGTGGGAACGTAAATTGTCTATATCTGTATAGAAATCTCCCTTTGAACTTCCAGATTGATATCAATACCTATTTTTCTTGCAGTGTGATGCCAGTTCCATGTCCCTTTTTTAATTTGCCCTCCATCTGCATGCAAAAAAGTCCTTCCTGTCAATATCAGTTACCCGCATGTAGCCAGAGGAGATTGGATCTCACACCATTCCAGCAGTATTTTTCAAACTGTTATAGCTATGAGATGAAATCTTTTTTTTTTTTTTTTTATGGCAACAAATTCCAACAGGGAACAGGAATAATTTCTTCTTCATGGAAAAAAAATTTAAGCCTTTGAGAACATCCAACACTGTCTTCCTCAAGGAAGTTAGCTTAAAAGTTTCTTAAAGAAGTCAACTTAAAAGAAAAAGTTTTAAAGTGACTTTTACAAAATTGAATATAAGGTTGATGGTAGACCTTAGCATGTCTGGTCCTCTGTTGCTATGGAACTAGGAAGAATCTGCAATCTTTTCCTTTTCCCTTCCCTATGGAAGCACACTTTCTGCATCAAGATTTTTAGAATTTTCCTTGTGTTTTACCTGTGCAGTTTGAACTGATCACTGTTTTATTGTTGTTTTAGCATAGACAGAAGGACAATGAAATATTTCATGAGATTTGGGAAATCCTCATTAAGCAAGACAGACTGCTGTATTTCTACTCCACACATAAAGATGCACTTGAAATTCAGTAATATTTTCCCTGCATATTTTCTGCTTTTAAATTTCATAGCTTTTGAAATCATTACAAAGGAATCAACATTAAAAGCATTTTTAATAAGCCCATTGTGATTATCTTTGGGCAACATAACATATAGCAACCATATTTCATTCAAGATTTTTATACCCTAAAGGATTGACAGGCTTCATTCCAATAAAACCAAACCCCAAAGCTCTGATATTATGTCCAAACAGACAGGACAGTTCAGTCCAATTTGTTTAGGGTTACATTTTGCAGGAGTGTTTAATTTTTATTATCTACAAGTCAATGCAGTCTGTTCTTTTTTAGTATAGATGTATATGCATATTAATGTATACATATGCATATGTATAGTGCATGTACCTATAGGTTTTTATGTCAGTTTCATGACTATGACTTGCTGATTGTTATCAAAGACAGTCTAAAAGGTTCATCTCAATATTTTGTCATATTCTGCTGAATGAATGTGTTTGTGCAAAATGTTACTGACAGAGGTCTCAGAGGAAGCCTTTAAGACACAGGCAATTCAGTATGCCACAGCTGGAAGAATAGTTTCCATAGACACTCAGCATTAAAATAAAACAACTTTATTCAGCAGATGGAATAAAGCATTGTACTGCAAAGGAATTCCTTGGAGAGACACTTCATATTTTAGCTTCAAGGAAGTAATTTAGAAGACAACAATATTTGCTCTAGTCCATGGTGGGCTTGTCCTTGTTATGATAAACCTACCTTACCTTTCACTCTGACTGTGAAGATGTTTCAGTGATGATAAGGAACTAGTAAATCTGAGAACAATTTTCCAAAAAGGAAAACATCTGAAATATCTTTTAGAGAATTAATATTTTTAGCTACAGTGGTCAGACTCCTCTTTCAAAAATATCCTAGTCTGAGTAACAGTTCCTCAGGCCTGCTGAGTCACTGCAGATAAATCCCTCCAATAATCAGGGTTTCATGAAAATAAGGTAATGATTTTAATTTGGTTTGAAAGGTGTTTTGTGATCTTCTGATTAAATGTATTCTGTAATAAGCAGAGAGTATATTACTCAGAAAGAATAATATTCTTTCCATCTGGCAATATTCTTGAAAATGAAAAAAAAATTTCAAGACATGCCTTTCTGGAAGGCAGGAACAGAGAATGTTTTTCTTTTCCCTTGTTTTATCTTGTCTTTTTGAGTCTGTAATAACTAAACCAGAAAACAGGGTAGACCATGGTATCCACAGACGCTGAAAGGCTGTTCACACAGGACAAAGCATGATGAAGAGGGAAGGCAAAAGGACCTCTGAGGAATTAAAGTGAAAAATCAAAGAAGTCAAATAGAAACAAACTGCAAATGCTGCTCAGTCCAGCTAAATATATAGTAGCAATAGGTATAACAGATGATACCAGCCTGGATAAAACAGAGTGGCATTTTTTTCACACCTTGGTTTTTTTCAAAACTCACTTCTCAGTCAAAGCAGATAACACTCCAACTGAGAAAAACTGATTTGCTGATAGTCTTGCCAATATGGAGAGGGGATTTTACATAGACAAAATCTTGGCAGAATCTCTTATTTCCTCTTAAGGCACATTACTGGACTCTAGGCTGAGATGATATGGGTGAGGGAAAGACAATGTAACAGTAGATGATAAAGAAGGAAAAGGAAAAGGAGAAGCAAAAATAAAAATAAAAAATCCAAAGGGATTTCAGTATTACTTTTATGTATGTAATTGTGCAGATTTTCTGCCTTGCAAATAACACATATGTTAACTTTCTATGCAAGTGTAAAACCAATACTGATCTGCACTTTACCAGAAAAGGTCTTCTCCATGCTTGTCCATTTCTAAAAGTGGAGGAAGTGTTAGTCTGTAAGGTCTTTAGGCCACAGACTGCTCTTTCTGCCCTAGCTACTTAGGGAGACACACACGCATCCTAAGCATTATTTACTGTGATAAAAATGAATTCTCTGAATGATACTGACGAAACTGTTCACTCAGAAAGAAGCAAGCAGTTCATACACAGGATTATTGTATTACCACCATTTAAGCTTCAATTCAGCAAAGCACTTGAGTATGTGCTTTAAATCCATTAATTGTTGTTAATTAGTTGAGACCCTCCTTGTAACACTGACAGCTTACCTTTGAAGACACACTATTCAAATTCACCACAACGTACAGTGAATAGGATTTTTTCATGGGCTTAACTTTCCTGTCTTCTCTGCCTTTTGTTCTTTCAGGCCCAGAGTGAGGACTGCTGCTGCATTCATAAACTTAGAGGTAGAAAGAGTCCCTAACCTGATCCCTTTAGCAATTGCTTCTAGTTTTATTGTTGAATTTCTGGTTTTCAGTTCTGTGAAGTGCCTGGGCTGGGCTGAAATTAATTGTGAATGAAAGAATGGCATTTTCAAATTTGTTATGACAATCTGCTTCCTTCATTGAGATGCATAAGACCTAGTTATTTCATTTTTTTCCAAGGCCACTTGCATAATTCTTAGAAAATATATTGGCTATGTGGTGGATGACTCAATTGTCCTGGAATAAAATACTGCTTTGACAAATCTACTTGTACTTCTGGGAGTCACTGAATAAGTGACATTCATTCTTAAAGCAGGCATTTTCTGCTAAATCCCCAATTTAAATTATTATTTATAGTTACTAAAAACATTTCAGTGGGGATTTAATTACCATTCTCCATTTTCAAGTCCTGCTTTTAGAAAGACTTTGAGTTAAAAGCCCTATTGCAGAGCACCTACCACTGACGGATCAGATTAACAAACAGGTCAAAAGTTTCTAGTTCTTCTGAAAGCAATACAACTCTTTCAGAGACCAGCTTTTCATTTTTTTTCCCTTTGTTTCCTTTGTTCTTTGAGGGAAAGGAGTGCAAAGAAACTCTGTTAGTATTCTTTCCTACCCCAGTTTGAGTACATGTGAACTGGAACCTTAAACTTGAAGCATTCACAGTGAACAAAAAGGAACTTGTGCCATTCCTCAGTGCTATCTATTAAAATACAGTCTTGATTTGTGCTAGCCACAGGTTTTGTGTGGGCATAGGCTGGTTCTTGTCCTCTTTTCCTCCAAAGCAGGCATACCATAATAATTTTGCAAGCACTGCGTTTCTTCTAAAGCCAAAAGACAAAGCAATGCTTCAATAGCTACTGTGAAAATACAGGGCTACTGTGTATCTTGTTTGACTTACTTTTCCTTTTCTTAATTTTTCCTTTTTTTTTTCCCTTCATCTTCAGCAAAGTCATTCTTTCCAGCCAATAGAATAGATGTGGATAGATTTGGATTAAGTGATGCCTATATTTAGTGTCTTAAATAGCAGTCAGATCTGGATCCATTGTTAGAGCCTGTCAGAAGAATCAGAAGGATGGAGAATTTCAGTAGGCTGCAACAGCCAAGTGAAAGAGATGTAGTCAGCCTGGAAGAACAGAGAAGACTGGCAGTGAGGATTTTTGGGTATGCTGAACAAGAATAGCCAGATAGGGACCATGCCGAAGCAGGGCTACAGTGGGAGGAATGAGGGTGGGGACTGAAGGACTGCAGAAAAGTGGAGAACTTGAAGCTCTTGGGTGCTTGGGCAGGTCAAATCAGAAAGACAGAGATTTGGGCAGGGGTTGGAAGGAGTCAAGGAGTAAGCTTTGGAGCTGGAAAGGTTGGAGGTCCCAAGGATAACTCAGGGCTTAGAAGGGAAGGAATTTGGCACTGAGTGAAGTATCTCTTGTCAGGACAAGTCCAAAAAAACCAAATATAGGATGAGAAAGCTCTAACAGGCAACAACTAGAAAAGCCTGTGTTTTGCCTGTTAGCCAGTTTTATTACCTCTCCTAATATACAACAACTGCTACTAAAGCCGTAATATATACAGACCATAGTCGTCTTTGAAGAGATACAAGCATAAACCTGACAGGTCTGAAATAAGAGGTTAAATGTTGGGTGGATTGGTGAGCAGGTGCAACCATGGACTGGGAAATGTGAAGACCTCTGGTTGTGGTTTAAAACCAAATGATAATGCAGTGTCTAACTGGAATTGAATACCAAAACACTTTAATCACAGATAAATGTAATTTTACAAATTATTGGATTTGTCTGCTCTGCAGGTGGGACAACATTGGCCAAGAGAGAAGTTGGTTGAGTTAGGCTAGAATCTAGGCATGCCGTGCATAGGTCTTATTCAAGGCTTGGTGGTATTTGGGTCCTCTCCTGACAATAACCTGATAATAACCTGGGCATCAACAGTTACTGGATTTGGTAGAGAAAAATTAGATTCTTGATTGTCTCATTGAAATTCATGCAGTGTCCAATGACTCTGTCATCATCACTTCGTGCTCACAATCTGCTTGTCTCCAGGATTACACAACAAGCATTAGGTTGCTCACTCTGGCGTTACTCCTCTATTCTTAAAACTAAGCTGTTCCTTTATCCTATGGAGATAACTAAAGTCCATACATTAATAGTATTGTCAGCTAGACCTAACTTATTTTAACTGCTACACAGCTCACCCTTTATTATATAGGCACTCCTATAAATGTCCATATGGTTTAGTTCCATGCATTGCCGTTTGTGAGATTACATATACACATTGAGACATTCTCCAGATCTTAATATATGAACTAATTGTTAATGCCAGTAATATAAAAATTTGTCCAAGTAATATTACTAATTACAAATGTGGCATTATTCACATATCCAATTGTCCAGTTACCTGTAACATGTTTATCATTCTCAGTGCTGTTGTGTACCAGAGTTAAGAATTGGTCTTTTGTGAAAGACACTGCTTGCCATCTAGTGCCTTGCCCATAGGTTGTTATACATGTGTTGTTGTACTCCTGTCCTACTGCAAATGTCTCCACCACCCATCTTCCAGCAGTCTATTGTGAGAGTCATGGCAGCAGAAGTGTTTGTGGGTGGATGGCATATGCTGGCACATGTAGCACATAGCAGTCCTCTAAGCACAACTAAACAGATTTGGTATGTCATGATGTCTTTTTTGACCTTGGTGGCTCAGATGGATTACCCAAATATCTCAATCTGCATTTTTTCCATTGTTTCATCCATCCCCACAAAGCACTGGCTGCCATCCAGGAGTCAATATGGATATCCAATGCAGTACTGGCAACTGGGCCACTAACTTATGTGGTTGTTCTGTTCCTAGTATTTCAGATGCTTCTTGGACTCCAGCACAGGTGTTGCAGATTTCTTTCTCTTGGGCTGTGTGGCTAGCTTCTCATCCCAAATATCTGTGGCTTCAAAATCCCAGTGACTGGCCTCAGATTTCATCAGGGCCCTTTCAACACATGCCCCAGGAGACTCCACATGAGGAAGTATGCAGGATATTTTATACTTCTCCACCACCTCATGTAAGGCACAGTCAAAGCTGTACTGCAACTTGTTTCACTTGTTAAAAAGCTTACTGTTATTTGCATGTTCTGTGACCTTGGTTTTGTGCATGGGTCGTAGTGGTTCCAGCAGCTGGCTACACCCAAGAACATGCACCCACCAGAACCCTGCCATTCCAAAAAAGGCTTCTGGATGAAGACCAGATGTTGCTTGTTTCCATACTCCAGATCCCAATGGGAACATTTGCTACCGTGATCTTAGAGACCAAGATCTCGTCCCTTTTGATCAGCAATGCAGCTGTCCTGCCTATTGACAAGCCAACTCCACCGCTGCTTTGCTCCGTGTTTTGCTGTGCTATATCCCTGTCCTCTTGGGCAGTTCTCAGAGCTTCTCTTACCCACCCATTACTGTACTCTAATGTACTACTTTGTTTTCCAGAGCATCCTTCTCTTCCTCCAGTTTCCATACTTCTTCCAATGAAACCCAGTGTGCAAAGGCACAACCCCACTGTAAGGAAATACTTATCTCCCCATCCCCCTCGCACATGTTGAACCTTTTCTGTATTGGTGTCCCAATACCCAGGAGTCTCCCTCTTCACCTTCACATAATCCCTGACAAATGGCAAGATGCCATCAGGTCAAACACTGTGCCAGGGGGGCCTGTTCATGCTCCCATCCAAGGAGCAGGGATTTCTCTTTGTTTTACACTTAAACATTTTACAAAGTTTTGTCCACACACATACTCACATGAACTCACACCTCAGTCTTTGGGGCTTGGTGAATAGTGTGAGGTTACCTCAGTCATCCTGACCTTGGGCAAAGGCTGCAGTGCATGTCCCTGGAGCAAGGTCTTACTACAACCTCACATCCAGGGGCCTAGTGCCCATCTGCCCCCATGTTACAGATATCTGTGATTCGTGTAATTGATATCCCAGTACTGACAACACCAAATGGCAGTGTGGATATTAACTGGACTTAATACAAAAACACTTTAATCACAGGTACATGTAATTTTATGAATTACATGACTGACCTGTTCTGTAGGAGTGTTGACGGCCAGTGGTTCCCATTGTCCCATAGTCCTGGTGCAGTGCTGGAGGTCCCTGGTCCTTTCCCTAAGCAGCCCTGGGCACTGCCAGTTATAGGACTGGGTAGAGAATACCCTATTCTTGATTGTCTTGCTCAAATTCAAATATGCTCAGCACCTTCACAACTCCCACAGTGACTGACACAGTAGCACCTTTCACAGTCATTAACAGGTTGCTTAAGCTCAAGGTAATCCTCTGTTGTTACTCCCTTGTCCTATGGAGTTAACTAAACTCCATATCCTAATACTTTTCACCTAGGCCTAATTTACTCTAACTGCTGTTCCCCTGGGTTGAAAGCAAGGGGTATTTTCAGCTGTGTGCAAGGCTGAGGATTCTTGATCCATCTGTAAAGCAGACAGAGACTTTTGAGTCCAGAGAAGATGGTTAGATCAGGCACAGTGCCTCTGAACATGGGTATTTAGTGTTAGGACTCTGATTTCAGGAAAGTGATGCAGAGAGGAGTTCTCCCCTTCTCTTCCTCCGCAGTGTGCAGGAGGACTGAAACCTCCCAGTTCCTTTATGCCTTTTAAAACATAAATGTAACCCTGGAAATAAAATAGCCTGATGGCAATTAAGAATTGCTAGTAATATATTGCACATACATTCTAGAGAGAGCATTCTCTCAGTTGAAACTGGCTGGAGAATAAGTATCATATATGGATACCAGAAACCACAAACAAAAAAAATTGAGCTACTTTGAAATATTCACAGAGTATATTAGAGCAAAGCTAAAGAAGTCCTCTCAGTGAGTAACCAAATTAAAATTTTGGAAGAGGAAAAAACTGAAAAAATACTGTTTTCATCAGTTTAAATGCAAAAGACATTTTGCCTGGTGAATTGCAAACCTGTACTTAAAGAACAGTTTTGATCAGGTTTGGCTCCAGTACTTTCTCAGGTCCTCATCTGAATTCTTCTCTGCAGCCCACACTTCATTGCAAAACCAGAGTCATGCAAGCCATTATTAGACAGCAAAGAAACAGAAAGTTTTTCTCTTCAATAAAAAGAGTGACAATTTCAATTAGATTTCTCAGGCATTTTTTCCCGGACTCATGGTATTGTAGTTAAAAAAAAAGATTGATCAGTTTATTGGATTCAGCCACCATATAGCTTTCAGTGTGTCAGTCTGGATTTTTAACAGCCACAAAACAGAGAAAACCTAATGAGAAAATGGTGAAACTTTCTGTATTATTCTTTGGCATTGTGGTGAGCTCATAGATTTGCTAAACATTCACTATAACTTAGTTTAAAATGTCAAATTCTCCCCCTGTGTGTAAGACTGATCAATTTACCATTGACCAAATGTGATAGACTGAATTGTTATCTCAAGCTGTTTGTCTCAAAGGTTGTTAGGTGTGAGAGACTGGACTGTCATCTCAAGCCATTCATCTCAAGAATTGTGAACTGCTTATCTCGAGCCCTTTGTCTCTGAAATGGCCTGTCTAAGCAGGACATTCCTCCATCCATAAGGACAATTACCAGGCCACTGAGGCATCCAGGAGAGGAAACAGGCTGAAGCTGACAAGCATGAGAGAATGTGGAGGCTACCATTCTCACGGAAACTGTAGTCTTTGAGATAAGATACTGGTTTCTGGTGTTGATCAGGCAAAGGTCGTGTGATAGATGAAACCTGCAGTGTGTGAACAGTGCATGAAAAATACATATGTGCATACCTCATTGAAATATGGCCTATAAAAACCCGTGGAGACAAGCCGTGCTGTGCACCCACCACCAAAGAATTGAAGACTGAGGACCAACAGGACATCACTGGATCCATGGTGGTGACTATCCTTGCAAATCTATCCTGACTGCTTGCTTGATTTCTGCCTTTACTTCCATTCTATCCTATCACTACTATTTTCTACTTTTATAATAAAAACTTTTTTGGGTATACGGCATTTGACCCTGTTTGTCTCTTAATCTTGCTCTTGGGATCATACCAAAACCTTCCCCGACATTGGATCAGGACACCAAAAGCAAACATTTTCGATCCACTGTAAACAAAATTTTATCACTCCATATTTAAACTATCAGGTGCCATTTCAGTGTAAAAATATCTTCACACAGATTCCTTGTGAATTATTCAGCTTCTTCATATCTTGAACCACTGAAGGGAATATTCTTAAAAACAGGCTGATGATTTACTTTGGCCAGTAATTAATGCCACTTGCTAGTGGCCTTCAGCAAGGGCACCAATGGTGGCAGGTGACAATTCTTAGAGCTGTTGTGGAAAAAACCCACAGCCTTTGAAGTTCCTAATCAAATAAACAAATACTTTGTAACTGTAAAGGCCTGCATGTTCCCAACAGACAAATTTTGGCCTCTGAGAACTGATGATAATTCTGCATTCAGAGGAATCACTGGTGCCATGAAGAAGGTGCTGCGTTCTCAGATCTCCAGTGGTGCCCACAGTATTTTCCTGGAAGTCCAGTTTGGTCACACAGGTGAGAAACACCCAGGCATTTTGCTTATTCATTTGTCTTCTCCAACACTATTCTGGTGAGAAAAAGTCTTCATGGCAGGCACTATAACAAGGCTAATGGAGATAAATTGAATTCCCTAGCAGGCAGCTTCTTCCTCATTATATACCTAACATACTACAGCACTGCCCATGTTCAAACTGGGAGCAATCTCAGGCACCAATGTACACTAGGTATGTGCAATAACCGAGGGCTCAAAATCAGCCCTCTGCAAAACATACTTGCACCTCTCTGCAAAACTCCATCAGAGTGCATTGAACAACCACTAAAAACATGGTTGGTTTATGCTGTTTTTTCTAGAAGATGCTCTAATACTTGATCCTTGCTTTTTAAACCATTAAATAGCAAAAATATTTGAGATTGATATGTAAGTTCTTATTAATATTTTGTACTTTTATGCCTCCATTTTTATCATCTTATATTGTCTTTGGTACAGAGAGTATTTTCCCCATTTTTACAGTTTCTGTGGTCCAAAAATACACTGCCTTCAGAGTACTGTATGTAGAAATGTATTGGTATGACACTGATGGAGAAGGCTCATGCCTATAGGTCATAAAAGCTCACCAAAACTGCTTTTAGTGATCAACAGATTTTATTCAGCGATAGGTCTTTTTTTTTTTGGGGGGGGGGTGGGGGGTGGGGGGGGGAATCAGCCATGGTTTAATATAACTGAGATAAAAAGCTACTAAACATTCCATAAGAATAGAGTTGGAAATTAAGGACATTTCTCTTCCACAAGAACAAACATTCTTCAGAATTATTTGTCCTAACCAATCCATCGAAACTGAGCGTACTTTTTTTACAAAGTATTTTACAGGGGCATTGTGACTGAAATATTTTAGACTATGACACTGATGAAGACTATAGAAATTTATATACACTATTCAAGGCCAAAACTAATAGGGGAAGCATACAACAAAGATGTAGTTGAATCTGAGTTTTCACATGACTACCACAAATTTGTCATGTCACTGTCCTTATGAAATAGTTATTTTATTCCATCAGCTTCCCAAAGACCAGTTTCAGTCCTCCTGTTCTTGTCCACACAGTAACTTAAAAAGCATCTCTGTGGGATTAAATTAATTACATTTATCTACAATCCCGTCGTTATTCACTTTGTAAGTTTTCGAAAAAGTAAAACAAGTTCACTAGACTGGACAAACCACTTCTTCAATCACAATAAGAAATACTAATTAAATCCCTTGCTGTAAATGCGCAGTATTTCATTGTCTTTGCAAATGTTATTGTTAAGAGTCTACACCTGCAGTAGTCAAGATAGATGCTTCTAATTCTTCCCTGCTATTTATACCCAGGCAGCCTGGGATCTTACTTTCCTTACAGTCTCCAAGATGAAATTATTTTTTGGTCATTATGAGTCAAGGTGGCATTACTCACCTGGAATTTAGAGTGATTTTTTAATATTGTTTAATGTGCCCGTGGAATAACTTTGGGTTTATTCTGTACTTTTATTGGGATAAAGCTTAGAGCCCTGATTAAGGTAGATGCTCTGTGTTCTAAAAATTGACCAAACACGTACAAATCTCTGACAAATTTTAAAATATCAAAGACAGTAACTTAACCACTGAACATGGCTGAAAGAGCAAGAGAATTTGCAGAAGTTTCCACTCCCATTTCCTGAACTCATATATCAACTTAAGACATAGACCAGATAGATAGACAAATGAGAACCTGTGACCCACACAGCACCAGTAGCATCACTCAGCAGGACCTTTTGCAAGAGGCTGAACATTTAGGAATGGTGTTTTAAAAATTTAGATAAACAAAACTTGCTTAATTGAATGTTCCTTCATTGGCATCTTCATTACAGAAATTAATTCTGTTCCAGCTTAAATGGTTTTCCTTTCCATTTGAACAGGGGCTAAGAGGCATGCAAAATTATTCCTTTCAATTGATCCTTTTTTTCCAGTGAGACATTACTTTTCATTCAGGATTTCTGAAACAGTTTGTGTGAAAAACAGCCTAGACAGTACTTAGATTTTGGCAGACATGCTAGACTCTTTGTATCTTCAGTTTCTATTTCACAAAGCTGTATTTACTTGTAAGCTGTGCTTACAAGTACCTGAATCGAAAGGGAAACAGTGAATTTTTTTTATTTTTTTTATTTGCTTAAAGCTATTACTCTGTGGCTCTGCAAAGTGTTAATAAGGCTCTAATTTTAGTTGAAAATTCAAAGATTCTTCCCATGGAACTCCTTTGGAAGTCAATAGAAATTCTGTATCCAGATTGCTAGTAGAGTCAAAGGGAATGGTCCAAAGACCTCTGACGCTGAATAATGTCCCATCAGTGTCAGTAGGTCTTGAAGCAACTTTTAATGCAGCAACTGCCATCATTAGGTCTTGTATAAAAATATTATGCATTTAAATATTAATGCTTTTAAAGTTATTGCAATTGGAATGGGATCAAATATGAATAGTTCTTTCAGATTGTTTAGACATTAAATACAGATAAACAGTAGCAAGCAATGTGTCATTTAAAGTTCTACATTGTGTATTTTTCATTAAATATATAAAGAATGTTTCCAGACTATCAGATTTTTTTTTCAAACTTCAGAAGAAGCAAATGTGTTTGACCGAATATGCTGGTTATGCTGAATGTCATGTGAAGGTTATTGCAAAAAGTGAAAGATTGTTTTCATCTTAGAAACTCTATTTATGTTCAACAGTACTTGGAATACCGTCTTTATATTTATATTCATGAATTAATTGTCTCAGAAGATAAAGTGTACAGAGTGGGCAAGATTGATATCTGATTATAGCCTAGGCTTCAAGAGTACTGGCAATCTGGATTCATATTTCTTTGGAGGAGGAGCGCACAATGACTTGAATTTTCTGCAACTGTAAATTGACAGTCTTAATCCAGCCCTATTTATTTAAAACCTTTAGATGTATAACTTTAGAAGTGATGTAATAGAAAAGGTTATCTTGATGGTGAGCCCAGAGTATGTAACTCTTAAATTAAATATCCAGCTTTAATATGCAGCCAAAAAAATGAATATTTCATCTGTAAAAAAAACCCGTATTCTACTCTTCTCACACGTATAAATTGTAGCTCCAGAGAAGAGAGTTAAAACAGAGTAAAACTGATATGAGAAAAGACTTGAAATTGCAGATGTAACACTGTCATCCACATAAATATATTCTTTTCATTTAATTAAATCCTATAGTAGTGATTTCTTCTCTCCTCTGTCTGGATATCAAAAGTTTATCTAAACAGACTGCAAATATATGGTAATGGTGTACAAAAATAGAGACTCTGCATTTGTGGAGAGTAATGATAAAGCTCATAAGCAAGGAAGTTGGAACACATGAAGTGAAAGATGTCCTCCCACTAGACAGTTACAATTCAGATCCCCATTAAAATCTCAGCAACACAGAGAAAACAACAAGGAAGTGGTTTTCTTACACTATTTTACCCTGACAGTTTGCAACATCATGGAATATTCTGAAGTGTACGTTATAGAATGGGTCATTCCCATTGAAAATTTTGGCCTGGTGTCCCTTTTCATGGCTTCACAACTCAGTATTTCCTTTAAGATCTGCCCAAAAAGAGTTTCACTCATTCATTCAAAGCTACTTGACCTTGGCTTCAAGCCATTAGGTGTCATGCTTTACCAATAAAATGAAACTACAAATAAATGTATCCTAGAAAAATGAACATTAAAGGGAGCTGAGGAAACAGTCATGAGATTAATTAAATTAAAAACTCTTTACAACAAAATATGGCAAGAGAGATAAATGAAACACTGGACATTACCAAGAGATTTATAAAAAAATTGGGCATTTTTAGAAAAAACTCTAACATAAAGGACTAAGGTAACTTTTCATCACCAAAGTAAAAAGGAAAGCAATCAAACTATGAATATTGCATGCTTTGGAATTAATTACCCACTTCTACCACCTTGTGGAGGCACAATATTAATTAATACGACAGGTCTGTGTAGGAGACAAGAGCCATCAAGTGACTATGCAATAGGCTGGCATCTGACAGAGTTGTTTTATGAGCTATCATAACCTTCCTGTGAGGAAAGGACTCTTGAGGAGTATCATTCATAAGGGTAAATATGGACAGATGTGGGATTCTTACACTGATCAAGTGCAGTGGATCATTCGTACTATTATTCTCAATGATAGCACCTTTGCAATTAAGTACAAAGTTCTTTTAAGAGACAGTGGACACTTAATTCTGTCACATGGAATGAACAAAAGTATCTGCAACCATCTTATTATTACAACTGTACCTGGAAGAAATAACAACTTTGGAGCACAGATAACAGGATTGACATTTGTTTGTACATTGGCATCAGTCACAAAATGCAAAAGCTTGATGCCCATACAAGCAACAGTTAGGACAACAGAGTTTCATGAGATTTTGTGTTTTAAGAGTTTGTATCGATAAATGGGGTTCTAAACTCTGGGTCTGACCTTGTCAAATGATGTTATAGAAGTATGAAAGCTCAGAAACTGAATCAGTGGGAAGAGGAGGGAAAGCTGATGTCCCCTTCTCATTTTTACTGTCCTGAGTTACGTGTAGTCCACTACCCACCATTTCAGCACCTGAAAAGGCCTCATGTTTAATTCAAAGTTGCATCCAGTATATGCAGCACTTCAGGGACTCTTTTCTGAGGTCAGTGTTTGGCTATCCCATTACACAGAAGAGTTAGTCTATATTACAATAAGAAGCAGTGCTGATTTCAGGATGGGACTGTAGGGGGGTTTGTTTGTTTGGTTTTTAACATTGAGAAAACTCTAGTCTTGTCTCAGGGAAAGAATGTCCAGTTCTGTCTGGAGTGCTCCTGGAAAACATCTTCCACTTTAGTTTCATCTGAAATGAGCCCAGTTCATGATCTCTCAGACAACGCCATGCTGTGAACCACAGCACAGTGAGTGGGAACAGTCAGAAAAAATGCACTGCAGAAGGGGACTTCTGAGCAGAAGAAAAGCTGTAGACACACATCCAGAGCAGTCTTCTGGATCCCAGAAGGCTTTCAACATCAGAAGAATGTCACCACTACAGGATCTCAAAACTGGACAGTTTGCACACAAAATTCAGGCTATCCCCAAATGCCACATACTTTAAGGAATTTAAAGGAAACCTAAATATGTTATGTGAATAAAGCTTACTCCCAGCTTATAAACATCTCCAGAGCACTGGTGCTGCAACCTGCAGTATGAGTTCTCATATCAGTCCCAATTAATCCACTCTTTGTTCAGTTAACATATTTTTAAAATCTACAGGTTTTGCTCAATACTGTTTTTTCACACTTGTTACAAGATTCTGTTACCGATATTTTGCCAAGAAGTCTTTCATAAAGCAACTGCACAATATGTTCATATTCAGTATCTCTCACAAGAGATGTCCCCACCTGTGGCAGCTTTAATGAGATTGCATCTTTTCTTAGATTAAGTAATCTATCATCTAAGTCCAGCATCATTTGTGTGATGAAAGTCCTTCACGCCATCTGATTTTCATTCTTCAGACATACTGTATTCCAGCCTTGTAATAGGTTGTGAAAAATCCATCAAGGGATTAACCAGCAGATGGTTGACTCTCCCCTCCAAGATTACAGAAAAGGCAAGAGCTCTGGGTAAGGACTAGAAGGAAATCTGTTTGTAAAGAAAGTATGTCTAGGTTCAGGTTAGTTAACTCCCTGGTTCTTTACAAGTATGTGCTTGAAGAAGTTGAAGGAAGCATCAGGTTCAATTTCTGAAGGGAGAAGAGGTGTGCTCTCTGAAAAGACTCAGGCTAATGAGGGCAGACGAGGTGGTAGGGTTTTTTCTGTAGTTTGGCTCAGAAAAAAAGAAGTCGAGGAGAAAGTTTTGGAAGCAAGGTTGAAAATTTGTATTTGATGCAGTTGTAATACAATTTAATATAGTAAGGGAGGTAAGGTTCCCTATATGGTTTTGCTGTCCTCGCAGATTCCCTAAAAGGGAGCTCCTGCCTGGAAATCTCATTTTGTTGGTTTTTGAAGTGTTGCTAGATCTTCAGAGTCTTGCTGCAAAGTGCTATGGAAGGGTCAGCTCTTAAGACATGTTGGTCTCTCATGGAGGAGGACTGAAAAGCTTAAGAAATTAATTTGGATTTTCAGTACTTCACCTTTCAATTTTGCTCTTGCAAACCTTCAATGAAAAAACAGAGACAGTATACTCAAAACCCAACAGTATGTTATACATTAAAAAAAAAAAACCAACCAAAATATCAACACTCCCCGCCAAAAAACCCCCACCCAATATTGTACTTTAGAAAAAGAAGACTATAAACTCAGCTTCATCTCAGTGGCATTGAGGTAATGACAGGTAAGGGTAAATAGGGAAGTCCTACCATTATTCTACAGGATTTCCAGTAGTACCCTTCCTTTTTCTACTGTGGTTTGTCAGTTGGATCTCCTAGCTACTGTTGTACACAATTCTACCGTCTCTCAATCGCTACCTGTTTGGTCATTTGGTCTGGTCTTTTCCCTCAATGCCTTTCACTCTCCTTAGGGTCTCTTGGCCATGGTGGAAGGGCCTGATAGGCTGGAATTGCGCCCCATACCTTCTTCCTAACATGAAAAAAGCGGTTTTTTTCTTTTTTTTCTTTTTTTTTTCCCTTGCACTTCCATGAAGTTTGCTACAATGCCATGCAACAAGAATTCTTGAAAATCTTTTTTTCTTTTATGTCTACCTTCAAACCTTGTATTTCAGAATTCATATGAATAAAGGTCTGTATCTGACATCATTCTGATAGAAAGTATAGAATCCTTACAGCAGTGTTAAAGATCTATGTTTGGGGACATTGCAAGGCTAATCGCACTGAGATCCTGTAATCTCCTTGGTGTTCTAGGCTGGGAAAACTATGTGAATATCTCTGCACATCTGTGGCAGAGGACATAGTAGAAAACTAAAGATGTTAAAGAAGACAAAAGGGCAGCTTTGATCCCTTAATGAGAAGCATTTTTTAGCTATAAATGTTTTGAATAACATGAGCTATTTAATATGTTTTGATGAAAGTCCATGTTGACATAAATTGAGATGTATCTGTATCTTTCTATGTCAGAAGCCAATTTTGCTAAAACTAATAGTCTACTTTGCTTAATGAGAATGCTTTTCTTGTGGATAACAGCTGACAAGCTGGGCTAATTTTAAGATGTTGTAATGTGTATCTCAGTGAAAGCTTACTAGAAGTTTTTCATCATGGAAATTATTGTAGATGCAGCCGATAAGGTTTTAAATAATATTTTACAACAAGATCGCTTGGCTCACCTTTAGAAATTTCTTCGTGATAACTTTATGTAGAAATTAAAGAAAAATTAAAACAAAAATTTTTCTCAACCTATTAATTTTACTACAATCACATAGATTTCAATTTAGCATTTTTCTTAGCAACAAAAAACTTGGAAATTGAATTTTATTGAAAATAATCATAGTAGGGCAACTTCATTCTGTGTTTGAATTAAATCATTACATTGGCATAATTGTCACTGTAGGAATTTTGAGAACAGAATATGTATTATTCTAGATATCCCTTTCAATAAAATTCTATTTATCCTAAACCTATGATTGATCAGATTCAATCAAAAGACTTTGTGTTTCATTTTCCACCAAGTATACAGATTGTGGTGGCTATCTAGCAAAACAGAATGACAATTTGGTTTTTGAGTATTATGTGGGGTAGAGCTGTGAATAGCATCAGCTTTCCTAGGTAGAAAGGTGATACTGATTTGAAAAAAAATTAAAAACCTGATTACAAACAATTTGTTTGTCATGGGGAAATTTTTTTGTTTGTGCCTTGGAAACAAACTATATCCAGCTTTTATATATTAACTGAAAGTTTAAGCAACTGGTCTTAAAAAGGTATATTAGTAATGAAAGATCTCTTACTCCTATTTACCTGTGAGCCTCTTCACCCATTAGCCTTCCATTCTAAATTATTCCTGATACTACTTCTAGAAATAAGATTTGTGAATCAACATCATGATAAGTTTACTTTTCTCAAGTTAGGTAGCTGAGTATTTTACCTGCTGTGCTACAAAGCCTCAGGTGACTTTTACAACTGAATGTCAACAAAACTACAAGCCAAAGGTCAATCAGCAGCTATTTAATCAAAAACAGTATGAAAATTAACTTTGATCTAAGAGTGAGTGATTAGGGAATGGAACAGACAGAGATCAAACAATCCTCTTGCTTATAGAATAGCAGGCCCAAGACCAACACAGCAATCACACAGCACAAGGATGTCCGACCTGTATCTCTGTGCAAGATTTTAGTTTCCAAGGTTTTCAGCCCCAAGCTCTAAAATACACCTGAAAAAAAGGACTCCACTCAAAGCTTGTTATTTTAGCCTGGTGGTCATGAAAAATGGAGTTTTTAAGATCGCTTTATCTTTTAACACTAGTAGAAGCAAAAAGTTACCTTCTAAACCCAGAAATGCAAACCATTTGACAAAAGCATTAAAAAGAATGTAACTGTTCTGAAGTGCATGATTCAAGCCCTGCTGAAATTTTGGTGATCTGTTCTCACCACTTCCAGCCCAGTGAGAGGTGTGAGAGGCAGAAAGTAATTCATTTGTCTCACGGTTCTGCAGTTCATCAGTAATATTTCTGCCATTCTGTAATGGTTGAAGAGACCACACAAGGCCACAGAAATCATAAATGTCACACTAATAAGCAAACAGCCGTCATAAACTTTCTGAAGCTTTTGTTTATTTTTGATGTGATAAAATCTACAGTAGACTAAGGAGACATTGGGGGAATGTTTTAATGCAACTTCAGAATGTCTTACAGAAAAAAAGCCAAGGAAAGCAGTAGACATGTTGACTAGGTGGTTTCCTGCTTGAGAACCTACATGGCTATAATAGTCTTTATTTGAGACTCTATCACCTGACCTTACTAAAAAGTTCAAGAGAGTTATTTCTTCCTCATAGTGAATAAGCAGCTTGCTTTGACAGATGTTACACTACTGTTTCAGAATTACCCTCTTTCCCTGTGCCTTACACTGAAACTTCCTCCAACTTTCTCACTTCAAGGGAATCTGATTTCCAGTTTGAAGCACTAAGGAGACAATTTACATTACTTACATCTTTGTGATAGGTAATTAAGTAAAAAAATAGGTACTATTCCATGCATTGCTAAGAGCTTCTAGGTTGGATTGAAAAACTGTTCAAAAACATGGCATTAACTGTTTGAAATCTTGTATTGAGCCAGTAAGGAAGTTTCAAATTTTGATAAATTTAATCTTCATCCAAATTTAGGATATTTTCTTTTGTTTAATAGTTTTAGATGAGATATGATAGCAAATTATTATTTAAAATACATGTTAAATGGCTTTAAAAGAATGTTTGGAATTTTGTTTTATTTTATTTGAGATGATATGTTACCCTATTCTACCTATCTCTAATCACACTACGTACCTAGTCTCATTCCTTTTCTCAGAATTATTCCAGCATGTTATGAAGTGGTAACATATTGTGAATCATGGTCTCCAAAATAAACTCATGAAAAAGATTTAAATCCTGGGATGCCAGCAGAAATCAGGAAAGCAAGCATATTCAACCTGTGGATTTAAAGTCAGTCTTAATCAGCAACCGCCCTAAACTGAATGAAATGTCCAATGATTTACAATGCTTGTTGTTCAATATACCCTGTAGACCCTCTACTGAAGTTAAATAATTACACAGCTCAGTTGATTTTTTCATTAGAACTTGGGAGAGCTTTTTGATGACTCGGTGTACCATGACTTCCTATTGGAGGGCTGAAGCCCAAGAAGTTTCCTTTCTGAAGTAAAAGTCAAATAATTCTCAACTGAGGCTGTGCACAGTTCAGCTTCGTTAATGACTAGTAACACAATCCTGCATAGTATAGGTGAGAGTTTGAACATGGGGATTTAAATTAATTCAGGCTTTGAGCACTGGGTTATTTTCCTTGCTCTATGGATAGTCACAGAGATGCTTGACAGGTTTCTTATATTGCTCCAATATGGTCAGGATCTTGGTGCAGTCAGCATCTACAATCCATTACAGCCTATCTGTGCAGTGACACATAATCAAGCCGTGCATCACAGAACAAAGGTGAGACCAGTTCCTGCCCAAAGAGCTGGCAATATAATTAAGATAGATCATACAATGCAATCTAGTGACGTCATAAATATTCTTATTTATTGGCTTCATCCCCAGCCGTGTAAATTTGATTCATGCTCCCAACTATGAAAATACAATTCTATATGTCAATACTAGCAGGATTGTAAACTTGATAAAAGAGACAGGAGAATGAGTCTCTTCCTAACCAGATCTTACAATCCAGAGAAGCCAACACAGAAAAAAAGGTGAGGGTGGTACCAGCGGGAATGCTACAGGGCAATGCAGATTTTTATAATGCCAAAGAGAAACAGCTTAACTTGAAGAAGACTGGCATTTACAGCTGCAGTTGCAAGTAACTATTTGCAGAATGAACAAAGTAAGTTTTCTTTTGAAGCCATCCTTACTAAGTGTATTTTCCTCAGCTTCTCATAACATTGACTTTTTCAGTAGCAAAGCCACTCTTAGGGATCATTACACTAGCTTCTGGGCATATGACAGACTTCACTGCCACAGTGAAAAGAAATAAACTCAGATCACCAAGCATCAGGTGTTGACGTACAACATGTCCTTAGGAAAAAACAGTGTTCAAAGTAAAAATTAACTGCTGTAACCCATCTTTTGTTGGGGTACTCTATAGTTCCAACAGCACTGCAACTTTTTTATGTTAATCAACACATCTACCCATATGGCTAAGCAACAGTTTCTGCAAGGGGGGTTTTGACACAGTTGAATTGGGTTTAGTAATGTTTAGGAGACTAAAATGATGTAGTGAAATAAATTTTCTATGTGTTTTAATCTTTTTTTGAATAGAACAGCTCAACAAGTGAAACTGTCCTTTGAACCTCTGCAAGCTCTTTCGTTCGAGTGAACTGGGAGTATGGACTTCAGATGAACAGAACCTTACATGACTCAACTCTGCTTGCACAAATTGTCATATACAAAATTATGAATCTTGTTTGCATTATCACAAACACAGGGATGTTTACTACTTCATATTTGTTTTTTTTTAAAAAAAATAATATACATGTTATCAGTTGTGCTACCAACAAATGGCTCACCAAAAACCATGGTTAAGACAAAACTAACAGACAATATTTAAACTCTGTGTTTTTATATATTTCTTTTTTTCTAACAAGATGTTTGGGAAACATTTTCTGCAAATAAGATGGAAATGAGCAATAAAAGTTGTCTTGTTCTTGTGAAGAAATTTCTTCTATGACACATGCATCTTCTCGATTGTGAAAACATTTGCTTCCTGAGAACAGTTCACATTTGCCAACTTCTGTAAGATTATAGATTACCCACAGCAAGCCAAACCCCAACCTCTCATTCCTTGGGCTATACTTTTCATTTACAGCAGTGAAAATCTAGAGAAATTCCTTTTAAGACATTTACTCTGATGACAGCTTCACACCACTTTACTGTGAAAAATATTTTTAAACCTTTCAAACCTCTCTTCTAATCCTATTTCCAAAGCATTGCCAAGATTCTGTTGCCCTCAGAGAGGAAGGAGTATAAAATTATAATAAATTGTAGGCATTCCACATAAAGATATTAAGCACATTTATCCCAAAAGATTGTGTGAAACAAACAGAGTTAGAATGACTTACCTCCAAGATCCCATTATTGACTAATTTACTTTCCCATTATCCTGGATAAAATGAAATGCCACACTTTATTGATTTGTCTGTCTCTTTTTTAAAGGACAGCAAGGTGGCAAGTTTCACCAGCAATCTGAAGTGGTTTAACCAGCAACCTAATTGCAACCTGAAATGGTTTTCCGATCTAGAGACAGTAAAATATTGGGATCTTACAGGGAAGAATTTGAAAGGAAAACTGTCTTGATCTGCTAGCATGTGATGCTTCTCCTCTATCCTCACAGTTATGTAATGTGGACAACAGATCATTGAATTGTAGTGCATAGTATAATATACATTATTGGAGAGAGAATCGCTAGGGCTCCAATTCTGGGGACAGAGACCTCTTTTGATGCTCTTTTCAGGCCCAAAAGAGTAAAGTAGAACTTAAATTGTAGGACATACCAATATATTACTGTGCATATAAGAATGCTGGTTGAGGATCATGGGATTATTCTAGCTTGCTTATATGTAGTTCAGCTTTTGGAGCAACAACTAAGAGGATTTACTGGGTGAAAAGAGCTGTTCCCAAATAAAATAGTTTATATTCATTCCCACATTGTCTCTCCTGGCTTGAAGTATACAATTTGCATATGTAAGGTTTTGAAAAAGTAAAGAAATTTAGATAATTCATTTTCTTTCTCAAATGAAATTTGAGAATTTAAATAAATTAATAAAACTTAAAAATTACCTTAGAAACTGCTATGCCTCCAGTGTAAAAGAAAATAAAGACTGTAATCTTGCAAGATCTAGAGCTAATATTTCTTATTAAACTTGCTAACAGACTTGGAAAAAAATAGAGACTTTTTAGACCCCCAAAGTATTGACCAAGTCTGAAATAGGAGCTGCAGCCACCAAAGCTAAACACTCTTTGGAAACAGCACATCATAATTACAACTATATCATTTAGATCATCTCAAAGAGGACTTTTGAAACCTGTGGAGTTGTCACTGCCAACCAAGGGATGAAAAGGCCAGTGCAATGATAATCAGGAAACAGCAGAAGTAGGCTTGCTACATGCTTATGTGGGTTTTGCTTTAATGAGAGATAGGGTCTTGGAAGAGAACCAAAACAACGGTGTTCTTTTTCACAAAGAAGATGCTCTAATCTGGAGTTGTGTCTGCAAATCACTTTCATTATGTGGGAGGAGCTAATGTTTATCCCAGATAGTGAGAGGACATTCTGAAGGGTGTCTCAGAAGTAATTAAATAACAGATCTAAATAAAAGAGTTAGTTTGAAGCAGAAGCTGGGACCGAGTGTCCACCTCAAGTGTATTTGCAAGTAAAATTACTATGAAAAAAAAAGGTTGAGTCTTCTCTCTTTTCAGTCTTCTGTAGTCAGTTATGCAACTATTTTGCCAATGGCGTAAGTATTAGCACCAAATTGAAAGCAGAATTGTGATTTAAAGGGAAGTCAATGGTTCAGATGAGTTGTAATGGGCCAAATCTCCCCATCCTGATTGCAAGTGGCATCTTAGTCCCTCCCTAGGTTCCCTGTGATCATGACACTGCTCTGCATTTGTGACTGCCAGAGAGAAGACAGAATGGGGCAGTACCATGACTACACCACAGTCCATTCATTACACAAGGGACCATAATGTGATAGAGGCTGTCATGGTCAAATTCTCCATTTTGGGGGAGAACCATCTCCAAGGGGTTCTAAAGCCAATTTAAATATTTTCCTGCCTGTCTCTTAGGTTCTGACTGTAGATTTTAGGCACTGTTTTAACAGGTGGCTGTTTTAACAGGGCTGCACTGAAGACAGCAAAATTACATCTAGGTTGCAGGGGGTGTCAGCCCACAGGTGCCAAAGGCATTCCCCAGTTGCCAAAGAGGCGAAGGAAAAGATCAGCTTGGGAGAACTGCAGGTGTTTATTGTGACCGTGAATTTTCAGGAAAGCTTAGCGGAGTTGAAATGTCAGCACACATCCTTACTCCATATTCTCCTTTTCTCTGTTGAAAAAATTCTTAGATATCTTAAGTAATAAGTTTTTGTAACAGGAAGGAAGCTCAGTGATGCAATTTGAGCTCTGCAGGCACTTGCCATTTAGGGGGAAAGAATGCAAATCAGAACATGACAGAAACAGAGACAGAGGAAAAAGTCAGGCTATCGCAAGGACAGGGAAGACACACTGAAAGGACAATAACAGCTGTAGACAGCAACTGTCACCCGTGCAAATAAGAGCAAAGAAAAAGCAGAAAAGATTGGCAGGGTAGTGAGAAATTGGGGGAACTTGAGGCAGAAATAACAATAAATAAGAAAGCTGGCAGATTCTTGCTGCTATCCCTTAGTTCAGACAAAAAGGGAACTGTGAAGGAGGACGGTGTAACCTTTATGTGTGTGTGTTTGTTTATATTTAACCACCTAGCATCGAGGAGACCCTGCACAGTCAAGTCCTGGTCTGGGCTGCCACAAATAACAACAATTTTATCATGTCTTTGGGAGTTTTCCATACACAGCTCCTAACAGAAGGAAAACTTGGTCCTGTAAGTGTTTTTGACCTGCTGCTAGCTTAATTGTAGACATTATTACGTCACATCTATTGGTCTTGCACTAAATTTGTCTTTTAATATTAATAGCTTTCCTTCCTTCCTAATTTCTTTCTCCCCCCACCGCTCCCCAGCTCTGTATACCTGTGTATATGTACACAGGTAAAGATGCCACGTTGTCTTTCCTTTAGCTAGCTAAACAGGCCAATCTCTTTTTAGTCTTTTATCTTAAGACTGACCTTATTCACCTTGAGGGTCTCCTCCTAT
This sequence comes from Astur gentilis, assembly GCF_929443795.1. Lineage (NCBI taxonomy): Eukaryota > Metazoa > Chordata > Aves > Accipitriformes > Accipitridae > Astur > Astur gentilis. Next base: position 1,487,000 of record NC_064881.1, on the reverse strand, counting down.
TCCCATTTGAACTCATCTTTTCTGAACACAAATGGCCATCAGATTAAGGGCTTTGTTAGATCCCTGTTACAAAATGGAATGTTTCCCTGACATTACTCCTATGTGATCAGTTCAAGGTGAGAGGGAAAACTTTTGATTAAACTGAAGCTGTAACAACTGTCTCTTGGGTCTCAGTCTAGTGCTTCAGTCAGTTATTTTTACCCCAAATGCAGTTATGATCTCACCATGCCCAAGAAGTACCCACATGTATTTATGGTATGTCATGGGCACAAAAAATGAGTAAGCGTGTAATCAGACAAGCAGCAAGTGCTTTAGCTGTGAAGAACAGTCTCATACTGTCTATAATACATACTTCCTGAGTGAGATCAGCCCTTATTTGTAAGCAGTTTAGTGGAAGCTTAACTTGTAGCACAGGACAAGCCATTCCTCTTCTGGCTTACATTTTGAGATATTTTATTGTGAGTCACCAGCTGAGATGTAATGTAAGACTGAAAAATTATATTTTTATTATCATTTCCACATGATACCAGACTCCTGAAGGTTTAAAATTTTGTCCCTTTCCCAAAGGACGGAAAAAAAGAGACATCACTTGCCAATGAATGAGGTGTGTGAATCAGGGGTCAGATTCAATCTCTACAACTAGTAGCTGTCTAATGGTGTGTGAATGATTCGCATTGGAGAAGTGACTCAGAACAGGCTTCTGGTTTGCTTTACACTAAAACTAGTGAAGTTTCTTAGCAAACTTTCCTTTGTTCCTCACAGCTAGAAAAGAGTCAGAAAATCATCAGTGCAGAACTACCTTCTGAAAATAATATTTAGGATTGATTCTAACTTTACAGCAGTGTAAATGCATTAAAGTCAGTTGAGTTATGTGAGTAAAGACATGTAACAAATTACCTCACAAGATCCCAGACAAGTAGAAATATGAGTAGTTCCAAGAAATGTTTTAAAGAGAGAGAGAGATGTTTCAGGCAATTAATTTGTTGAAGCCTGTGTTTGTGGCTGGTGTGGAGTGAACAAAACACAGATTTTGTATTTTACTTTCTCTTCATTTAAGTTGTCTCAGCATTTTTGCTAAGTGTTTTCTTTCCCTTGCATTAATTTGGTCCTGACTTGCAGCTATATAAGAAGAAATCAGGCCCAAAAAAATCTTCCCACCTTTTTGCAGTTGCTTTGGTAAAAGGGTTCAAGCAAGTGTTTGGGAAAGCTGGGCTGAAAGAAGGATGATAGAAGGAGTAAGGGAGATGTAGGATGATTTTAGTTGTTCTCAATTTCTGTCATTTTAAGACTGGAAATATATGTAAGGTAATTCATAAAATGATAAATTATTCTGCTTACTTGATTAAAAATAGGTTGATTTCTAATTATAACCAACAGACAAGTCAAAAGAGAATTTTCTGCCCTTGCTTTGCTGAGCTTTGGTGACTTCAAGCTCAGAGAGAAACAGGTAGAAAATATTTGGTGTATTCAAATGAAAAATGTCCAGTTCCAATGCATAGATTTCCCTGAGACTTTAGTAGTTTCAAGTTTTAATGAGGGAAGAATTTTTATCGATTTGAGGACTGCTCCCATGGCACTTGTAATGTTACATCATTTAAAGACTGTGTTTATTCATAGGGAAATTGGCCAGCAGAACTCTAGTGAGAAAAGTATATCACATAGCTATGGTGATGTAAATCCCCATGCAGGTACTCTCTGCATGAATACAAGTGCCTTTTCCAGTATAGTTTGTCACTTTGCCAAACCATACTGAAATTCTGCTGGCCTTGCTGTTGCAATACAGTAATACCTTTAGAGTGCTGATGATTTCTCCTTAAAACCAAGACCAGAATACTTATACTTGTTTAGCAATGTAGTTAAATTGGGGAACACTGATTCTGGTATCACTTATCATAATCTACAACACAGAAGTCAGTGTGATTATACTAATGTGGCTACTCTAGTTACAGGATCCCAACAACTCTCCTGTTACTTCTTTTTTTGTACAAGCCATTTTTGGTATGTGGGTCTAAATATAGATGCTTAGAAAACAAACTGTGCTGAAAGGAATTAGCATCTTCATGTCCAAAAATAACTCAGCAACAGAAAAATCCATAATTTAATCAGATAGATTGCTTAAAAACCTTTCATTAATCAATGAAGCAAGATGAAAGATACAAAACTGTACATTCACCCAGGCAATCATAAAAAATGTGAGTTTTTCAAACAAAAAATTTATTTTGTGAAGTTACAATAGATGCTGCTGAAAGCAAATAATGAATGCCTGGATTAAGTCAAAAGAAAACAGTTGAGATCAGAGTTTGAGAATGTCTGAAAAGGGAAATAGAGGTGCATAAGATGACCAGCATGAGAAGAATAATTCATCTGTTAGGGATACAAAAGGAGAAGTGATAGTTCTGGACTAAAAGAGAATGAGAGCTGCCTCCTTCTGCTGGGAGACTCTGAAAGAGAGCATGAGTGGGAGCTTTACTACAAATAGAAGAGGAATATGGGAAAAGTCTTTACACAACAAGAAAAAGAAATGAATTTGTGCTTTGAAAACAGAAAACTGGAGAAACTTGAAAAATAAACCAACTGCAGGAAAAAAAAAAAGCAAGTTCTGAGAGCTATTAATAGAGTGAGGTGGAAAGCAAAGGATTAAAAGTGTGACAGAAGAAGCAAATGAAGAAAGGAATCATGTGAGTAACGCTCGTTCCTGGAAAAGGATAACTAACTAACTCCAGAAAACCAATGAGGCTATGATTTCTTCTTCATTAAAATCGATAGAACTGTGATATTACTTCCTAGAACTGAAGAGACAAAAGGAAAAACAAGTTGTGCCTCACTGACAGATTCTGATTGTCCTGTAGAGTTTAGGTACCATGTCACCTAGCTAAAAGCTCAGGCAGTCACAGTTACATCCTTTGAGTCTGCTAATTATTTGTGCCGTTTATGGCAAGTGTGCTCCATTGGGTGCAATTATGATTGTTTATTGAATAATTGCTGTCTTTGTCAAATGTTTGCTTGCATATTTGCTTGCACTGTATAATATTTTTACTGAGTAATTGTCTGCTGTGGATAATATCTTCACTCAGTAATTGCCTACTCTGAATAATGTTTTCACTGAATCATTTCCCATTCAATGTAATGTTTTACCACATGATTTTCTCTTCTGAGTCATGTTATTGTAAGTTAGTTGCTGAATTACATATAAAGTTACTATTAGATCAAATCTGAGTTTGTCTAAGTGCAGTGCATTTCCATAATTTCTCTTCAAAGCCTGTGGTGGTGGTGGTGGTATTTCCCTTTTAGACAACATAGAAAGGGCTAGCAGTTGGAATTCCGTATTAGAGAGGCTGGAGAGTGAGTTAATGTACTAGTCAAAGGAATATGCTTTTAAAGCAGGGGATGCTAAGGGGGGCGGGGGGCGGGGGGGGTAGGAAGAGGAAAAGTGAGCAAAAAGAGTGAGAACTGTAAGGCAGATAACCAAAATCTGAGAAAGGAGTGCTAGAAGGGAGAAACAGACAAAAGGAAGAAGAAAAGAAGACAGACTGTTAAATGAGTAGGCAAAGAATCAACCTCAGGGAACAATAAAAGGCAGAATGAAATGAAAGTAATACATACCAAAGATGCAGACATAATGGTCAGCCTGGTGTCCTCTCTCGTTGCCTCTGCATTAGAGTAACCTTATAAAGTTAACAGCTAATACTTTGCAGTGGAGAGAAGAATAAAGGTGTTAAACACATCCTAAGGTACAAATGCTGGAGTCCCCACTGCAGGCTTCATTCCTTTTTCTTTTTCCTTATTCACCTTAGGGCTCCACTTTTACAACATAAAGAGACTGAACTGGAAAGTGGCTGGGCTATTATGGAAATAGCTAGCCTGCTGAGGAAATTTCCTCTTGGGATCACCGTGGACTCTGGCTTGCCTCTGACCATGTTGGTCAGAGTCAGACAAGAACAGAAGTTAGTATCTGAAGATCCCACCATCTAGGCTGATGCATGTGTGTGAGTAACTTCTGTAAATTCTACTAATTTGTTACACTTCATGCATTTGAACATTCATTCTATTCTTCCCCTGTAATTTTTCAGTAGATCACAATGAACTGATTCAGCTTCCATAAAATGTGTTATTCTTCCCTGTTCTTTTTACAGAGTAGAAGAATATTCCATTCAAATGCTTAAATATGCATTACTACAGTCCTTATCAGTTGTGGTAGGTCAGTCCTTATCAGTCCTGCTATAGGTCAATTGACTCTACTTGACTTTTGAGATCAAAGATGAATTTGTTCATTTCTTATTTTGAACTTCTCTTTTGCATATGCTTCTGTAAATGAAGCCTGCTTGTTTCCTTGTTTCCTGTCAGGGATGATATTGCTCAATTTAGTTTTTTGATGTCTCAGAGCTATACTGCAAAATCACATGAAGAAATAACTAATATCTGAATGTCATTTTGAGAAACAGTCAAATAATTATTTTCTTCTTTAGTTTCCATGTCTACACACCTTTATTATGGATGTTCTGTAAACACTCTTGCACAAGAGAGTACTTGCATTGTATTGTAGAATTTAGAGATGGTGGCTATATAAAACAATGAGGATTGTAGGTACCTAAGAGGTAGAGTTATTCTTCCATGGTTATTGTATTGCTTATAAATCACTTCTATATCCCTGTCCCGATCCAATGTCAGGGAAGGTTTCGATATGATCCCAAGAGCAAGATTAAGACACAAACAAGGTCAAATGCCGTATACCCAAAAGAGTTTTTAGTATCAAAAGTATCAAAAGTAGAAAATAGTAACGATAGGATAGAATGGAAGAAAAGGCAGAAATCAAGCAAGCAGTCAGGATAGATTTGCAAGGATAGTCACCACCATGGATCCAGCAGCGTCCCATTGGTCCTCAGCCTTCAGTTCTTTGGTGGTGAGTGCACACCACAGCTTGTCTCCACATTTTTTTATAGACCATATATCAATGTGGTATGCACATATGTATTGTTCATACGCTGCAGGTTTCATCTATCACACAACCTTTGCATGACCAAATCTTATCTCAAAGACTACAGTTTCCATGAGAATGGTAGTATCCACATTCTCACATGCTTTGTTGGGCTCCAGCCCCATTTCATCCCCTGGATGCCTCAGTGGCCTAGTAATTGTCCTTATGGACAGAGGAATGTCCTGCTTAGACAGGCCATCTCAGAGACAAAGGGCTCGGGATAAGCAATCCATAATTCTTGAGATGAATGGCTTGAGAAGTCTCTCACACCTAACAATCTTTGAGACAAACAGCTCAAGATAACAATTCAGTCTCTCACAATCCCATATGAAAAGAGAACATGGGCAATGTGTCTGATGGCAAAGGAGTTGCACTGGTATTAGAACTCTGCCTATTTCTACTTTATTTGCATTTTATAACATAAATTCAATATGCTCATTATTTTTGAATGACATTAATAAGTTGTGAAAGCAGGACTAACAAGACTATCTCTGAGAGCTTTGAAACAGGAAGATTTAAGACAGAATATGCTGTAAGTGTTGCAATATTTCCCACTTAATTACATGTGAACACCTGCTGCTGGATTCAATAAAAAATTATATCAGGCTTCTATACATTGGACTTCTGTGCCAAGGTGCATGAGAAACCTTCAAAAATATACCTTATGAGGTTCCTTATCATTTCAGTCTGGCTCTATAGCTGTTGGATAGACATCAGTAAATATAAGAAATAAATGGTGCACATTTTTTGTTTTTTCTTCACTTCCATCTCTTTGGCAAAACTCACTGAAAGCCAATTAGGTTTGTATTCTGAGCTTTCAGCTAAATATTTTTTATGTTATGTGACTTTCTGAAGAAATAGCGATAGCCATTGAACATTACCTTTATAAACCATGACTTAATAACAAAACTGAACTTTTAAAAACTTGTCACTTAAAATCATGACAAACCTTGCCCTTCCTCATGAACTTGACCAGAGAGCCTAGGAAGAATCTGATGTAGCAGAGGCTCTACATACATCAAAACCCAGTTTAACTGTATTTCAAGCTCTATTGCAAAGCTTGCTCCATGATTTAAACTACTAGTTTAAATCACTGTCCAGTGATCAGCTAGCCCATAGAGCAGCTCATTGTATAAACAGAACTAGGGAAAACAGAAAAAAAAGCAAAACTAAATAAGAAAGAACAAGTTATTGACAAAAAAATAGTTGTGCACACTAGCCATGTTAAGAAACATTTCTATGTTTCAGGCAAACAAGACAATCATACTTGAAAAGTCCATCAACAGTAAAAATAAGAGAGCCTGTATTCCTTTAGAAAAACAAGAGAAGCAGCATAAGGTTCCTCATAGCACAGTGGGCTCAATAGAATAGTGAAAATTGATGAATAATGGTCCTCCAGCAAGGTTTGATCATGTCCTCCACAGAGGAATAACATTAAAAGAACATTTTGCAGTGTTGAAAGGCAAGGACAGAAATTAAAAAAATGCCAGAATGCTCCTTCAAAAGTGACATAGGTCTCTACCCCTCATCCAATCCCATCATCCTCCATGGAGTAATGACATTAAATGAACATTTTGCAGTGTTGAAAGGGCAGAATGCAAATAGAAAATGCCAGCATGCTCCTTCAGATCTGCTACAATTCCCCACCCCTCATCCCATCCCCAGGTGAATACAGCATACTGGAGTCTTTCAGTGCATGATTTTTTTTCTCCCAGAAACACACTGTTTCATTCAGCTCACAACGTAGACCCTTTAGGGGATAATCACCACTTTAGCCTTCAATTATGAAAAGCAAAGAAAATTTCTAAATTTAGGCTAATTATGTATTTTTTCAGAACATCAAACGACCTCAAAGCTTATATTTAGGACAGAGAGGCAGTGTGTATGTAATGATATACTTACCAAGGTTGCAGGATAGAAGATACATTACCTCTAGCTTGGACACAAAGACTTTAGCTCAGGAAATATTTGAGACACAGGTACTGAAGACTAGGAAAGTAATCCCAGGCAAAGAACCACCATATGGGTTCCCCAGTTCCTGTGTGTCCCTTTAGGCATTCACATCAGCCAGTGACAGACAGAGGAAAGTGGCCTACATGGAATTTGGCTTAGTGTTGGAGTGGCGGAGGAATGCACATAAGTCGACCCAATATGAGTGATAGAAGTGATTCAACTTTATTTGCACGGATAGCTCATATTTATACAGTTTGCGATAATTATGCCTACTAGTCCTAATATCATTGGTACATTGCTAATGTTTATTCATTACTAAAACACACCCACTTGTGATTTGCAGCAATGCATGTTCCGTAACTTTCTCATGGGAACTTCTTCAAAAGTTACTTATGAAGTTATGCCAAGGTCACACCGTCCCTGTCTTTCTCCTGATAACAGCGAGACCAGCTGTTGTTTTTCTCCCAATATCAGCAAGGCCAGCAGCCTTCAGCCAAGGCCTAGTCTTGCTGCTCAGGCTGACATTCTTTCACACAGAGCTCTGCTCGCACAACTTTTCCATAGACCCATGTCCTTTCTCATCAAGCCAATTCCCAACAGCTTAGTACACCTATTCTGGCTAAACAAATTTCCTACCTTCTTGTAGGACCAGAAAAGGACCACAGTCCTTGGCTAATTCCTACCATAGGAATTGTTTTCATACACATTCCCAATATGATTAGTTTAGGCTTGTATAAGAAGTCTGGGTGTCCAGGATAACTCTGTGTATGTACAAAACAGCTACTCATAGGCCTCTTTCTCTGCTTCTTTTCTATTTAGATTAATACCTGTTGGATAGTTACGTTGCCTCCTGGAGAATAGAGATGTTATGGGTTTGTGTGGTGTGGGTTTTTTTGGTAGTGAGGAAGCGGCTGCAGGGGTGGCTCCTATGAGAAGCTGCTTGAAGCTTCCCCAGTTCTAAGTCGAACCCACCTCTGGCCCAGGCTGAGCCCATCAGCAACAGTGGTAGTACCTTCTGGAGAACAGATTTAAGAAGGGGAACCTGCAGTGAGTAGGGGGATTGGAATGTGAGAGGAACCCCTCCGCAGACACGAAGTCAGTGAGGAGGAAGGAGGGGAGGAGGTGCGCCGGAGGAGGGAATGCCGCTGCAGCCTGTGGTGAGACAGCAGGCTGTCCCCCCCAGCCCGTGGAGGGGTGTGGAGGCCCCCGAAGATAGCTGTGACTCCGTGGGAAAGCCTGCGCTGGAGCAGTGTGTGACTGAAGATCAGCCTGCCACTCCAGGGAAGTTCAGGAAGAACTGAAGCCTGCAGAAAGGACCCACCCCAGGGAAGTTTGTGAAGAATTGCAGCCTGCGGAAAAGGACTCATGTTGGAGAAGTTTGTGAAACACTGTCTCCTGTGGGAGGGACCCCCTGGTGGAGCAGGGGCCGAGTGCGGAGTCCTCGTCCCCCCGAGGAGGAAGGAGCGGCAGAGACCAGGTGTGGGGAGCTGACGCCAACCCCATCCCCTGTTCCCCTGCCCCGCCGGGGGGAGGAGGTGGAGAGAACCGGGAGAGGGGTTGAGGCGGGAAGAAGGGAGGGGTGGGGGGAAGGTGTTTTAGGGTTTGGTTTTACTTCTCAGTATCCTTGGTTTGTTTTGATTGATAGTAAAATAAATTGATTTTGTTTCTTCCCCAAGTTGAGCCTGTCTTTTGCCCATGACCATCAGTGGTGAGTGATCCCTCCCTGTCCTTATCTCAGCCCACAAGCCTGCCTTTATATTTTCTCCTCATCCCACCATGGCCAGAGAGGGAGTGAGTGAGCAGCTGCGTGGTGCTTTGTTACCAGCTGGGCTGAAACCACAAGAGAGTAATTTAAAATAAGCCTCAGAGCACTGTTAAGTGTTTTCCTTTCTTCTTTGATATTCAAGATTTCAATACCTGGCTAGTGATTAAGACTTTTCCAAAAGTGTTGGTACCAAAGACTAATTGGTCTAAATGTTGGTACCAAGGACTAATAATTCCAGTCCTTGAAGTTTACAGATTTGAGTTGGAGTCACAGTACTGCACATAGACATTCCTTTCCTTCCTCTCTGTAGAGTCTTCTCTATTTTCCTGGAGATGCAGGTATGGTGCAATCGGCTTTTCTCCCGTATGATTTCAGTACACTTTTAGCTCTAGTCAGAATTTGTATATGAGTGAACAAAATAACAAACTTTGGGTATGTTAGGATAGCCACATATTCCAAACGTTGGAACTTTAGTTAGTTTTTTGAACCTGCTGATCCCACAAGATACTTATGGAAATAGGCTCAATTTGAGACTTGGCATGACTCCTGTGACACAAGTGATTGTATGGATCATTAATGCACTATGTGACAATGACACTTTTGGGAAATTGCTTGCAAAACACCTGCTTGTTGACAGACATTGTTAGCTGAAGTGTTTGGTGTGCTCACTTAAAATCATTCTACAGTGGAGCCTCAAGAATAGGTGAAGAATTAGCAGGAGTGCCAGGAATTCACTCAGCTATGGCATTGGTAGTTCTGGTAGCACATCTAGTCATACAGTCACTCACCCAGACCATAGCTGGATTCAACTTTGCATATTCCTATGCTAAGAAGAGAAGAGCTTGGTACCCTTGGCCACCATTTCTTCTCTGATACCGTGACACCAGGACTTACTTTCACAGTCATTCTGAAATAAGCTTTTTCTAAAATTATCTGTACCTCAGAGTACAGATACCTCCTCAGAAGTTCCTTTCTGATAAAAATAGATAGCAATGATTGTCAATGGGCAAGTGCTGACTTTTATCACCATCTGCTAAAAAAAAAAAATCCTGCTAAGAAGTTCCCTGTTTTTTTACTTGGAAATTCGAGGCCAGTTTCTCACCAATCTTAGAGGCCTGCTATGCTACTCTAATAGTACAAGAGGCCTTGGACATGGGGAATCCAGCAGGCACAAGATTTTTCGATCTAAGGAAATCTCTTGTTGGCTGACAGCCAGGTTACATAGAGCAGAAAGCAGCGCTGACAGAGAATGGTAGACTCATAAAGGATTTCAATATCTTGTGCCATTTCCGATTTGTAATGCAAGATGGTTTGAACTTCTCTGCCAAAGGGAAGTGCCCTGGATCTAAGGCAGCCTGTCAAGATTGCTGCAGAGAAGCTGGGCCAGGTGCTTGCTGATGTTTGATTGGAACAGCATCAGGATTGAACCATCTCATTTCAAGTTTGATAAATCAACTTGATTAATCAACTGAGAGCAAGTTACATCTGACTCTTGCCAACTACAGCAAACTTAGAGTTTTCTCTTCCTTCAGCAGAAGTAGAGGGGAGAATGAGATTGCAACTGTGGTCTTTCAAGCGGCTTTTACACAGAGTTATCAGAAATTTTCCTGTGAAACCTTATATGAAATACTCAATGCTCATTGATAGTGTCTTACTACTGTGTCTGTTTAAGCTTTTCATGAGGTATTACCTTTGTCTCAGTCAAGACCTTCTCCTTTTTATCTATCAACTTAGACTCATATATAGCATTTATTAGTTTCATAGCCTCATCTACTATCTGTCCTCAAGGGATATGTCTCCACTTCGGAAAAGCCAGATTCAGCAGCAGAAGGTTAAGTGTTACTGCCATGCAGCAAAATCACAGCCATACAACCACCCACGAGAACTGACTGCTGAACCCAGACTTTTCTCTAGGACACAGTTGACCTTGGTACTGACACGTCTCTGTGGTAGTAACCAGCTTTCCTAGTTCATATAATTGCTAGCATGATCAGCTCCCAGTCTTGCCTGGAACATCTGTGCAATACCATTAGTAATATATAATGGGAATAATTTGAAACAATACAGATTAAATAAAGGGGGAAATCTAGTATGGATATTTAAGTCCGCATGTCTACCCATATTTTCTAGTTACAAACTTAATGAGTATTAGTTTCTCCCACAAAACTCAATCAAACTAAAATTTCCTGTACAGCCCTTAGTTGCTCATCAGTAAGAAAATTGTGCTGTTATTATTCCAATACTTGAGGATAAAACATATTGCAAATGGCCATCAATGCTTTATTATAAGTGACAATAATGATGTTTCCTTGGCAAAGACGACCTGCATCTAAATGTGCAAGAGCTTGTGGCTCCTAAGGATATATTTAAAACTGAGCAGTCTTGAACAACAGGAATAGTTATCAAACTGACAACATGACCATTTTTCTCAGAGAGTAAAATGACATATTGATGATGATTACTTTAATCTCATTTTAAGTACCTCATAAAATTCTTGAGAGCTTTGAAGTAATCTTGAGTTCAGAAGTTTTCTTCTAATTACAAGCCCTCTATATAATTTGCCAAAGATGATCTACTGTCATTTCACTCTGCCTGGAGAAGGATGGTGTAGAGTAGCAAGGGCAGAGGAAAAGCATTACCAGACTGACCTGGATTCAGCAACAGAGCACCCACATTCATCTTTCACGGAGTCTGAATCTGAATAAGGATAAAATTCTCCACTTTTCTAAGGTCTGGACACCTCTTCCAAGATCTGTTGTCTCTGTTTCACTTCTAAAACTGTCTAGTGTTGACTGAACTTATTCACTCAGTTCAGTGAAAAGATTATTGGTTAGAATTCACTAGCCAGCATGATCCTAGTCAGGCATGGTGATTGCCATCATTCTTGCTTAGACTGAGTTAGCAATGACAAACTGGTGCTCCATGACATTTGCCACTGGTTTTCCCATATCCTTTAATTTCTGTAAGTCTCCCATGATGAGAGGGGGTTCATGTAAGTGGGTCAGCTTTCCTTGATAGGCACAAACTCTGGGAATGGGTGTGGTCTGAAGAAAGTAACCTAGCAGATGCTAAGCAGCACAGCTGAAAGTTCACCCTGGTCTTTGCATAATGTTACTCTGTCAGTAAACGGTTTGCTTCAGGGAACTGTTCTAAGTGGTTAAATTCAGAGAAGTAAGGGCAAATTGTGAATTCTTCCATCTCTTCTTCATCCGCCGCCCACCCCAAGACTGCCATGTGGTGATTTGAAAGTTCCCTTTTGGATTCAGTGGAGTATGTGGTAAGACATCTGATGTCATTCCCTAGATAAGAAAATAACACTGGTTTAGGATGGTATGGCTATTAAATTCCTTCAAATCACTGAGTCTGAGTTCCTTCTGCCAGCTCACATTTCCAATGCTTTTAAAAAAAAACCACTTCAGTGCTGTCAGTCTCCAAATCACTTTTGCTACATCTATTCTTTCTCCCAATCTATCAGTTTTTTCATGGTTTTGTTGTTCTGTTTTGTTTTGGGGGGAGGTACTATCTCATAACTACATTTTAATCTTTTAATTCCCAGATGACTTCTTTCTGTTTTGGAAATATTTGGAAAACTGCATGCACTGCAGACTTATAAATAAACAGTATCAGGACTACTGCTCTGATAAAAATATTCATTCTGGACATGTTAGACTTTAGCTTTTATTACTTCCAACTTAATCACTTTCTTTTTAGTTCAGCTGTTAAACTTGATCCTTTTAAAATTAAAGCTTACCTTCAAATACATGAGTAGGGGTTTTTTGCTTGTTTTCAGTGGTCACAGTGTGTATGATTTACTTGTGCTTTTTCTAAAACAGACTTTTTGAGACAGACAGCAAATTTGCAGATAGCAGATTTACAGACAGCACGTCAGATGAACAGAGTCCAGATCTGGATAGTGTAGTTTCCAAATCTGCTTGATTTATGATGGAACTCTAGCCCATTTTTTTCCTTCATATTTTTAGGCTGCCCAGTGCTACGATGAACTATAGATCTATCACAGCACAGAGACATAGATTCAGCTAACTGTAATATTGCAGGTGTGATGATCTTGACTTTACTAATATTGGTGAGAACTGACCTTCCTAAAAGGCTTGTCCAAATTTAATTAAGAAAGAAGAAAACCAATCAGAATTATTATAGCCAATGGAAATGGCATTCCTTTTATCCAGTTGTCTATTAAGTTTGTTTATCCAGTTGAAACCTCTTGTTTCAACTTGCGCCTGTTTTCTCTCATCCTCCCACCATGCACCACTGTGGAGAGTCCAGCTCCATCTTCTCCATAACCTCACTGCAGGTACCAGGGGCTGCTGTTGGGCCCCTGAAGCTATTTTATCTCCAGGCTAAGCCAGCCTCCCCTCACAGAGCAACTGCTCAAACCCTGACTGAATTGGTGTCCCTCTACTGAACTTGCTCCAGTTTACTGATGTTTTTCCTGTACTTGGGGGCCCCAAACTGGGTGCAGTAGTCCAAATGTAGTTTAACAAGTGCCAAGTAAAGGGCAAATCACTCCCTTTGATCTGCTGGTTGTGATCGTATTAATGAAGCCCAAGAAGTTGTAATAACCTGCCATGCTGCTGGGGCACACTGTTGGCCCCTGTTCAGCCCACTGTCCTCCACAAACACCAGAGCCGTTCCTGCAGAGCACGTCCCCAAGCACCCAATACCTAGTCTGTCTCATCGCCAGGGGCTCTTCTTTCCCACATACAGGACTTTGCATTTATCTTCATTGTCCTACCTGCTGCCTGATAGAGCATGACCCATTAAGCACTTCCCTCTAAGCCTGATAATCCAATCAGTGATTTCCATCCATCCAGACCATAATGTCCCAAACTGGGTACAAAAATATTGTGGGACACAGTGTCCAAAGCTTTGCTAAAGTCAAAGTAAATGACATTCACAGCTTGTCCACAAATCCAGTTGTTTCATCACAGAAGGCTATCAGGTTGGTCAAGCATGATTTACTATTAGTAAATCCATGCTGACTTCACAGTAACCTTCTTCTTGTCACCAGAAATGTGTTTCAGGAGGACTTGCTCCATATGTTCCAAGGAACCAAACTAAGACTGGCCAGCTTGTAGTGCTCTGCATCATCCTGTTGGTCTTTTTTAAAGATGAAGGCAATATTTGCCTTTTTACAGTCAGAGACCTCCACTGATCTTTAAAAGACAGTGGCCTTGGAAGGGTGTCAGCCAGTTTTTATCTGTGACTTAGATGTAGGTCTCATGGGTCAAGTTCTCTAATTCCTGACTTGACCTTCACCCATTGCTGGTACTTCTTTCCTTGAACCCTCCTGCAAGCACAGAGATCTGGGAGACTTTTCTGGTGAAGACTGAGATATACATCATTGAATACCTCAGCCCTATCTTATTTCCAGTCACTAAATTTCCTGAATCATTGAGCAATGGGTCCAGGCTCACATTGTTGCGCTTTTTGCTACTAATGTAGCTCTGCTTGTCATCCTCAAGGCCCCTTGCAAGCCTTAATTGCAGCTGAGCTTTGGCGCTCCTAACATCATCTCTCCATGGCCAGACAATGTTTCTAAATTCCTCATTTATAGCCTGTCCTGTGCTTCCACATGCTATATACTGCCTTTCTGCACTGGAACTCCACCAGGAATGTTCTGTTTATTCAAGCTGGTGTCCTGATAGCCCTACTGCTTTTCCTGAGCATTGGGATGGACTGTCTTGCATTTGGGGGAAGCAGACCTTAAAGGCCTGCTAGATTCCCTGAGCTCCTTTGCCCTTCAGAGCTGCCCTCTAGGGAATCATACCTATCACATTCCTGAAAAAAATGTAGTTTGCAGTTCAGGTTCAGCTCTGCTGAAGTTGACAGGAGCCAACTATAGTTGACATCTGCATGGGAGTATTTAAAAACTTATTTTTGTTACATTCCAAGTTAAGCAGTGGGAGATTCCCCAGCAGGAGAAAAGGTTTTCCTTGGCATCACAGTGCTCCCATTTCCAAGTACTTCCTAAGTGTTTGTCAACAACATCTTGTTCAGGAAATGGAACAAGAGAGCTCAGCTGGAGCAGGTAAAAGCTACCTCTTCTCAGACCTGAAGCAGCTCTTGTCAGATGTGTCTGGTGACCTGAAAAGCACATGTGTGTCAAGTTGTTCTGGTTGCAGTTAGGATAGAGTTAATTGTCTTCCTAGCTGGTATAGTGCTATTTTTTGGGTTCAGTGTGAGAAGAATGGTGATAACACACTGATGTTTTCAGTTGTTGGTAAGTAATGTTTAGACTAAGTCAAGGATTTTTCAGCTTCTCATGACCAGCCAGCAAGAAGGCTGGAGGGGACACAGCCAGGACAGCTGACCCAAACTGGCCAAAGGGATATTCCAGACCATGTGACGTCATGCCCAGTATATAAACTGGGGGCAGTTGGCCTGAAGGGGGGACACTCAGGAACTAACTGGGCACTGGTCAGCGGGTGGTGAGTAATTGCATTGTGCATCATTTGTTTGCTATATCCCAAACCTTTTATTACTATTGCCATTTTATTATTGTTATTATCATTATTAGTTTTTTCCTTTCTGTTCTACTAAACTGTTCTTATCTCAAGCCATGAGTTCTACCTTTTTTTTTTTTTTTGATTCTCTCCCCTATCCCACTGGGGGGGGAATGAGTGAGTGGCTGTATGGTGCTTAGTTACTAGCTGGGGTTACATCATGATGCAAGTGGTCTTGGGAGCCAAGGATGTGAGTTGATATTGGAAGTTACTACAGGGCAGCTAGATTTGGCACTGAAGTGAGTAGGTTACAAAGTGTTTCTAGGAAGACAAAGTAACAGGAACAATGTGAGTAACATATTTACCTAAAAAATACTCAAATGGCCTTGATTTTAAAATTCCTGGCTGAAACTTTGAGGGGAGGAAGGACAAACAGGACTGAAGTAATATTGTGCTGCAAGCAATGCATCCCTGCTGTCTTCTTTCAGCAAACATATAGTATCACAGATGTTTTCTTAGCTGTTCTCATGCCTACCAAACTCATTTTGTCAGCTTTTCAGGGAATCTCTTTTAGCTTCAGTGAGTTGCATGTCAGACCTCAGCAGCAGAAATGACAGCAAACTTATTCCCAAATATCTAGTCAAATGTAATGAAGGAAGAGATTATAAATATGGTTTCAAAGGGGAGGCAAGGAGCCAAATGGAAAACAGAGACAGCTCAAAGAATGCAGACACACAGAGGAGTGCAAGATTGACCTACCAGGTCATATCAAAGGTGCTTAACTTGTTTCTGACAGTGGTCACAAATAGATGTCTTGGGAATAGGAATCTCTTAGGCTCCAAAAATTTGCAACTCATAAACTTTAAGACAGGGGTATTGGTTTTGTATTGAATAACCCTTAATGGTTAGAGTGTGGGGTTGGGGTTTTTTTTCCTTCTAGTTGGTTATTGAACCCATGCAAACTTTTGGCATATGCAACATGTTTTAGTAAGGAATTCCACAACTTATTTGCATGCAGTGAGAGATAGGCATTTTCCTTTGGTTATTTTGAACATCTCTTCTCACCTTGCCCATTAAAAACTCAGAGAAGTGTGTAAACTTGTAATATCTTCCCTCAGGCACCTGTCATCTAAGCTGAAGAGTCCTATTCCATTTAAATGTTTCCTGTAAAGATGCCATTTCATAGCTGTGATCATCTTTGTAATCATTATCCCATGCAAAGCAAAGTTGCTTTGGAATGGGGAAAAGGTAGAGATAAGGGAAGTCCTGAAGAAGGCTTGGGAGAACAAAAATCTGGAAAGATGTGAGAAATTTCAGGCATGAAGGGAAAAAAACAGAAGGGAATGAGGGAAGGTCAGGCTGTTTCCTTATTTGATTACACCACCATTACTAGTGTAGAGTTATTGCTGCAACCAGCTCCTACTACAATTACAGTCAATTACTACATTTGTCTTAGGATACTGCTTTGATCAAGAAGCTACCATATTAAGATCAAAGACAAATTAGAAAGCTTAAAGGCATTAAAAAAACCCCTTCAAAATAATGCTGGGGAGTTAACAAAAGTTCCAGAAGTGTTATGATTTGAAATGTTGACCTTTTTTGTCTCTGTTTCAGATTTTTCCTGGATGCCATTTTAGAGGTCATGTCTGCAATAGATAGTAGTCTTTGCAGCTAGCTGGGTTGTTTTCTCTCTCTCTAGAGCATCACAATCTATCCAGACTTGATGTCAAATCTTTGGACTTTTTTCTACTTAAAACAACAATTATTTTATTTATTAGTTGGAACTATAAATTAATGCAATGTATTTAAATTGTGAATAAACTGACTTCTGTTTTGACATTGTTGCATTGTAACAAGTAGAGTTTGCTGTACATTTTCTCTGACTGATGGCTTGAGAAAGCTTTTTTGGCATTTTGAACTCTTTACCCCTTTATACATATAGCTTTAACACTCAGAAAAAAAAAGAAAAAAAAATCCAAGGTCATAAATCTCTCTCTAATATCAATGAAAGCAAAAGTAATGAATGATTCTGAACCTTCATTCATACTAACATGATTCTGTTTTCTAAAGAAAAAAAGTTTAAACTTCCATTAGAATCCTGGCATGAAAGCTACAACATCATGGGCAATATCAGAATAGCATACAAAAAAAGCTGACATGTAAACTGCAGGATATTTATTCAGCATTTGGAGTTATTATTCATTCAGGAACTACTTATAGAGTATGAACTCCTGCTGGGGAACCCTCTTTACTGCAAGCAGTCTCCATGGCTTCAGTAAGATCCTACTTGCAGAGCTAATTTTTTAACTCCCATGAGTGGAAACTCCCTATTATGACTCTTCAAAAATAGAATATTTTTAAAGTAGTAAAATCTCATCAACACAATATCATGAAAGACAAAAATCATATTGCGTAGAAACAGTCAATCAAGTTGCTACAGTCTAAGCCATGTCATGAATCAATGACATAGCTCACATGGATTTCCCTCCAAGCTGGACTGTCAGGAACTCTGTAGTCTAACAGTGACTCCTTCCATTCAGGATTAAACCCTGTTTCTTTTGTGTTTGTAGATTAAATGGTGATACCCATCTTCCAGACCTTCCCCAACCACCCCAACAGGTACCAGGTTTTTCCAACAGATATTAGATTGAGATCTCTATCTGCAATAGCTATGCATATGCAGTTGAACTGTGTCCTCTATCTGAAGACAAAATACTTAAGAGTATAGAAACTGAGGCATAAGCATTGAAAATATATGAAAAACTGTCATATTTGTTATCCTGCGAAGTCATCCTGCAAGTAGTTCCACAAAAAAACAGGGAGTTTAAAATTCCTGTACCAGTGCTAAGCAAAGCTAAAATTATTCATCTTACACAAATATGTTGTCAAAAGCCTAACCATGGATAAGATTCACGCTTATGTAGCCTGATGTATAGATCTTAAAGGGATTGATTAGCATGGAGCTTAAATGCCCTAAAGTGGAAATCCTCTTACCACTCTTGGTCATGAGAATGGAACTCAGAACAATAGAGAATGTAAAGTCACTTGAAGAATTAATATTCCAAACCCACTTCCCTGAGAAGACATCAAGCCACACCATATGTTATTCTTCACTTGACCACTTTCATATTTATCTCTATCCCTAATGTCAGCCAGGGGAATTTACCACTTCTCAGAGTTAGAAGTGGCTTTTGTAAGCTAAACCATATGCTGGTAACTGCTAAAAATGCCCACAAGAAGGAAGACATCTGCCTTATCCCCAAATAATTTGTTGTTGTTGTTGTTCAGCTCTGTGCAGCTTTCTGAATTGTGCATAAATCTGAAAGGCGATAGAGATGATTCTATATAAATATGAGTATTTTTTAATAGAGAAGCAAAAACATATGAGGAGAAGGTCCTTTACCTGAATATCTTATAAATCTCAAGAAAGGACACATGAAAGATAAGAACTCTTAAGGGCAGACAGGGGTGGACAAGAAAGCTGAATGCAAAGTTAGGCTGACTTAGAATTTGATCAGAGGAAAGCAAGGTGGATTTAACAATTATGATTTGTTTCTTTCATTTAAAAGAATGGACAAAATGATGTAGCAATGGCCAGCGCAATCTTGTACAAACATACAGTTGAGGAATACATCTCTGTGATCAAGTTCATCAGTCTAATGTACTAGATTGCTTCCTCATAAGATACATCTCAATGAACTAATCCAATTGCACCTTAAAAATTAAATGGATTTTTGATTCCCTCTAATCAGACTAGAGAGGCAGTGGAGAGTGCAGTTGTGAAGGTGATGAGAGAGAGAAGAAGATGGCTCAAATCACCTTCCTGTACTCAAAAATCAGAGAGAAGCTAATATCCCAGATGTCTGGCATCATGGGGGTGTTCAGTGTTGTATCAGTAAAGTGAAAAGGAAACTGAAGTTTCCTCCCATCAAATCTGCACCTAGACAGCTATTCTGGAAACTTAGCCGTAATTAATTGCTTGCCTGGGTGGGGCAATTTGAATAGAGAGAGAGGAGATATTAGTTGGTAAGAGCTGGCTGGGTGGGGGGAAATGGGTTTCTAAGGTACTGTGTGTGAGGGTGAGAGCACATTGTCCTTCATTAATAGCAGGTGGTACAATGAAGTGTCCTAAGAAGACGAGGAGGGCAGCAGCATGCTGCAAGTGTGCTTTTTCCATCGTATTTTGTCTTTCAGGTGAGGGATGTTTTTTGACATGCTAGATGATATCCATAGCCTCTAAATCATTCAAGATATTTTGCGGGAGAGAGCGAGCTAGAACAGGATGGGATAGACAAATTGTAACCAAAAATGTCATTTTCTATATTGTTAGCATGATGTTGGTACTTGCTGCTGCCATTGTATATCTTTGCTAAAAGATATAGATCAGTTCTTGTAAGGAGTGCCAATAGATTGATCAATTATATAACAAATGACAGACTGATCTATGTCTGTACTGTCTCCAGTCATGAATTAGGAAGGCACTGTTGCTAGGAAGCCAAGAACAGTAAGGACTTCAGCTGTAGCAGGAAAACCTGGATTCATCATGCTGCACCCTCTAAATATCTTTTAACTCCTCAGGGAAAGCACATTTGTTTTTCCAATCTGTATATTTGGCTTCTTCCTCTGACAGATATACAGAAAACTGCTTAGGTGAATGCATGACCTTACAATACAATCAGTCACAATGAAACTTTCAAAATTATTTAAACTCCCTTTGAAAATGACACTTTCCCTGTTGTTCCAAAGGTGTGATATACCTTTTCAACCCTACACCTGGCAATTAATATAATCACAGAGTTAAGCTGATACAAAAAAGAAGAGAATAATCTGGGGTCTTAAACCTACACTTAGGATCTAAATAAAATCTCTGTTTTTCAAAAGGGCTGAGCAATAAGCAGCTGCAAGTATAAGTTGAAGAAAGAGCTCTGAAAATCAAACCATTAATTTCAGTACCTAAATAAGTACATGAAAGTCAATACAATGTTTGAAAGTTAATGATAAGAACATTTTAAGTACTTTTAGCTTTAAAAATCTAACCTTAAGCTCCTGTTTTTCTACAGGTCATATCTGGAAGAGCTTGGCTTTTCAGAGCTCCTGAGCACCCAGTGGTCCAGCTGGACATGCTGTAATTCATGGGCATTCAGCTTTCCTCAGCAGAAGGCCAAAGGCATGTCAGATTAGTGTTACAGAAGGACACTCTGATCCTGAGCTTTAAGAGCTATTTACATTAACTGGGAGATTATGATATTTCTTTTGGCCATGACACCTCTGGTGCAGCACTGCCTTGGCAATAAGTGGAACCTGGTAATACCTGAAGAGGATATGAAGTCTGGCAGAGGAGTCTGGACAAGGCTGCAAAGCCACACAACAAGTCCCACAAGGCAAAGCTGTAATTTCCTGCAGTAAGCACAAATTTAGGTAATCTCCAAAACCCTTTTTCCATTTCAAAACACTTTGGACAGACAAAGATTGACGAGTCATTGAATGACACATATTTTTCCAAACAGTCCTTCCCAAACTTCTTAATTGTAACCACTGTCATTGCTCAAAAATGTCTGCAGATCATCATTCACATCCATCATTAAACTCTTTAGCTGGAAACCCTCTTGTAATCAATAGGATTCTGCAGATCATCTTGAGAAGCACTAGTATACATCTTCATAAGCTTTTCTTAATTTGCTCACAGCTTTTAAACATCACCATTGAAAGAAACAGAGAGAGTGGTAGAGCAAATTAGTTTTCACTTTTGTTGTTATTGTTTATGTTGTGAGACAGTGGGAGGAGTAATGGAAAGAGGAGGGAAGGAAGGAGGGTTTGGATTAAAACATATCTTCAAGGATATATTAATGTAGGTAAAAATTTAAAAAAATGCAAGCATATCAAATTTCCTTTGGAACACCTTTGGAACAAGGGGGAAAGTACTATTTTATTTATACAAAATATTACCAAACATTCAAGTTTTCCTCCAAAACTAACAGAGAATATCTACACATCTCTTTTAAAAGTTTCTCTGTGAAAATTTGAATCTTATTGTTACATCATCATTTAGAGCAAAATTATGAGAAACTAAAGCTAAGTCAAAACAAACCATCTGTGACTTCTACAAAAGCTAAATTGGAGTCTGTACATTTATTTTTAAATGATATTTTGTTGGCCTCTCTGATCTAGATGGGTGGTAGGCCAAGCTAAATCCCTCAACCTTAACTGAAGCACAATTAACTAAGATAAATTGTCAAATCACACCAGAGAGGTGATCAGCACTATTTAATCTTCAAAGTTGAGGCTGTTGGCCAAAACAGGTATTCCATTGAGTATCACAGAGCATTTGCTGTCAAATCTGCCATTTCTCTAGCCAAAGTATTTTGTGTCATAGACAGATCCCTTAAGGTTGGGAAACTTCGAAAATCCAGTACCAGAGTTCCTACTGTTTCAGACCAAGGCAAAACAGCCCATGACTGCTCTATACACAACATGACCCATTTTTTTCTCTGAGGAGTTTTTCCGTCCAGCCACATTATTAGTCTTTCTTAAATACATTTAACAAAAGTCCCAGTCCCTCATCCTGTTCCACCCACGTGCTTTAGCTGCATCAGTGGAGTCACACAGTTGGGTAAAGTGGGGTTTATTTACTTTTCCATGCAGATTTTTTGATGTTGCCAGACTGAGGTGTTAAACACAGGCTTCCATCATCTTGCCAACTGCACCTCTGGCCCCTGAGTCTGCTCCTCCAAGACCAATTCCGAATACAGCTTTCTTGCACAACCTGGGAACTAAATTCAGTGGCAAGCTACAGGGATCTGTAAGGCTCCCTTAAGCTTTGCCGTTCAAATCTGGGTGCAGCTGTACACTTGATGGAAGTTTGGGCAAAGGCATTGCCTAACTCCCATAGTATTTTAGCATATGCACAATATTAGTCATTGCTAATGGAGGTGAATGCAGGACTTACTTTAATCCTCCCAGTAGCCCCACCTCTGGCCTCCCAATTTTTAAATATGAAATTCTCCCAGCCAGGGTGAATAGAAATACAACTTCCTCTGTGTTATTTCTAGCAATCAAAGAGCTAAATATCAGTTTGTCTTCTGGAAATACTGAGAATCTTTAAAGACTGTTTATCTTTTGCACTGTATCTCTATTACCTCCTTTTTAATTTTAGTTCTAGTCTCGTATTTCCATTATAAACTCATGATGTTATGATCATCAGATATTGCAATTGTTTTTTTAGATAAAAAGAAGTTACTATGATACAAAACTATCATGTTAGGTTCTTATTCTGTTTATCTATTTATCTATCAGGGTGAGATGCTTGTTTATCCGGATTACCTATAGTAAAAGAGGTATTACAGCTCTCATGCATTTCAAAGGCAGCCTTCTAAGCAGTAAAGTCACAATTCTACAAGGGGCACCTGTGGAAAACAATAGAGAGCACCCTTGAATTTAACTCTTGAAAATCAAGTTTCACTAACAGTTCCTCATCTTCAAATTACCAGCAGCATATTCACTCTCATTACACAAATATTCACAGAATCTTTCTACTGACAACACTCTTCCGTAATGTATAAGAGAAAAACCTACGGATGTTTTGTTCTTTGCAAAAAATGACAAAACCATGTGTACTGAACAGGATTTCAATAACTCTGCTAACTATGTGAAATAAATTGGCCCACTTTCATGTATACATGCTGCTTTGCAAGGCCAGTCATGGATTTTTACACAGAGGATTTGTTTATGACTGTTCAAGAATGCTCAGGCTATAGAAAAGGATGCTATTGAACTCTTGCATGAGGCAGAGGGGATGCCAAGGATATTTTGTCTATGAAGTTGATCCGCCCTTAAACTTGCATTACTGACTTTATATAAGATTCATGGAGCATAAAAAATCTGCAAGACATACATTATGAAATATTTCTGTTTATTTAGTAAGAATGTTTGCTTTGCATGGAGAAGGTGATATATTCTAGCTGAAATATTGACATTAATATTGATTTGGATATGTCCTCGTAAACTAAAAGAAATTCTGAAAAGGCAAACCAAAGTCTGCAAATCAGCTTGGGTTAATAATTATAATTAAGTGAAATGTTTTCTTTTTTCTGGACAAGCAATGGTATTCCTTTCACCTAGTTTTGCTAACTAGCAAGTAAGCATGTCATTTAGCTGAACACCTATTCTTCCAAAAGTTCTCACTAGAGGAAAGAAGACACAGCTTCTCTCAGTCATCATCTATTTTAGGATGAAGTAATCATCATCATTATTTAATGACCACAGATGGAGGTTAGATGACTGGCTTAATATGGACACATGACTTTTAGCTGAATGTTGATGAGATTAATCTTGTCTTCAGTATACAAACACCAAATCCCAATATCTAAAGCCCAGTAGTGCCACTGCAAGCAGAGTAAATTGCAGATGACTTAGCATTTCTGAACACGACGCCGTGCTATTTCGGTTCATGGTTTTCTGAGGAGCAAGCATTTAGGCACCTGTTTTGAGAATCTAGTTCATTATATGATGTAAATATGGTGGTGTGATGGGTTGACCCTGGCTGGATGCCAGGTACTCACCAAAGCAGTTCTATCACTCCCCCTCCTCAGCTGGACAGGGGAGAGAAAATATAACAAAGGGCTCATGGGTCGAGATAAGGACAGGAGAGATCACCCACCAATCACCGTCACAAGCAAAACAGACTCAGCTTGGGGAAAATTAACTCAATTTATTACCAATCAACCAGAGTAGGGTAATGAGAAATAACACCAAATCTCAAAACACCTCCCCTTCACCCTTCCCTTCTTCCAGGGCACAGCTTCACTACCAGATTCTCTACCAAGCCCCCAGCAGCACAGGGGGACAGAGAATGGGGTTTATGGTCAGTTCATCACACGTTATTTTCTGCCGCTTCATCCTACTCAGGGGCAGGACTCACCACACTCTTCCCCTGCTCCAGTATGGGGACCCTCCCACAGGAGCAAGTCCTCCACGAACTTCTCCAACGTGGGTCCTTCCCACAGGCTGCAGTTCTTCACAAACTGCTCCAGGGTGGGTCCCTTCCACAGGGTGCAGCCCTTCAGGAGCACACTGCTCCAGCGTGGGTCCCCCATGGGGTCACAAGTCTTGCCAGAAAACCTGCTCCGTGGGCTCCTCTCTCCACAGATCTGCAGATCCTGCCAGGAGCCTGCTCCAGCGTGGGGTTCCCACAGGGTCACAGCCTCTTTCGGGCACCCACATGCTCTGGCGCAGGGTCCTCCACGGGCTGCAGGTGGATATCTGCTCCACCATGGACCTCCATGGTTTGCAGGGGGACAGCCTGCCTCACCATGGTCTTCACCATGGTCTTCACCACGTGCTGCAGGGGAATCTCTGCTCCGGCACCTGGAGCATCTCCTCTCCCTCCTTCTTCACTGACCTTGGTGTCCGCAGGGTTGTTTCTCTCACATGTTCTCACTCCTCTCTCTGCCTGCCATTTCTGTGTCCCAGCAACTTTTTTTCCCTTCTTAAATATGTTATCACAGAGGCACTACCACTATTGCTGATTGGCTCGGCCTTGGACGGTGGTGGGTCTATCTTAGAGCCGGCTGGTATTGGCTCTGTTGGACATAGGGGAAGCTTCCAGCAGCTTCTCACAGAAGCCACCCCTGTAGCCCAACCCCCCCCCCCCCCCCCAAAAATTTTGCCACACAAAGCCAATACAGGTGGCTAAGCACAATAATAAAAATGTGCAAATAAAAAAATACTTTTACAAGAATTTCACCAATAAAAACTGAACATTGAGTTTCCAGGAGAAACATAAAACTTACACTACAAAATGGGTAAAAAATAATGTTGTATTTAAAGAGAATGATTTGAAAGACTATAAGGTCATAAAGTCAAGGTGAAGAAGGAGGATGATCAAGGCCAACAAGGATAGCAAAAATAGAAGGCTAAGGGTTGAAAGGGCAATACAGAGTGCTTCAAGTCAACAGACTAGATCTACTTATGTGGATGGATTTAGGATTGGGCTTGTAAGGAGAACAAAGAGGTTAAGAGAACATAACCCATGTAGTATGTAATTTGAAAGATCTGGGAAGGGGAAAGTCATTAAAAATTCCAGATGAGAACGAGAATGACATATGTAATGTAGAACAAATGTAGTATAATGCAGTGCAGTATTATAGAGGTCATTTTCCTTTCTTGGATAATTCTAAAACTCAGCGTTTTCTCACCTTTATTACTATTTTATTGTTAAGGACAGACATATCTTAAGCTGGTATATGGTGGTAAGGGAAGGGGAAGCTTCATTTAGCACAACTTGTTCTCTGCAGAGAACAAAAGCCTTTTGCATTTATGGTTAAATATTCTTCTTTTCACAAAAGCAGCCAATTAATTGCACATATGTTGTATCCTACCCACAAAACCCAAATGGCAAATGCTCTCTGGGCAGATACTTGATGTAGGAGGAAGGAAGGGACTTTTATATTTGTAAAGAAAAATTACTTCAATGTCAAAGTCAATTTGAAACAATTCTTCCAGATGTTGAAGGCAGTCATGACTCAGGGAATGGAAAGATCCAAACTGTGACAAAGAATCTTCTCAAATGAGAGATGTGATACAAGGCTCTTGAACTGAAACAAAAGAATTATCAGTGAAACTTGCCTTTTTAAAAGTCAGTATCATAAAAAACATGGAAATAACATGTATTATATTTTTATTTTGTCCAGACTTTAGGTTAACAAGGTATGCTAACTCCCTGTCAGAAATATGAATGCCCACCCTTACTTTTTTCTGGACCTCATGTGGGTGAGTACCTAGTTGACTACCGAGAACAGCAAAAGGATTGTTTTATTTAGCTATTATCTGCACTTGTTCAGGACATAATTCTTATTAAATGTATTCACATTATTTATAATCTATTGAAGAAAAAAAATTCTAAAAACTGACTGAAATGAGAAGGAAAAGAATGGCATTTTTCTATGCCAGGCTTGAATGATATGGAAGGCAATGCTATCTAAAGTGCCAGCAGCATATGCCAGCTTCAATTAGAACATAAAAGGAAAATCTGTTGCTAAAATATAACAGCACGCTTTGAGGATATTATATGTGCTTATTTAGAACTTAGATGGTTGAATACCCTTAAGAAACTCTGACATTTCACTGAAGCTGTTGTTAAGTATTGGTCTTATTGTAGGATTCTCTGAATGAAACAGTGTCCTGTGCTTAACAGACGTTCAGAATATATTATCATAATGGCCTGAAAACCTTTCTGTCTGAGAAAGTATTCATTAAAGTTATTGCATCTTGTCCTTTCACATCACCTTTCCCAGCTAACTGCCTACAGTAGGAATGAGATAGCTGCATTTCAGGTGGGCTATATGAGTGGGCTACAGTGCTCCCTGACACGCTGGAAGGACAGTGAAGTGCAAAGAGCTTTGCTCCAGAGAGCTTGAGGAGAATCCATATGATATGGCCCGAACTGCATCAGGAAAAGTCAGTTTCCGCTGTACTTTCCAGTGCTGCTAGGCAGTCCCCATACTGTTGCTGAAACATCCACATGGTAAACTGATGTATGACAATCTCATGTGAAACCCTCGAGCTGCCTTTTCAGCCAAGGACAGCTCAAAAGTCCTTATTTCAGGAGTCCAGCAATTCCTTTGGTGGTTAATTCCCTTTGGAATTGGTCAGGAACCACAACCTGTGTCTTTGAGGATTTAACATCTCAGAGACCCAATGTACTGACCAGAGTGGGTTTGGAATAGGCTCAGACTTCATATCTAGGTTCAGTACCTGCTAACCAGGATACTTTCTAAGGAAAAGTTTGGCTGATCTCCATAGCCTCCATAAAGTTCCTTTAAAGGGACTGACAGCTCTCATGGACTGCAGCTTAATTCGACCAGCCCAGTCCATAACAGAGTTTATAATACAAGTCCATCTTAATCACAGATATTTATCTATTATTTTCATATAAAATACACACTGGCCAGTTACTGTTTTCTCTGTGGTGCACTTAAGTTGTTTGCTGACAAAATGCCATTTGTTTTGAAAAGGGCCCAGAGTAACCAAAGTTGTCTTAGTTATCCCCTTCCTGTGCTTTATAGGGAAAGTGTCAGAAAGTTACCATCACTTACTTTTAATAGTCTAAAAACCTATAGCATAAGAGTCAAATTTTAAGTAATTTGTTAGAATTTTTCTCCTGAATAAATTTTTAAATATGTCAAGTGGCAGGGCTGTTATTTCTAAGAATTTGGTTTAATGTGACATTGCAGATACCTTTCTGACCCTAATAGACAGAGCCTTATACTTACCTGCTAGCCTCCCAAGCATTCCTTGTAGAACTACTGGACACTAAACATGAGGAAAATACTAGTGGGAATAAAAACAGAACCTAGATATTCCTGCCTGAAGATACACTTGAATACACTTTAGTTAACATTCAGTTAAAATGCTCATTAAAAGAAGATTTAGAGTTAAAAATGAGATATGAAGCAATCTTACTTCCAGATCTCTAGCAGACATGGCAGACAAGGCTTTTAATATTATTTGTCTTTCCACATAGGGAC
This sequence comes from Astur gentilis, assembly GCF_929443795.1. Taxonomy (NCBI): domain Eukaryota; kingdom Metazoa; phylum Chordata; class Aves; order Accipitriformes; family Accipitridae; genus Astur; species Astur gentilis. The sequence goes on along the minus strand of NC_064881.1, from coordinate 1,459,319 downwards.
GTAACATCCCTTAGGCAGAAGCTGCATGACTTAGTCTGCTACGGAAGAAATGCATGTGGTCTCTTTCAGTCACTTTCTCTATGTGATAACTACCAGTAGTGCTTTTCCCCCTTTCAGGGGTACATTCCTTTTGTCTGGTTTTATTTTATTTTCTGATTTGCAAGATGCCTGTGTCCTACTAAAGATTCAAAGCGGCTGTTTTTGCATCAGTGACATCAAATGCAAAAAAATTATAAATGAGGCTAATCAAAAATCATTCACAAGTCTTTGCCTCCCCCCCTCCCTGCCCCCCCAAAAAAGGAGCTTTGAATATAATAGTTTGTAGAATTTGACTAAGGCTGTAATTTTTCTCCTTTCCTGTAGGAATATAAAAAGAATTTATTTTGTGGGAGCAGATTACTACCAAAACCTTATTTAAAAATATAACTTCTGTGTCATATCAAGATTGTTCAAGGTCAGAACATTGTACCCAGTTCCTGATTCAGGATTCTGGGCTCGCAGTGCACTTCTCATTACTGTATCGTGGGTGTGTCTGCTAGGACAATCTCGAGATTCTGTTGTCCAAACTTTTACAAAAGCCTCTGGGAGAAAAGAAACAACCTGAAACTTCAGCCAGAGGATCAAAAACGTCCACAAGTTAAACTATCTGTAATTCCCAACCATCATATTCAAATTCAAATTAAAGCCAGTCAGGGAAACAAAAGCCCTGCTTTAGTGAACGTATAGTCTAATATCAGCAGATTCAATGCAAATCACTAGAAAGCACATGCAAATCTAAGAGCAGATGGTACAGCCAAAGAGATCAGCTTTGTAATGTTGAGTAAAAGAAGTTATTCTGTGATCAGTTTGGAAGCGAATGATTGCTTGTTGCATACACGGTGAGGGGCTGTCTTATGTGCAGAGGTTAAAGAAGGTAAATAAGGACATAATAAAAGCCAGAGAAGCAAAGGGAAATTAACTTAAAAATAGTCAAGCTTAATTAACATCCAGTACAAAACAGTCATCCAGTATAAAACACTCAGCCAGGCCCCAGGCTGCAGAAAGAGGGAGAGGATCACACACTGGCAGCAGAAGGGCAGCTCCTTCAAACCGCAGCAGCTCCATCACCAAGAAGGCTGCCTCCCTGGCTGCAGGGCTGGTGCCCTGGGAAGGCAGCAAAGAGCTTGCAACAGATGGAGAAGTTGCCCCAGTGTCACTGTATGAAACCACATAGTAAAATATTGCATCATTCTTCTGAAAGATGCGAAGTTCTGAATACTTAAGAAAACCCATCCAAAAGTAGACAATTGGGGATTTTTTAGGGAACTTTATACTCAGCGTTATGCTCAACAGCAGCCTTTTTGAGACATAAATTGGGACAGCATAGCAGAATATATGGTAAAAATTTGGGGGGTTTGTATAGAAATCAACAACACCTTATCTATATTTGAAGGTATTTTTCAGCAAATTTTGCAAACATCCTAAAATTCATCAGACTATAAGGGTCTGAAAAGGTATTGTAAAGAAAAGCATATGTCAATTGCTTCTCCCTTTTCCTTACCCCATTTTTCTATTTGTCTACCTCCAGATCCTTTAAACAATTATAGTTTTTCTAAAACAGTTTGGGGGAGTACATCCAACTTTATGAATCCAAAATTCATTGCATACTTTATATGCTGCAAAAATGGAAAAAGAAGAGTAGAAGCTATGCAAGAAATATTAGGATGGCCTTCATCAACATGGGATGTTTTCCTCATTTTTTTTTATCCTTCATCATTTGTTCAGTCCAGTTTACATGGCAAGGTATTGGACCTTTGCTCAGGAAAGATTATAGAATTTTACAAAACGCAAAGAAATGTTATAGGAAATCATGCTGTTGCACCAATGTTTCTCAGGGCTTGGGATGATTATTTTTATTCAGAATCTCAGAGACTATTCTGCAGCCAAGACACATTATATTAGGAAATACTGAAGATGGACATACATAAGCCAACAGAGCATGCATGTGTGTCACGCTATGTCCTAATACCGCAAAATATTATGCCAGAATTAGATGCAATTAGAACAGAAATTCTCTAAGGACAGAAGACAGCACAATGAAGCAGTGTTGTGAAAGTTTGCAGAAATCCCTGTACTTATTTCATGTAAATTAAAGCTGTTTAAATTCCCTTTCAGGAACATCTTATTTCCCCAGGAAAAAAAAAAAGGCCATAGACAAGAAACAGACAGTCAGTTGTCTAAGTCTTTTAATAAGGGGTACTGAGCTGCATTGTTAAAAGGCTCCAATGATTTACTCTCTTCCAAAAGAAAAATATGTGGGATAAATTAAGACACTCCGTTGCTGTAGTGGCTTCCAGGACAGAGCAGTTTCATGTCGTTCATACTGAATACCAAGCTGAAAAGTTAGCTTTCTGTTGTATTCCTTTAAATTTGTAAGAAAAATTACATTGTCTTCTCAGTTACTAGAAATAAAAGAATCCTTCTGGGAACACCAGATGAAGTGAAGGTTACCCCAAAACATCAGAATTCTCTCTACATTTACTCTACATTATTAGGGGAGGGGAGTAAATTTGGCAGTTCATTAGTAGGCTCAGTACTGTGAGGAGGAAGGTGATGGATCCCATAGATAGAAATAGCCATATGATAGACTAAAGAAGCTATCAACCTGATAGATCTTTAGAAAAACAACAACTTTGTTTTCATGAAATATAAGAGGAAATAATGGGAAAAAATATTGTACTTATATGTTTATTATTAAATTTTCAAAAAATAAAAGTATTATGAAATACCAGACAACAAAAATGAATAACAGCTGACAACCACAGCATAAATTTGATGCTGGAACTAGTACGAAAATAGTTTTCAGCCAATTAAACATTTTGAAATTTCAAAGAGAATTCATGCTGAGTAGGAACAAAAAATCAAGGTCTGAAAATTTTAATGAAACAAATAACTGGAAAAAGTTACACTGGATCAACTGAACTATTCTATTATAATAATGCCAAAAAAATTTCATTTCTTATTATCTTCATATTTATAAATGAGAATAATTTAGAACCAAAACCCTATAGAAATTAAAAAAAAAAAAAAAAAAAAATCAGGAGAAGACACTGAAATATCATGATTTAATATAGCTCTCATCTGTCACCTAAGAGTTTGGTTTCATATAGAAATAAATTATGTGAATCAGCCTTGGCCTGTTTTTTTATGGGTAAGATTGTATCCTACACCATGAAGTAGAGGTCCAGAATACTCCTAATGGAACATCGTTGCATAATCAAAATTACTTCCATAGATGGCACACTGAAATAGAAAGAGAGAAGGATGCTCCATGAAGGCCAGAAAGCATAGTGTTAACTCTTCTCTGAAGGTGACTTCTTTCAGTAGAGAATGGAAACCATGTCATAGGGACCAGGAAAGATCCTGCCATGTGACGTAACTGTGCTGTAGTCCATTTCCATTGACAACACTCTACAGCATAAAATTCATTATAAGCCCACCAAAAAAATACAACCTGAATCTCAGAAATAATTAAACATCACATAAAAGAACCATCTGCATTAATGAAATGGGTAAAATCAGATATGGCCAGAATGTGTATACAGGAAACACAGAGCAGTGTTGCCATTGATTTTTAGTGATCAAAAGAAAAATCAATGGATTAATGCATTTCATTCTCAGGAAAAAACTTTTTGTGAGTTTTTCATTTAATATATAGTACTCTAAAATCCAATGGCCACCTCTCTGAATTGTCTTTTCTTTCCATAGTAATAATTAAAAATGGGTTTCTGCATTGTGAAGAGCATCAGTCTGAACTTCTGCTCGTTTGCTAGAATGATGTTGTATGCTATCCTATGCGGCAAGTATGGTAAAAAAAAATCATATGAGGTGATCCATTTAGTTCTGCCTGTGTTCAGCCCTGCATGAAAGAGTTAGGATGACATATTCATGAGGACTGTGGACTACTTTATATGATCTAAGTGAAGAAGTCCGATATTTTCATCATCCTACATTGTCTGAATCAGGAAAGTGATTCTTTCACCCATATATCCCGTTTTCCTAGCCCTATTCCCTTCTATAAACATGTAAATCACAGAAATAAGAGCATGCAATGGAAACAGTTATTTTTAAGTAATGCTAAATACATTCATTGACAACTCTCATTGGTGTCTCTTTTTCTGTACATCCTTGGTAGACCACAAATAGCACACAAAACAAGTGATGTGGAAGATGCCTGAAAAAGAAAAAAAAAAAGTAAAATTGTGTTATTTTGGTTCTGATGACTGTAAAAAAATTACTGCATGGCTGGTGTATACATCTAACGGCATACTTTTCAGAGTGCTTTAAGATATACATGAAGGTGATGCTTAGAGTAGGAAAGACATCCAAGCATAAATAGTAGGAGATCCAACAGAATTCTGGATTTTGGAGGTAAACATTTCCCTTCCTGTTCCTATCAAACAGTGCATCCTTCCAACTGGCGTTCTGTGAGGTTAATTATATTCCTGTTGAAATAATGTTGTAAGTATTACAAGTAAATTTATAAAATAACCAGAATACTGCAGGGTACTTAGCTGTGTTCTTTCTGGAGCACTGTATGGGCCAGTTGGTGAATTTTACATTATCTTCTCAACTAAGGATCAGAAGAAAAAAGAAAACCTCAAGTGAATACCACATAAAGGTCAATCACCAGAGAAGAATTAGAAGCAGTAAAAAAAGAATGTAGAAAGACTAAACTAATAATATTAAAAGAGTAAACCATGTAATTTTCTTAGAGTAGAAGCTCTTAATTGAAAAGGAAGTCATCCCAGGCCTACTGAAATATAAGAAAAAAGATTTAATTGCTTTTGATGTAGCATTTCAGTGATAAGGAGATCTTTATAAAATATTCAGACTGAAAAAAAGATCTTGGGAACAGCAAGCCATGGAAGAACTTTTGAAGGAATGTGCAATGAAGACTGATGTAATTCTGGGCTCCCTGGGGAAGACCCTGCTGCCATGATCCCTGCTTGAAGCACTATGGGAGCTCACGATGACTGCAGTGCATCACAAAAGCACCAGCAAACAAAACCAGAATGGACAGGAGACACAACAGCATTGTAAGTAACAATAAAAGAAAACATTAAGTAGTGCAATGGAGGCTGGGAAGAGCACATGTAAGAGGAAGCAGAAGAAAGTAGTCCCCTGTAGTAAGTCCTCCAGATACTTCCTAACATCCCTGGACAGGGTCCTCCTTTCTGTGTGGAGCTTTTGCAATTTTATTTTCTCCTGGGTTTGACTCTTAAGGTCAGTTTCTCTGAGAGCACAGAGGTTCACTCAATGAAGAAAAAATATCCCCCTGTTCCACTGTCATTTTCATATCTTTCTCCTTTTCTCACCTTTTCACATTTCTGTCTTCAAAACAGGAGCAAATATGAATGTTCTCCCATGGTCTCACTTGGAACAAGCTTCCATTTTAACTTTCTCTTTACAACATAATATTCCTTCAAAAGCTGCTGGGTGTGTGCTTTCACTCCCACAGGGGAAGAAAGTAAGAGAGAACTATGTTGGCCCTAGTCATCAAGCTGTCTTAGGATCTGAAATAACCATCTGACTGAATGATCCATGGTTTCGACCACTGAAAACAAGAGTGAACAAATCAATGGAAGGTGGAGTTCTCAAAAAATGCTGCATTCACAGAGGGAGACTTATTATAATTTCTTTCTATCTTTGATTTCACTGGTGTTTTTCCTCCCAAACTGAAGTGGTGTGTAACTTCATAAGCCATTGCATTCAGATTCACAAAGCAAATCTTCAGTGTTGAGAAAATAATCTCATTTTTTGCCAACTATTTAATGACTTAACAAATTTTATCACAGGAGGAGCTGTGTGAATTATAAAGGACTTCAGTTTGCCAATAATTTATAGATTTGAAGTATGGCTTAGTTCCAGTTGGAAAGGAAGCCTAACTTTTCAAATTTACATCTGTAAAAAAAAAGTCTAGGAGAGGTGGAGCAGAAAAAGAAATGTTTTTCTAGTAATCCAAATAATTTTATTTCAGTGTTCAACTTCAGTTTGTAAGCTTGCTATAAAACACAACAGGATTTTAAAATGAAAATGGTTTTGCCAAGCAAAACCTGAAATCTTTCATCAAAAATGTCAAAATGAGTTATTTTGACATTGTTGAAACTTTGTCCCTGCTCTTTTAAAATTAAAGCCCAGCCAAAAATATCTTATTTCATTAAATAATTGGATTTCAACAGAATGACATAATATGATGGAATATGGTTCTGTCTATGTGTCTCTCAGCTTGTGTCCTAAGTCCAGACTAATAGGATTCTCAAAGCAAATACTGAGAAACGCCTAACGACAGCCCTACATAATTATCTGATGGCCACTTTGAAATTTACCTTCCCTACAGATTAAAATCCTTCTTTTAATTTGGGGATTACAAGGTAGAGGGTTGGAAATTTGATATCTATATTGCTTAGTGATTTGAAATGAATATATTAAAGTCTATCTGATTGCATTGTAGCAAGCTCTAGTGGTAACAATGTGAAAAATCAATAAAGCAAAAACATAAATGCAAGATCTAAACAGTGATCTGCATTGTAGCATAATCCAGCAATAATTTAACCCTCCCCGGTGCTACAGTAAGGAAATGTCTTTTCCATGAGTAGCATTCAAAACTTAAAATTTCTAGTAGCTCATTTAAAACCAGCATATGATACTGCATTTAAGTCTATGTTAAGATCTGCACTTAGAACACCTGTGCTATATTTTAGGAATTAAACACAGTCCTAAATTTGACCAAGTAGATCAAGCAAAAGTCTGTATATAAACATGCAAAACATATATAAAATACCAGTTTACAGTTCCTTGTGCAGTGGAGTCTTTTTAAATGTTCACTTTTAATGTATTTTGCTTTATGAGTTCCAGTAACCTGGTTCCAGCTAAATGAGCAGTCATTCTCCTATAAAAAGCCTGCTGGTTTTTCCTCCCTGTCCTCCTTGTATATGTGCAGATAGCAAGCATCTCCCCATAACTGTGGCAACTTTTAGAAATAATATTTCATTTCAACATTGAAACCCAAAGCATCCCCTTTTCCCTGGCTACATTTTTTATTCCTGTTTCCATACAGAATGTACTCCACAGGCAGTAGCCAACAGAGATGTTCTCTTCACAGCATGATTCCTCCTAGTGTGTTGTATCCAGTGCAGCAGTGAAATGAATTTTTCCTATGCATTGATGGTTTTAGGGAAAGTGTATCCACAATGCAGATGCAGCAGACGAGTTTGTGAGCACCCATAGCTGAACCTGTTGGCAAATACTGTGAGAGTCATATAACTGAGCTGCAGGGAACTTCAGTCCCTCTCTGGCCTGCTTACATAGGTTTCCTTACCATATAAGCCATGGAAGGAGCTAACAGAGGAAAAGGGGTGCAGTATTGACTTGGGCTTGATGTATGGTGTGAGCACAGCCCCTTGTGCTGCCTTATTCCTCCCTACAGTGCGATACAGGGAATGTCCATCATTGTATTGCAGTGCTCCAAGGGAGAAGACTCACAAGCCTGGGTATTAGCAGGGATCCCTCTAAGGCACTCAACAGCAAATCCTAAAAAGAAGAATGTAATTTGGCCCTTGTGTAAGGTGGTGGAGGGGAGGATAGTGCTTGACCCTGGCTTGGTTGATATTCAGAAGGAAGTCCAAGGACCAACATTTTGGACTGAGGTGCCAATCTTGAAACCCTAGTCCATGCATAGGTCTGTCTATAAGGGTTTGCATCTTTATATAAAGTGTGTGCTTTCTTCAATACATCCATTACTGTTCTTCAGAGGACAACATGAAGATGACAGGCCTTAATACCTACGTATAACCAGGACCTACCTTCTGAAAGCAAGTAGGTCTGAGATTGCTGAAATAGAGAGGAACACAGAGAAGAGAGGACATAGAGCGCATAGCAGACAGAAGACATAGAGGAAAAAGTTTCATCAGCATGATCAGGTCACCACAGCTGAAAACTGAAGCTGAACACTTCCATCTCCAGGGCCACTACGTAACTAAGTTCCTTGGAGCAATGGAGGACCCAGCTACTTTGCTCCACATATCTGTTTTCTTCCTGCTTTCATCAGAGCCTTTTGTTGGTTTTGTCTGCAAAAAATCTTTCAGTATTCCCTGCTCAAAGCAGCTTTTCCCTCTTGTAGATGTTCAGCAAAAGGATTCACTGGCACAACAGACCTGAACACACCTGGTACCTAGTGCATTTGGCTAGAGAAATTCACCTGAGAGATAAGGGAGAGAAATTCATGCGTGGGGACATGCACAGCAGGGATGCTCAGGAACACTTTATCCATAATTTAGCTCTATTTCACATTCTTTGATGTTTATTTATGGTCTGTGTCTGTCTATGTAAAATATCATCATCTGGCTTTGGTATAATTAGACTTTGGAATTCCCTCACCTGAAAAGTTTTTCAAGACAAAACAGTAGGGTTTGGAGGCTTTGATTTATGATCCTCCCTCCCACTCCAGGTCTGTAAAATGTTTCATGGAACTGTTTTGTGGTTGTCTCAAAACTAAAACTACATAGGACTGTTCACAAGAGCTCCATCAGTACCTCCTGCAAATTACATTTCAAGTGCTATTGTGGTCATTTGTGCTCACTTGCGCTCATCGGAGTCTTCCACCACACTGCATTTCCCAAGACAGCTTGAATGGGTTTGCATCATAATTTTTGAAGATGAAGGTGCTGTAGAAGAGGTGCTCCCCATCTTGCAAGACTGATCTATACACACATGCACGCACCAAAAAAAAACCCCAAACAAAGGAACATGAAGCAGCCATGCTAGAAACCTCAAACAGCAAATCTTTGACAGCATTTTAGCATGTTGATCTTTCTTTTTTGCCTTTTTTTTTTTTTTTTTTTTTTTTACTTTTCCCTTTTTTTTTTAAAATGGAAAGCTCAAAATTTCCCGTGCAGAAAAACCATTTCTAACCAGCTATGGCATTTCAGTATAATTCTAAGAAGGTGGGCAGATAGAGAGCAGCCAAAAAAATTGGCATCAAAATAAAACCTACTGTGGAATTTGTTGTAGATGCTGAGTTATAATGAAGAACAGAGGTAAGATAAGTTACATTTTTCCCTTGGGCTGCATATTGTAATAACTGTTGAATTACTTCATTTTTAATGTTTGTTTAGAAAAGAAATTTGTTTGTGTATGGATGGTGATCTCTTAAAATTTATAGTTTAAAAAGACTGTTCTTTTTAATGTAAAAAAAAAAAGTATGAAAGATAACAAACTTTTTAATTTTTAATGGGTTAGGAAAAGTTAACAAAGAATACATTAAAGAATAGGCATTAAGGAATTGGGAAGTGACATTTACTGTGCTTTAGTGCTGGAAAAGTTGTTCAACACTTCATAATCTTGCTGATTGGCTATGTGAAATTCTTCTGGGGAAACAACTAATTAGTATAATTTCACCTTCTGTATGTCTTATCACATAATACCTTAACTGTATTGAAAATGATTCACAGAGGTGAGATTGATTTCAGTTGAGGAAGCGGTCAACAACTTCATCTTGCATGAAAAATTTTATTTCACTGGCATGAAGATAATTGTGCCCTGTACTCAAAACTGTTGCAAGCAATTTATTTTATTAAACTAAACTATAATACTAACTTGCAAATAAGTGAAAATGAAATAAAGTCTTCAGTAGGTCTTCTGAAACATGAAATTAAACTAGCCCCTTGAAGTAGCATTTGAGTATGCAATTCATAATTCTGTTGGCTCCCAGCATCTTTCTTAGGAGAAAAACAGTGATTTCATGCTATGCTGAGGAGAAAATTTTTCTATAAATGCTTAAGATACCTTTTTGCTCAATAGTCAGCCTGGGTCAACAGGCTTTACAGTCAGTTTTAACTTTTTCCCAATATGGCCACTCTCTTGGTAATCTAATTAAGCAAACACCAAGGCAAGGATATAGAAATAGTCATTATTTCTTTCTAGCAAATTTCAAGATTATTATTTTTTAATTTTAAAAAAAGGATATTCAAATCAAATCCAGTACCCAGAAAACACTGAAATAATAATAAAACATTTCTTGACTGTTTCTGTTCAAAAATTGTGGTTTTGTGAATAGCATTATTTTGGAATGCCCTTTTTTAGTATAGAAATTGGGTTTTGGAAAATGAATTTCTGCCAAGGATTTCTGTCAAACACTTGTTTCTTTCAATGAAATGTCAGCTGTAAGCAACCCTCAACAAAACACAACAGAGCAAAGGATCTCAGAGACTGGTGTCTTGCGATCATGGATGATGTCTTCTCATTATGGATTATTTCACTTTATATATTTGATAGCCTATTTTAAGCCAATTCATTGGAATCTTTTGCAGTGACTGTCACTATAAAATACTGATTATTATTATTATTATCATGCAAAGAAGAAAATGTATTTTATTTCTAATGTTTAAAAAGCTTTCCGGAGAGAGCATCCTGGGGACCAAGGGCCACCAGGTGTGATGGCTTTGTCAGGGTTTTGTCCAGAGAAGGACACTCTCATCAGTGAGGGACAGACTCCACCCTTTTGCTGACCTTGGTCACCTTGAAGAAAATGATCTCTGGAATGAGCATGAAATACATAACGATAAATTAAGCTCAACATGTTTGCATCCACATAATTTCATACTTAGAGAAACCAAGCAATTAGTTATATGAGGGATGAAGGGAACAGAAGACACCAGCTTTACCATCCCAAAGTCCTTCAGAGTATTTGCTTATGACTGTGGAAGGCAGCAGCCTAAATGTGAGTCAGGGATGAGCACTACTCCCCAAAAAACTGAGGTAAGCTGATACAATGACACTTAAGTCCCAGTTTTAGCTCTGTCATTATTACCTGGAAAATCTCATATGCTTAAGTCAAAGTCTTTAAACGTGTTAAGGAGAAAAGAAAAAATATGTTGTCCCATAAACTGTATCTTCATTTACTACTGCCTGCTGGGAATACCTTTCTGTACTGCCAGATTATATTGCCAGAAAAGAAAATCTTTCAAGCCTTTTTTACCTGACTTAATTTTCTCCTCAGTTATTGTCTTGTAAATCAGGATTTTTTTATTAGGCATCTCATCTACAAAAATGCTAAAAATATAAGCCAGGCTTTAAAAAGCATTTCTGACAGAGTCTTTAGAAAGGCAGATGGGAACAGTTATTTGAGTGAAAGGCTTTTTTGCTCATCCCTTCCCCTCCTTTGCTGCTGCAGAAGTCTGTGTCACAACGCACTCACTGTGTAGATTTCCAGTCACCACAGCCCCCACCTCAGCTGTTCCAAACAGCAGATTTCCAGTGTTTTCCAAATGATTTTACTCCTCCTACAACTGTTCAGACTTTTTCCTCTCTTCAAGCACTCATTCTGCCTGTTTTTTTATCTTCACTAGCTTTAGTCTCTTTTACCAGCATTAGCTAAAAGTTTTTTCTTTTATGCTTCAGCTACCACTAGGGATATATACATGCATGCATACTCATTCTGTGCATGTATATAGCTATATACAAGTGTGTATAAACAGGTATAGCTGAAAGACAGAAGTGGCATGGTGGGGAGAGTGAGGGTGCCGGACTTTGCATGTGTAAATGCGAATATCCATGCCCAAGCTATAGAGTCAACATAAAATAATTCAGATCAGAAAACTTAATTTATAGGTTAAATCCCAATTTTTCTAAGGGAATCTGAAATATTCATAAACCTGGTCAAAAAAAAAAAAAAAAAGCTAAAGAAAAGGAAAGGAGGTCCCAGTGCTATGATTTGTTGTTATAATTTTTTTCTATGAATATCATAGTCTCATAGCAGCCTACCAAAATCAGTAAATCTACTGTTGTGTAAGTCATATGCGCATTAGGTGAAAAGGACACAGTTCAGATCTCATTTAATCTTTCGCATAATTAACATATTACTTTTACAAAATCTTTAAGTACTATGTTCATATCCTATCCACTTCGACACTAAAAGTACAAGTCAGACTTTGAAAATCAAAGCCTGTGAGAAATTACAAGAATAATAATAATAATAATTCCAAAATTCAGCTCTTTTCTGTTGGGTCTAAATAAAAAAACCACATCATTACTATTTCTGCTATGCTTACAGAGACAAAAATAAGTAAGTAAGTAAGATTTAGTCTGACAAGTCCTAACAACATTTTTCAGCCATCTGATGTGGTGGAGTGGCATGCTAGCAGGTGCCAAGAATAGAACATAGATGCTTGTGACCCATCCTTCTCCACCACAGACACTGTGGGAATTAATAGACATAGACCATATCCCTTGTTCCCATCATTCAGTTTAATGTCCACCTGAATGAACTAATGATTGATTAATTAATTGCCAATGATGTAATGAAATGATCATTGTAATTAATATTTAGTTCTGTCCTGTGATATTTTTTCGAAATTTCTAACCAAGTGAAGATCTAACTTCAAGTATCTTTCCCAAACTTAAAAACGCAATTGAATAAAAAGAAATCCAGCAGCTGCTCCCCACTGAACAGTAATGAGCACACTAAAAATTAAGCTAAGCAATCCTCCCTTCCCAATATAAATATCAGTCATCTTCATCTCACTTTCTCCCCCAAAACCCACTAAACAAGCAGGCCTCAGTGCAAACAGTGACATGAAATCTCATCAGATTAAAATGCAGAGAAAAATTCAAACTTTTAAATTACTTTTTAACAATTTATGAAAAGGCAACATGAAAACATGATTTTCTTTTCAAAAGACAACAAGACAAGGAAGCCATGTGGTACCATGGCACTTAGCTCTGACTCTTTTCTTTAATAAATCTACCTAAAAGGTGATCTGGCTTTTGCCTTCCCTGGGACATCGATGGGGCCAAAATGTCCCTGCTGGGTGCAAGCATCAATCGCCAAGGGACCCTGTCACTGGCGTGACACAGTGTCATCGGTGACCCACTGTGCTATCCAGTTTGTCTCTCATCATGCAGGGATGCTGAATCTAGCAGAGCCGGGTGCCAAGCCTCAGCGGTACTCACTCTGACCTGCTTTTGTGGCCACAGCCCCTGCGTCCCCAGCAAACTCACGCATCTCCTCCTCCTTCTGCCAGCCTTCTTCCCTTGCAGGCACCATGCCCTTGCTCCACCTTCACTGTCCCCTCTGAGCTGATCCCTGCCACCACGGCACAGCGCTGTCATCATTTTGCTCTGCCAGTGTCGCAGCCAATGTGCAAAGTCCCACCTTGTGATGTTGCCTATTATTTCCATCAGGAGATTCTAATTAATTTTTTTTTTAAATGTTGTGAAATATTTCCCTTGGTTTAGCTATTTCATTATTGTGGCTACAACCCTTTGGCCTTCATACTCAGAGCCTGTCATTCTTCAAAATGGGGAACAGACCTTATGTTCTTTGTATAATATTTGGTTTCCTTGATGGTGTATGTTGGTTGTTGGTTTTCACAGCTGTCTCCAGTGTCCTGGGCTATGCACTGTTGTCTGTTATACACTATTTCTCTCAATTAATCACTGCATATAGACCAAAGGTTCAAATATTGCCTTTAAAGGAGAGTCTGTTGGTGTTAATTGTATGCTAATTACACTCAGGTATCTGCTAGGAGATTATTAACATTTGGGGACTTGCTTATTGCTCTTCCTGGGTTATGAGGTTTTATGGTAAGTACAAGGTGGCTTTATTGATAACCTAAAAACCAATCTGTCAAAGAGAGGATGTTACACACATATCGGGTAACAGCAATATAAAAAATAAAGAAGTTAATGAAATAAAGTTTTCTTGTGTCAATTTTCTTACAAGCCTTTTCACCCAGTTGCATCCTTTATAAAATTAAAATCGTTGTTACTAGTAATGTTTTGGGTATTTGCATTGTGTCTATTCCAAGTACACAGATTAGGTTTTGCCACAGTCAAAATAAGTGAATTGTACAAGCTTTCTTTCAGTTTACTTCTAAAATCTTCATGGATCATACCATAAACAAATCCTGTGTAAAGGTTCATGTGGAGTATTTGTGAGATTAGGAACTTACTGAAAATTACTCATTTGTGGTGGTGTTGAGAAGAGATAGCTGGCAGAACCAGACTTGCTTAGTTTTTTGTCACTATGGATCTCATCAAGATTCCCAAATGGAGCTAAAGATTTGTCACTATTATGCATGTCTAATTTTTCCCTTTTGAAAGTTTCATACTGCAGTACAAACAAGCTAACAGCTATTTCAAACATTTCTTCTATTACAGTTGTGTACTATCTATATCTTCCCTGCATCTTGTATTTGTAATATGCATATGCAATTCTGACCAGGCAAAAATCAGTATGTGATAGTTCCAGAAAGATATTTTCTATTAAATAATCAGCAAGTAAAGTAAAAAAATAGTCTTGCCAGTGGGCTTTCCTTTTTCTGGCTGAGTGCCAGGTTAGAGTCATAGTCCCTCCTGTTTAGTCTCAAGAAAAGATACATACAATGAAGAACAGTACAGAGAAAGGCCACAAGAATGGTAAAAATGCAGAAAAGTTTAGGTGCAGGAAAGAATTAAAGAGTGGTTCTTCAGGCAGGATATAACATCTATGATAAAAGCCTGTGAAATTATGTCAGACATGGTGGAAGCAAGGACAGAATGGTTGTTCATTGTGTCACATAACACCTTAAAACCGCAGATCTGGAGAAGGTTGAAGGAAATGCTCAGGAAGCATCTTTAAAATAAAAAGAGGAATTTATCAATGTATCATGCTATCACACTATTGGACTCATTGCTACCAGGTGTGTGGAATGTCCACGTTCATCCACATTCAAATAGCAACTAGACAAATTCATGGAAGAAAAATCTTTTGAGAGACTATTAAACAGAAATGTATAACTTCTGTTTCAGGTAGTCCTCCAAACATATTTCTTGGCACTTAACAAGCATCCTGGGGGGTGGATGACTAAGCTACATACAGGTCCTTTGGTCTAATCTGCACAGCTGTTCTTGTGAGAAACACTACTGCTGTCCCAGTGGAAATGCAGAGTTTGAGAAAGTACACAAGGGCAGAACTAGCTTTCACGTATGGGTATGCTCAATCACCTCCTTGTGACGGTCAAGGCACCACTGCCTCAGAGTAACCACAATCAGATGCAAAACATCAAAGTCACAGAACAAATTCCAGCCACAAAAAAAGACTGAAATAAACTCTCCTGCACATGCAGTATCAATGCCTAAACAGGAGGGATATGGGGCTAACCTGTCACATAAGCTGGAGAGCTTCATAAACTGGAGATGAGCAATGGGCATTTTGTGACTAGTTATACACAGCCTGCAGGAAAAGGCTCCAAGATATGGGTTTGCTTAGACCAGAAAAGAGAAGACTTTGGGGAACACAAGGATATTCCAGCATCTGAAAAAGTTGTTAGAGAAAGAAGGGTGAGCTCTACTTCCCCACACCCAGTGGGAGTAGAACATGAAGAAACTGACTTTTCTGTGCATTAATGTAAGGACTCATTGCAGTAGAGTAATTTCTGTTTCTCACTTTCAGGAGGATATCTGTTAAGTATGAGGGAAATATTTGTTCCTCCTTCAGTGTCTTTCTGCTCTACTTCTTGCAAGAAAGTACCCTTGGGAGTCTGTGGATACAAGGCAACTGCAATCACTGTGCAAAACTGTCCATGCCAGAGAATGATCTTTGTGAACTCAGCATAATGGCATATGCATTCAGTCTAGATCCCCAGGTGCAGCCATGGTCCTCCATGTACATTTGAGCCAGGAGTGTTCCACTGAAGACAGTAAATTAGCTGGCACTCTCAGTCTGTAAATCAAGATTGGATTTTATTGTAACCTGCAGAAGGTAGACAAATAATTCCTTCAGGGGCAGTAGTAGGGAAAGCCATTTGTTTGTATTTGGCAGTCATCTATATAATTGTAGCATTTCCTGTTTATTTTTAAAACCTATGAAAAACCAGCCCATTGTAACCTAAATACACAAGACTGACTGTTTTCCTAGCAGTTGTTTGATTAACAGAATAGAATCCTCTTAAATTTTGCTTGATACTCTATAAACTAATAATGAGGCTCTTTTTGAATCACTAGATATTGAGTGACACAGAAAAACATATTCACCATAGGACTAATAATTTTTTTCATTTAGGTAAATGTTCCAGCTCTGATAGGACCAATATCTGATTTTGCAGGGGAAAGTCAGTATTCTGCTCAGGAAAGATGAACTCAGACTGGAAGATGTGCAGAAAAGGTTACAACCAGGGACAAAGGGAAGAGAATCTGTTTCCAAATACATAAACTTTGCTTTTTGAAAGAACGTGACTGCACACCACAATGTATTAGGATGCTGAATACAAGGGATAAGGAAGAACTGTTTGCATAAATAACACAAATTATGTGGCAGTTTTATGATACGTATTTTCAACAATACAACAGCAGTTTAATGAAATGTGTAGAAAGTGTTGTCCATACAGGGAGTCAGAAAAAAAATGAAAGACAGCATCGTATCCATTGAAGGAGTTTAAGCTTGTTTGTAGAAACAATTGTGAGACATGTATTTATTATGGGTGAATTTGGGGCAATGAGATAAATTCCTTTATGGGCTTCTGTTTTTTAAGGATCTAACAGGGGGGAATGGACTTTGTACACAGGAAAAAATGTATTTTGAAAGAGTAACTTTGATAGCAGTGAGGTATTTGCATCAGCAGTGCCAAGGACTAACTACATCTGAACTTGTTTCCCGGAGAGACAGGATGTTTTCCAAGAAGAATATCATCACACCTTGAAATAGCAATAGACTCCCCTCGCAGATAAGAGAGAACAGCCAAGAACAGCTTGACCTTTATGGGGTCTGTTAGGTGGTAGGGTTGTATTTATTTACTGGCTTGCTCTTAATTGTGTAAGTAAAAATGTGGTCCTTCATCTGCAGAACTTCGCATAGCCCCCAAGTCACAGATACGCAACATCTGTTTGCCTTCAGACTTCAGCTATAAACTCCAGCAAAGACTTTTCTTCTAGTAGCAAAGCGATTTGGCTTCCGTAGTTGTTCTCCAAGGGGACCAAGCCTCCCTGGCTGATATCAGGCAGAGAAAGCACCAAGTGCTTGTTTGTGTGACTGCTGAGGGCAACACAGACTTTTCATCTCTACTCTAATGTGGTGCCTGAGAGTTGAGGTGAGTAGGTAGCACTCAGAGTAAGCTGAATGGAGCAGAGCCTAATGGGATGCATCTTCACTTATCCTTGGCAAAATTAATCTCTGAAACTCCAAGAAGTTATAACTGGATCTAGCTAAATTAATTCTTTCTTTTATGTACTCGTATATCAAACAAAGGGATAATAATGTGTTGAAATCTAAGAATAACTTACAGTGAACTGCACCTCCTTTAAACTGTGTCTAAAATGGGGCAGGGCAGACACTATGAATTACATCAGTGTCTTCAGCCTCCCCCAGCCTTACCGAGTGTGAAGGCATAGGGCTGAGTAGAAACAAAGAAAGGGGGCAGGGTTATCTTAAAAAATTATGGACTTAAAAAGAAACAGGGGCTCTGGGGCAAAGCAAGTACAGTGAAATGAAGGCAACTACTCAGTCTCTCCATTCCAGGACAAAATGTGCTCTGTTCCTCCCTGAAAGAAATTTTTCTGACCTGGTTTAATAATTCCCAGGGCAGGAGGTTTGGCATCTTCTGCAGGGAGCCTGTTTCAAAGTTTCACCTCCTTAACAAATAAAAAGCATTTTCTAGTCTGTAAATCACTTCATGGTCAAAATAGAGTACCAGAAACAGCATGAGAGGATGAATTCAGTGATAGGATCTGAGCTTTTGTATGGACAGGATTTGGGATGTGAGACATCCAAAATGGGTGAATTACTCAAAGTGAGAGCAAAGTGAACTAATGTCTTCTTGTTCTGTCCCTCTTGTATGTACCCCCGAAGTCCACATTTTCTTCATGAACTGTGTGACAGTCCCCTTATGAATGTGAAAGTGACCACATAGGGTCAGACCAGAACTCCTTCCAGCCTTTATCCTCTCCCCATCACCTGCACCACATGCCTTATGAAGAATATATGACCAAGACAAGCACATACTGACATTTTACCCAAGGTATTATTTCATTTTCCACTAATCTGTGTCTTAGTGAACAAGGTCTTGAACTTGCGTTTTTATAGTCACTGATGCATTTTTGTTCCATTAGTCTGACTGACTGTTTTCAGACTGCCTGCACAGCATCCTTGTAACATGAGTTTCATGGTTTCACTGCCCAGTGACTGAATAAATATCTCCCTTTTTGTTCTAAACCCGCTAACTGCTTCTTTCTTCCCTCCTCATCTTTCCTACAGTGGAGCTGCAGCTCCAGGAGGTCGGCAGAAGAGAAGAATCAGATCTGAAATGAGGTGAGTCTGACTGTTTTCTTATGCTGAGCTATCCTACACAAAGACAGTATTTCTCTTTTTATGCCACTACTACAAATAGGGGTATTTCTAACATAAGATATGATTTGGGGATTGTGGTGGGTTGACCCTGGCTGGATGCCAGGTGCCCACCAAAGCAGTTCTATCATTCCCCCTCCTCAGCTGGACAGGGGAGAGAAAATATAACAAAGGGCTTGTGGGTTGAGATAAGGACAGGAGAGATCACCCACCAATTACCGTCACAGGCAAAAACAGACTCAGCTTGGGGAAAATTGACTCAATTTATTACCAATCAACCAGAGTAGGGTAATGAGAAATAAAACCAAATCTCAGAACACCTTCCCTCCACCCCTCCCTTTTTCCCGGGCACAACTTCACTCCCGGATTCTCTACCAAGCCCCCCCTCCAGTGGCACAGGGGGATGGCGATGGGATTTACGGTCATTTCATCACACGTTATTTTCTGCCCACAGGGTCACAAGTCCTGCCAGAAAACCTGCTCCGTGGGCTCCTCTCTCCACAGATCCTCAGGTCCTGCCAGGAGCCTGCTCCAGCACAGGCTTCCCACGGGGTCACAGCCTCCTTTGGGCATCTACCTGCTCCAGCGTGGGGTCCTCCATGGGCTGCAGGTGGAGATCTGCTCCACCATGGACCTCCATAGGCTGCAGGGGCACAGCCTGCCTCACCATGGTCTTCCCCACAGGCTGCAGGGGAATCTCCGCTCCAGCACCTGGAGCATCTCCTCCCCCTCCTTCTTCACTGACCTGCAGCGTTGTTTCTCTTCTATGTTCTCACTCCTCTCTCCAGCTGCTATTCCTGTGTGTCCTGCAACTTTTTTTCCTTCTTAAATATGTTATCACAGAAGTGCTACTACTATTGCTGATTGGCTCAGCCTTGGCCAGTGGCTGGTCCATCTTAGAGCTGGCTGGTATTGAGTCTGTTGGACGTAGGGGAAGCTTCCAGCAGCTTCTCACAGAAGACACCCCTATAACCCCCCCTCGGCTACCAAAACCTTGCCATACAAACCCAATACAGGGATTTATGGCTGGGGTATTTGCATTCTTCATCTCAAAAACAAAAAGAAAAGCATCTATGGTATCTTCCTCCTTGATGGCAGTGTAAGTCATGACTTAGCAGTTTGGAAAGGCAAGAGTCTATCTTAGAGCCTCACAGCCTTGTAGTGAGCCTTTTAAGCCTGTTTAGTCATGGCATTGCTGCAATCCATACCCACAGTTTGTGAGAACTGACATGTGAAGCTATACTTGCAAAGCAGAAAGGGTAGAGCCAAGTCTATGAGCTGTGATTAATGGATGGACAAAGTTGTAACTGATCCCTCACACCCTGGGCCAAAGAGGGTCTCAAGAAATACAGGTTTTAGATGGCATCATGGGTCATTGCCTAGGAGGTCAAGAAGATGTGTCTAAATACAGAGTAATAAGTTCTGCCTATTAGACTGCCAGGGTGTGGTGGAAAAACTACCTGTACATCCAAGTTCACCACTGACTCCATCACCGAAGAGGCTCAGCCAGGCACCCAGATATCTTGCTGTTGATTATAGCAGCAGTTGAATGGTAGGGATCATACTTAAGAGGCTAACCTTTTGGGTTTTTTTGTTGTTTTTTTTTAGCAGAACTTGGGTGTGCATCTAAAACAGTGTGAATTTTGCTCTTTCTGTTTGTAGAAGAAATCAAGATTTTTGTATACTCTTTTGGCTGCAAACTCATCGGAAGCCTGACCTCATGAGTAATTTAAAATTTAAATTGCATCTTTACTGTAAGTCTTTCTTTTATGTACTTTATTACCCCACCCAGGATTAAAACTGCTACATGCAAGAAATAAAGTGAAAAATAATTATGTAATTGTCTCAGAAGCTTTAAAAATTAGAGTAACACAGTTATAGATTGCTCATAATTGCCTTGAATTTTTCTATAAACATTAAGAATTCACAGGACTAACTTTATGGTTTTGAATTCTTCTTGAAATACAAGACTACTATAGTACCTATTGTTATCTATCATTAAACAATGCTCTCACATTAAATAACACTTTCCTGCTGTAATTTATACACAGCTCAATCCACTATTTCACGGCACAAGCACATACTTAGTCTTACCTCTTGGAGACATTGTACTACTTTCAGGCTTTTCAAAATTAAAGTTATACCATAAAACATGTTTAAGTGTATCAGTCATCTCCTGTTACATTAGAAAAAAAAATCAGTTTCTGGACTATAAAAGACTTTGCAAAAAAATTCGTACAAATCTCATTAATTTTGAAGGGAATTCAGCACCTTTTATTTTTTTTTTTAAAATCCAGCTATGAGTCAGTGCTTTGTGCAAGTCATTGCCGAATACTTTCTGAAAATTGAAGTTCTCAGGCTGTTCACTCAGCCCATTTGCGCCTCGTAGCCACGAGTGTTCATTTAAATTACAATAAGCTAAGTGAAGAGCTTAGTCCTAGTACAAATTTTCAGAGAAAAAATTACAAGCTTTTCAAGATTTGCAAATATTTTGGGGACTAGCAAGAAAGTGGCCAATTACTACTGCAGATAATGGGACTGTATATTTATCAGCAGAACAACTTATGAAATAAGTCGTTTGACTGTCTCTCTTTTTAAAGTAAATAAGCATGGATCCATAAGCGTATAATTACCAAAGGTGTATAAGTACTAATCTAAATTCATATTTAGTCTGGAATTTAAATTCACATTTAGATTAGTGAAGTTCTACTCTTCTGTAAGGAAAATTCCACTGCTGTGAAAGCGATATTTAATATCTGTATTTGCTCTTGGGTTACTAATAAAATACAAAGTCACTGCTTCAAAATAATGGTTGAGGAGTCTTTTCTGAAAATGCCTTTCATTTTTTTCAATGAAAAATGTCTTTCTTCCCACTGCCATTGATATCAGGCAATCTACCAGAAAGTAATTTTGACCATCGCAGACAGAAACTAGTTGAGGACAGTCTTGGGTGAATAAGAAGAGCAGAAAAGGCTGAAAATGTATCTGATAGCTAAACGCTGTTTGGAGAATTGTTATTCTGGTAGAATATATATCCTTGGGGTGCACATTTTCATCACAAATGAGGGATGTTAGTCTGCAGTGTTTCAATGGATTATTTTTTCTCCTGATGCTCAGGTCATTTAACAGATCAAGTATTTTTGGTCATCATTAAGCCTAGCACTCCTGAGAGAATGCCTTCCTCACAATTCAAAGTTGCAAACACTGGGCCTCTTAGTGTTGTGTTCTGAGAAACTTGAGAAACTTCGTTCTGAGAAACTACCATATCGAGAGGCATCCCTCATTTTAACCACAGAAGATAGGACAGACCAACGCATTCTGAAAGGGAAGATTTCAAAGAGTAACCATTGTGTAATTGAGGAGGTAGTAGTACACACTCTGTAACACATTCTTATTGTCAATATGGAGAACATTTCTTGTCTCCAGGACAGGTATTCCAGGTGAGAGGCAGGAAAGGGTTGCTCCACAGGAGAAGCACAGGTATGAGAGCTGGCTTCATGGAAAGCTACGTTAAGGTAACTGCTGTTTCTTGCTTGAGGTTGCTCTGGTACAAGAAAAAGCTGTAAGTGTTGCTGTAAGTGTATATTACTGTTGCCACTACAGCCCAGGGGAAGAGGGTAGAGAATAAAGAAAACTATTTAAAACTACAGACTTATTTTTCTTGAATAAAAGAAAGGGAGGCGAGGGAGACAATTTGAAACAAGTGAGCATCAGCAGGTGTCATTGCCCCTTTCTCTCTTTCAGGTTAACCCTCAGATCTTGGGATCCTGACATTTCTGGAGGCACAGCTGGCCTTAGAGCTGGTGAAGGGGGAAAGCAGGTTTTGTTCCCAGGAACTCATTGTCATGCAGAGGAATTGCTCCATGCGAGATAACACCACTGCTGTTTAATGCAGGTTGTAATTCTGTATTCTCGATGTTGTATCTCTTGAGCCTTTAAAGTGGTAAGAGCAAATCTGATGTAAGGAAAACACTGTCACGGGCAAGGAGGGCAGTTATCTGCACCAAGACATTCTGCATACCCCTAACAACTGTGATTCCCCACAGGCCTCTGAACACTTATAAATCAGGGGTCTTCCCCTCCCTGTCAGGTCCAGAGTAGCAAGGGGAGGATTTGTACAATACTCCCATGCCCCCAGGGTGTGTGTGTGTGTGTCTGTGCATGCATGAGTGTGGAGGGGGTGGTTTCCTTCGCTGTCCCTTGAGAGAGCACAATTCTGCCAGCAGCATGTTATGACATCTGTTTTTACAAACTCAATAATGTTCAGCATGCTGAGAAGCCGGGGCGGTTTTGATGGATGAACCCACTACAACAGCACGATAACATTCTGCAAGCATGCACAAGGGATTAAGCAAGACACCAGCCCACTTTGGGGAGGTCAGGCTCTGCTCAGAATCTGAAAGGATGTAATATTAATGTCTATCTAATTGGTGAATTTGTCAATGCAGTGTAGCTATTAAACAGCCAGCCATCTGGACCCCAAGGTTTATGTGATCACAGCTGATTGTCAAAACAACGGCATTTCACTGACCTTAAGAAATTTAATTAAAATGTTGTATTGCTTTCCATGCAGTAGAGGTACACAAACTGTTAGCTAAGAATGAGGTTGTTGCAAGGGTTGCTCCTTTTGTTTTCCAAGTCTACAGTGTGAAATTATTTTTGCATAGACACATATTCCTGATAAATCTAAAATATCATGTACAACTGCACTGACACTTTGAGCAGGTCACATTTCCTTGCTGTGTATTCTAATGATTCAGCAACAACCAGAAGAGATTTTTCCAGAAAATGGTACTCTGCAATTCCATTCAACTTTTTTTTTTCCTTAATAGCTTGTTTAGTAAATTCATTCTTCAATTTACAGCACAGAAGCTGTAGTCCCCTGTTTTGGAAGTAATAACTTCCAAGGGTAAAAGTAATTCTGAATACTAATATTGATTGGATTTATCCTCAGTTAATTAGTGTGAACCCTGACTAGACAGAGTGGCACAGTCCCAGAAGAACACCTCCACCTACAAGATGAACTGGTAGTAATGTGGGGGCTTACTGCTTGCTATGCCAGTATTTCTTCCTATGTCTCTGGCTCCAGCACAACCATTATACCTTTCCCTAAATGGAGGGAAGAGTTACAAAGAGAAAGGGTTGTTAAAGACCAGCCCCTGAGCTCAGAGCAGCCACACTCCTCTGTATGATAACATATTCCCAGTAGGGTAGGAAGAAATAGGAAATGCAGCAATGGTGAGCTCCTCTCCTGGGTACAAGAGGAGGGCTCTGCCAGCAACACCGATGTGCACAACTGAAACCAACAGCATCTTCTTGCTAGCCTTGTGGATATATGTCTTGGGCTTCTCAAGTCCATGCCATGCTCTGTCCAGGTCAGTAACTTTTACCCTACAACTATTTAAACCAGTATTTTAGAGGCCGTGGTAAAAGCTGGAAGAAAAAGAGCTCTCCTTTTTCAGTCACAGGCCTCTAGGGACTTAGAAATGTGGGACATAAGAGATTTCTTGGGTGACTGAGATTCCCCCTCCATACTGCATAGCTCTTTTCACAAATGTGTCAAACACCATCTTAAAACAGGTTAGTATTTCTCCTAGCCAAATTGGGAGGTGGTTTGAGAACTTCAGTGTTCTTATGCTTATGAACCTTCTTCTAATTTCCATCTTAAATTTATTCATGGCCAGCTCATTCCCATTTGTTCTTGTGCCAACATTGCCTTTTAGTTTAAACAGCTCTTCCCTAGTGTTTACCCTCTCCATGAATTTATAGAAAGCAATCACATTCTCTCTCAGCTTTCATTTTGGTAGCATGAAACCCAGTTTTTCAAATCTCTCATAAAATACACCCACTGTTCCCCTGGACACATTTTCTCATCTGCTCCTTTTGCACTGTGAATTCCCCTTTCTTGAATGGGGTAAGCCAGGGTGCAAGCAGTATTCCAGACTATGTCTAGCAGATGCCCTAAAGAATGGTGGTGATGCTGCCTTTCATTGCTAGAAATCTTCCATGTAAATTGCTGTTTTTCTTTCTCATGGCAGCTTCACACAGCCATTTCCTCATTGTGCTGTGGGCAGCTGGAATACAAACAGAATCTCTGTAGTCCAGCTTGCTTCTATGGAGGACCCTGCAGCTCTTAGCAACTCTTAGCAGATATCCAGTGCTTCACCTTGTTATTTTACAGCTGGATTGCCTTTATTCCAGCCTTCAAAGCCACTCAGACGTTTTTATATGATACACTAGTTTTCTGTTTTTTTGCCAGCAATTTTTGAGCGTGGTCGTCACAAATTATGTGACCATATTCCCCTGTTTATGTGAAGGGCAGTAATGGATATGAGGATATGTAGCTCTGTTACATCCTATCTTGATGCTCACAACCCACTGACTGATGCCCAGCCAGTCTCTGAGCAGTGATCCAGGCCTTCCAACCAACTCCCTCGAGTTTATATACTGAGCATGATGTCGTATGGTATGGAATATCCCTTTGGCTAGTTGGGGTCAGCTGTCCTGACCATGCTTCCTCCCAGCTTCTTGTGCACCTGCTCACTGGCAGAGCATGGGAAACTGAAAAATCCTTGACTTAAGCACTACTTAGCAACAACTAAAACCTCAGTGTGTTATCAACATTGTTCTCATACTAAATACAAAACACAGTGCTGTACCACCTACTAGGAAGAAAATTAACTCTATCCCAGCCAAAACCAGGACAATATGGTAGCACTTCAGAACATGGAGGTGATAGAGGATTTTATAAAATGTGTCATAAACATAACCTGCACTAATGTGTTGCTTTTGCTGTAGCATGTAAGAGAGAGAGAGATGTTTTCAAACATTCATTGGGTACAGCCTGCATGACACACTTATTGTTCTGTCACTTGTGAATAAAACACCAACTTCCACTTCTGGTGGCACATTTGTTTCAAGGAGAGCTCATCTTTTAGAAGCAGAAGAAGCTTCTGTAAAATGAAACTCCCATCCTGCAGTTGCTACTGTATCAGCACAATATCAGTATATGAATCTACTGCATGTACATGAATGTATCTTTCTTCAAACTGTACCGTAACAAGTCATTAAACATATGTACCTTGTTTGGTGTTATTAGCTCATCTGCTGATTGCAAAGGATCAGCATTGTTTCAGTCCAGTAGGTCAGTCCTGCATATTTGTAGTTCGTCATCAGTAGAGTATGACAAAGCAATCTGAAATCAGACACTGATTAAAATGCCTGATCACACACTGGGAATATTGTTAGTTGGTTAGAACAAAGTTTTTTCTACTGTGAATCGTTCTGCAAAACTGACTGTCTTGCAAGTTAGTTGTAGTACATTTTTTTCATCCCAGCCCACCAAAAATGAACTGCAGACACATTTCTCAAGTGTGAATTAATTATCCTGTGGAGATCAGTCAGTGAATACTAGAACACGCTATTTAACAACCTTTGGAGAATTGGATCCTTTTTCAAATTCACGTACACTCTTTATTAACATTGAGTTTGGTGGGGAGGGGGTTTGTGATAAAAGTCAGAGCTGCTCATTAGGAACTGTGATGGGTTAACCCTGGCTAGATGCCAGGTGCCCACCAAAGCCATTCTATCGCTCCCCCATCCTCAGCTAGACAGGGGAGAGAAAATATAACAAAGAGCTTGTGGGTTGAGATAAGGACAGGAGAGATCATTCACCAATTACCATCACGGGCAAAACAGACTCAGTTTGGGGAAAATTAACTCAATTTATTACAAATCAAACAGAGTAAGGTAATGAGAAATAAAACCAAATCTCAGAACACCTTCCCTCCACCCCTCACTTCTTCATGGGCACAACTTCACTCCCAAATTTCTCTACCAACCTCCCCCCAGTGGCACAAGGGGACGGGGATGGGGTATTACGGTCATCACATGTTATTTTCTGCCGCTTCATCCTACTCAGGGGGAGGGCTTATCACACTACTCCCCTGCTCCAGTGTGGGGTCTCAACCACTGGAGACAGTCCTCCACGAACTTCTCCAACGTGGGTCCTTCCCACGGGCTGCAGTTCTTCATGAACTGCTCCAGCGTGGGTCCTTTCCACAATGTGCAGTCCTTCAGGAGCACACTGCTCCAGCGTGGATCCCCCACGGGGTCACAAGTCGTGCCAGAAAACCTGCTCCGTGGGCTCCTCTCTCCACAGATCTGGGGGTTCCAGCGCGGGGTTCCCACGGGGTCACAGCCTCCTTCGGGAACTCACCTGCTCCGGCGTGGGGTCCTCCCCGGGCTGCAGGTGGAGATCTGCTCCACCGTGAACCTCCATTGACTACAGGGGGACAGCCTGCCTCACCAGGGTCTTCCCCACGGGCTGCAGGGGAATCTCCGCTCCCACGCCTGGAGCATCTCCTCCCCCTCCTTCTTCACTGACCTTGGTGTCCGCAGGCTTGTTTCTCTTACATGTTCTCACTCCTCTCTCCAGCGGCTGTTTTCTCTCTGTCCCAACTTTTTTTCCTTCTTAAAAGTGTTATCACAGAGGCATTACCACTATCGCTGATTTTCTCGGCCTTGGCCAGCAGCGGGTCCGTCTTAGAGCTGGCTGGTATGGGCTCTCTCTCGAACACAGGGGAAGCTTCCAGCAGCTTCTCACAGAAGCCACCCCTGTACCCCCCACACCACCCCCCTACCAAAACCTTGCCACAGAAAACCAATAGAGGAACTTAAATGAAATGTGGTAACAGTTGATTTTTCCAGGATTACAGCTCATGAAAGTGGAAAAATATAAACATATATCTACATGGTACTGAAAAGGAGGGCAGTTGTACAGTGTTATAACTTTATGTTACTCTCAAGTGAATATTTATCAAAATACATTGGAACAGGCTTTCCAGTAATGCCCAATTACTTCATACCACACGTAGGATCTGTCCCCCCAAGAAAGAGGGTTCAGACTAGGTGTCTGAGTCAGCATAAATAGGTGCAACGATGTGCTTTCTGCTTTCAGTCCCAGAAGCAGGAAACCATTTGCTCCAAAACTTGAGTGGAGGGCAAGAACTAGGTTGTAAAGTGTTGACAGTGGGTTATGTCATATAAACACTGAATTTCTCAGCCTCTGGGCTGTTGTAGCCCTGGAGGAAGGGCAGATGACAGCTGCCAGTGTCTTTAGCATTCACAGAAATTAGTATTCTTCTGTATTAAGTCAGTAGTCCATGAGGATCCAGGCCATGCTGCTCTGTTGCTTGCTGACTGTTGATCTAGTTATGAGTATCAGGTCTCTAATAAGGGCTGGACATGCATAGTGGAGCCTGGACAGCTGGCACAAGGGGGCTTAGATGCTGCTCAGAAAAATCTAGTGTAGTTTTTGACACTAGATCTAATCTTCTGCTAGTAAAATTAAGGTTGCTACTTGCACCAATTTATCTGTTGTGAAGAACACTTTCTGAGGCAGGAACTTTGATGGAGCACCATGTCAATGCTGCTGGGAAGCAGCCACCACCATGTTATTGTCCTGTTACTCCTCTACGAGAAGCACAAATACTCTCAGTAAAAATATCAACAAAGAAATATTAAAACATTGCAGAAATAGAAGATGAACACATGGAAAAGTAAGGGGTTTTCAACTTCATACTAGGCCAAATCCCTGGAAACCCTAATTATGTGAATAGGTCCTACCTGGAGGATGGACGGGGTGACAGCAGAACTACTCCCTGAGGAAGATATTGTCACATATGTGTGAGCTGTGAGAAAGCATCCATTTTGCAGGGTTGATTCTAGTGTGATATACCAACCCTTCACTGTCTACTCCCTATGATTCATATCAGCATTTGACAGTTTATTGACAGCTCATTAGAAAAAAAACCACACATGACCAAAGCACTCAGTGCAAGCAGAGAGATCTGCTCTCTAATTGCGAACGATACTGAAATCTGAACCAGATATGGAACTGCAGGTCAGAAACCAGCCCAATTAGCATGTTTTTAAAAATATTTTTAAATGTATTTAAATTGTTAACTAGTATAAAACATAAGTGCAGTAGCTGATCTTGAGGGAGTCTAAGTTGTCATAGGTGGCAAATCGGGGGAAATAGAACAGGCTTTTGGATTTAATTCTTCCTGAAAGAAGATAGGGTGCAATATCAATGGCTTTAAACCATATCAACTCTGTCATTGAACAGAAGCCATTTGGGGCCAGGTGTCTCTGGTCTCATTCCAGACTGCCATCAGCACTGAATGTGAATATAGGGGACCCATTACACCTCCACAACAGCAAAGGCAGAGCTTTGGTAAGCACTGTAAAACTCAACCACATTTAACTCAGGATATTTTTTGTTACTGGTTAAATTTAAATTAACAGTTTGGGTTTATATTTGTGGGTTAGGATTGGCAATTCTGTTCATTAATCTCCCTTCTTAAAGAGACTTCTTGAATTAAGGATATCATAGGTCTTCCTAAAATAATGCAGAGACTGCAAATCAAATGTGTAGATTTGAGACTTATCTGAGGAATTGCTGCATTCTTAATCTGAAGGATGTTTTTCTGAATTTCTTTGCAATATCTGATAACTGGGAAGCCAGGCAGCTCTTTATGCAAAGAAAATTTCTTTTTTGTTACTTTATTTTTGAATTCTTGACACACTAACTGAAACATCAAAGCAAACATTCAGGCTAGGAGTGATTCAATATACATGCAAATACAGGCATGTAGCTTAGACCCATTGGGAAATATTTGTAACTTCTGATGTGTAAAGACAAGCTGATTGAATGTTTTATGGACCCTTCTAGATGATGTGTTTATGTCATGGAAATGGCAGTCACAAGGGCTAAGCTGCAGATAGTCTTTTACAGACCTCTATTCAACAAAAAGAGAAATGCTTGCACAGGGCTGAACTAAATCATAACCTGTGCAGACCATGGGGTAGATGCAACTACCTCCCTCATAAGCTTTCCTCAGAGTCCCAATAGTAGGTTGACCATTTATTTTTTAAAGTCTGCCTTTTAATTACTGGTTCTAATACTGGGTGGAAGGCACAAGTATCCAGAATTTTCCCTTTGAATAAACTTAGAAGAAAAAGACCTCTGAGTGTTAACAGCTAGTGATCCATCTGAGGACACGGGGCAAGGCATTTAGGGCCATAAAGGTGGGGAACGCACATTTTACAAAACAAGCTGTGTAGCACAAGACGAGAATAAAAGAACAGCTTTCACTATTAAGATCATGAGAGTGATAACCTAAATAAGATCACTCAGAACAGGTATGTCTATTTAAATAAGATGCCATCAGGAGAATATCCTCACAATGAAGTGTAACTTTTTTAACGCAACAGCTAACAGATCTGTGCATGCACTATTAGTTTACTGAACCCAAAATAATAAGTTTGAAATTGATATTCATGTCCTCTCCACCTCATTCCTTTAATCTTTTTACTAGATCTTGAGCATTATTTTCTTCTTCCTTATGGAATGACTGTAAATATTCTCATTTTGAGTTCTACAGCTAAATGCCCTATAAAAGCATAGATTTTTTGCTTCCTGGGTAATTGATTTATATGATGCACCAAACATAAAACACGTTTAAAAAAAAAAAAAAGACACTGCAGCAATTACATTTATGTGACAGCCCATGCTGTCCTGATCCAATGTCGGGGAAGGTTTCGATATGATCTTGTTGCCGAAAAACCTCGGAATAAAGAACTTATCAACACCAATTTAGTGCAGATAAGCAGACACTTCTTTATTAACGGCCGGGTGCGTGGGTGAGTCCTCTCAAAAGACCACGCACCCCGAATACCAAAATCATACACCTTATATTGAACTTATTCATTCATATTCATTGGATTTCCAAGAAAGGTTATACATATCCATTAGATTTCTGGGAAGTCATTGGCATATGTTAATGTCCTTTACGCATGCGCATTGAAGGTCTCTGGTGGTCTTCTAGAGTCCTCTGGTGGTCTTTCATAGTCTTCTTCACTTGTCCACTTCTTGACCTCCTTCAGGTGATTCTGTGCAGTTTGGTCTTTGGCAGGTAACTAACTATTTCTTGGCAAATAACTACAAGTTGCTTCATTCGACTCTTATTACTTCCCATTAATTTAGAATTCTGACATCTTCTCCATTCTTCTAGGTTGTTATAATATACTCCTACTGACAAACACTATATCAAAATCATCTTAAATCTCAAGCTTGTTGCCTTAGTTCTATATGTTCCTATTACTTATTAACCAAGTTCTAAATGTTCCTGTTAAATGATTTTGGCCAATTCCTCCGGCCTTGGTACTGGGTTATACAAAAGGTTTCACAACAGCTGTTGGTTGTGCAAACCCAATAGAGATACCTTTGCTAAACTACTTCTTACCATTTTATATCCTTATTAAACATGATTTATTCTAACTACTACCAAATCAATAACAAATCAAAGCTACTAACTAGTCAATAACAAATCAATAACATAATCAATAACCAATCAGTAACAATCCCAAGAGCAAGATTAAGACACAAACGGGGTCAAATGCTGTATACCCAAAAAAGTTTTTATTATCAAAAGTAGAAAATAGTAGCAATAGGATAGAATGGAAGAAAAGGCAGAAATCAAGCAAGCAGTCAGGATAGATTTGCAAGGATAGTCACCACCATGGATCCAGTGATGTCCTGTTGGTCCTCAGTCTTCAATTCTTTGGTGGTGGGTGCACAGCACGGCTTGTCTCCACGGGTTTTTATAGGCCATATTTCAATGAGGTATGCACATATGTATTTTTCATGCACTGTTCACACACTGCAGGTTTCATCTATCACACGACCTTTGCCTGATCAACACCAGAAACCAGTATCTTATCTCAAAGACTACAGTTTCCGTGAGAATGGTAGCCTCCACATTCTCTCATGCTTGTCAGCTTCAGCCTGTTTCCTCTCCTGGATGCCTCAGTGGCCTGGTAATTGTCCTTATGGATGGAGGAATGTCCTGCTTAGACAGGCCATTTCAGAGATAAAGGGCTCAAGATAAGCGGTTCACAATTCTTGAGATGAATGGCTTGAGATGACAGTCCAGTCTCTCACACCTAACAATCTTCAAGACAAATAGCTGAAGACAACAATTCAGTCTCTCACACATGCATTTGGCAGGGTGGAGAATTTTTGCACTTTATTGCTGGCACTTCAGGTTCAACTTTTTGTTCTGTAGATCTGTCTCTGACAGTCTGCCTGCAATGAGATGTGGTGTGTTGTTTCCCAGCAACACATGCTCAGGTGGTGTTTGAGTGTCTGGTGCTCTGAAGCTGCTGGATCACTTAGAAGAAAGAAAAAAGAAAAAAAAAAAAAAAAAACAAACAAAAAACAAAACCCCAAGCAAAACAAACCCTCGATACCCCTACTTGCTGAACAGGGAAGTACTCATCACATTCACTGTCATGGAAGTGCTTTCTCTTTGGGGCCCTTTGGAAATGTGCCGCAGCCAACAACTTCGGGATGACTGAGATTCCTGCCATCGAGAGAAGCTTTGGGACTCTCTTTGTAAGCTTTCTAGATACCACCTCACTCTTGTTTTATTTCAGGACTGCCTGAGCTTTTGCTGTGCTTTGGTAAGCCTTTTGCTTCCCTTGCTTTCCTTCAGGTACCAGCTGCCTCCATTTCTTTACATTTTGAGCACTGCCACATTGTGTATAAAATGGCATTCAAGTGCCTCTATTGTTAGCAGTGTACAAATGCAAAGGTGTAGAGGTATCTGTCTCATGCCTGAACATGATATGTCAGCATTGTAACCACAGAGGAGGCCACATCAAAAAAGTGATGAATTGCAAAAATTTGTCTGATTTAATTTTTTTAAAAATCTGCTGAAAGACAGTTTTCTGCTCTTCAAGGATGATAGCTGAGGGAGGAACGTGGTGTTCATCCTTGCTCTCAGGGGTTCTCAGTTGCCAGCTGGTTGTGATCATTACCAGCCAGCTTTATTCATTCAGTTGTAATAAGTGCCTCACTGTTGCTACCCAATTATTTTCTGTCACTATGACACTCTTAGTTTTACATAAAGTTCTTAATTTAATGATACTCTTCAGATGTGCTAAAATCATACTTTTATCCAGATAGGTCCTGTAGGTATTAGACATCTTCAGGAAGTTGACTTACGCTTCTGAGTTGAGCGCTTTTGAAAATGTGTTAAATGCTGTTCACTCTGTTTTATCAATTCCCATCTTTACAACTGTGTTCCTGCTTTTTAAATAGTTTCTGTCCATTTTACTACAATAAATTAATGGCCTTCTCCCACTATTTTGAATCTCAGCTTTCTAAAGTTTGTTGTGGTATTTCTTAGGCACAGTTAGGCCCCAAATCGACAAGAAACATTTGAACAGTTTGCTCTCCTGTAATCATACATATTAAGATAAGAAGCATTATTACATACTGGAATTTTAGGATATTCAGGAATCACCCAAAGATGTGATGATTTTTCTGCTTGGCACCATAACATGATGGTCCACTTAGTCTGTGATTAACACTTACGAAGTGATGTCACAGCCCTGTGTCGTTGCTCCTTTATTTCTTTTTCACATCCATAGCATTTTATGAAGGAATTTATACATTGGTCCACAGAAGCAATATCACAATAATATTGCAAAATACAGATCAGATGTTTGTATTCACAACCAATATCATGTATCTTAATGAGGAATAGACTTAAGAAAGGCCTAACTCAGCATGTTGAGGGGCACATGTAATATCCCCAACTGCGCTAAATTAGAGGCCTGAAATTTTACCCATAAGAAAACCTCTGCTAAGGTTGGGAGAAAAGGGGAATCCCCAAGGACTCTCTCTGCATATCCTCAACACAAAGCAGAGCTGCCAGGAAGGTGCTACAATTTACATTACATGTGTTTCATAGCATCCTCAAAACACAGCTCCTTCTAGTCAGACTGTTTCGGTGGTGCTGAGCTTTGTCTCTTTGAAGCCCTGTGCTTCCACAGCTTTTTGGGATTGTTGGTTTTGCTGAGTTCAATAGCTTTTACCGAAATTGTTGGTTGATTGTTTTTTGTTTTTTTTTCCTTATCAGTACTGTTAAATCAAAGCACTCCATTTGGATTTTACCTAGGGGAAAAAAATAAAAGAAATGGGCTTTCCTGAAACCTTAACAAGTGTGTCGGAGCAGAGGGTGGAGGTGGAGCCACTCGCAACGAGCATCTTCTCTGTGAAAAGTTCCTACCCAGGAACCACATTCCAGACCATTTTAGCAATAGCAGGGGTGCTTTCACATTTCATTGTGTTCAAAAGTTCAATCAAGAACAGTTTTGAAATTTTAATAGAAACTGAAAACAGAAAGGAGCCCAACACCCCTCTGTTGATCACAGCAACACGGAGGATAAAAGAGAAAAATTGATGCTATGAAACAAAAACAAACACTTCAGGGATTTTCGCTGAGCATCTTGCTGTTGCTGCTGTTACGTAATTTTTTTCAGTGATCTGTTGATAAAGTCTAAAAGGGAGTTTTAAACTGGAATTTCCCAGTACTTCTTGGGGATGCCCCCCATCTTCAGACTACAAATGAATAGATTTTTATTCAGCAAATAATATCTGCAGGTGAGCTTGCCCATGTCACCAAGATACACAGAATGTTTTGTAGTTGAAAGTGTCGAAAAATTTGAGTATCAAAGCTAAAGCCCTTGGAGTCATTAAGGGATATAACACTGCCGAGCTTCAGGGGCCAAGCAGAAGGCAAATGCTGCTTTATGAATGCAGCCAGACTTTGAGTTCATAAAGGACTTCCTTATCTCTCATTACTCATCACATGTATTAGCATCTTCTTTGCAAAGTAGTCTTGAAACTGCTGCCAGCAATCATCAAAATTAAAGGCCACTTGACTGGATTGCACTTGTGGAAAAGGATACACCACAAACAGGTGACCCACCACAACCACACACTTTTAAGTAAAGTGAGTCCATCAAGAAGTATTTATACAAAAAAATCTAATTAGCCACTCCTGAAATCTTTAACATATCTCTGTGCTGGAAGTGGTATTTTTGGCTCCTGTAAACACGTTACTAAGAAATGCTAATAACAAATGATTCAAAAGGAAGAGTCTTGATTATAACAAAACTTGTAAATTGAATGTTATAATTAAGAACATATTAAGGTTAATAAGAAATGTGTTGGAATACCATGTATCACAGATAATATAAATGTTTATTAAAATGAGTGTTGATTGACAACAGGTTATATATTTGGTATGAAAGTAAACATGTTGACTAACAGAAATAAGCACCTTATTTGAGACTAATGCTAATTTTAAATACAACAGTCATCTCAATTCTTTCATCCTATCTGTTGCCAACAGCAAAATATAAATTAAGAATGGCATTTTTTCCCCTTTTATTCACTGCTTCGCAAATCCAGCAGAAGTTTCATTGAAGACTTTTGTGCCTTTGGTATGTAAGGATCCCTGTGCACAACAGATTACTTCACTTGTTTTTCTTCCATCTTGGTGAAGTAAAGCAAACTAAGGGCAAACCCCCTTCCGTTCTTATTTTTAAAAACCCACAGATGTCACATAGCACTTTTAAATATAATGCTTCATTTTACTCTCTGGAGTAAAGATGAGATCATGTAAAATACTAACATTATGAAAGGCCACAATTCAAAGTAGTATGAGCTCCACAGCTAGGGGTGGCAGAGACCAGTTTTGAATTTCCTTCGATTTCCTTATTATAATAAGGAATTGTGCCTTCAGCCCCATCCCCTTCCCTACAGGGACATGATAGCAGTGTCTTAACTAAGCCACGCTCAAGCAGAAGAGAGGGCATTTGACTGAGGCCAGCACTAGCTCCCTGAATTGCTGTTTCCTCTCCTCTCAGAGGAAAAAAAGGCAAAATCTTGACAGAATTTGACATCCATCAAATAGCAGCTTGTCAGTCAGTATTTCTTTCATGACATCATGGAGAACGATCAAAGTATCACATAGTTCTTTTGAGACAGATCAGCATTGTAGCCAGATAGAAACTGTGGTGCAGTGCACTGTACTCCCATTACAGCTAGCTGCTTTAGATCTGTTTAAAGAAATCTGAGCTGAGCTGTCTGAGCTGAGCTCAGGTAAGTGCCTTTCTGCCCACTTCCCAAACACTGTGAGCCAGAACCATCCAGGAGCCTGGCTGTCTTCACAGCATAAATACTGTGGATATTGGGCACAGTGAAAACTTTTGGTTAAATATTTTTTAGTGTGCTTCCAGCTTGTCTAGCTGAAAAAAAAAAGTCTTTACACTGGGTCTGTTTTGAAAATGTGTCTAGTGGTCACATAGGTGATCTGGTATGCATTGGCCTTTTCTCAATTACCAGGTTACATTCAATTTCACTAACAGGCTAACACCCAAAACAAAGCAAATTGCATGCACCCTAATGCATATCAGTAAATAAAGACGATTTCAGTATACCAGTTAGGTTGTTCAGTGTTCCATGCTGGTTGCCACCCAGTGAAAAATAATAGTACTTTTTCCTTTTGACAGCTCATCTTACCAGTTCAGCCTGTTGCCTTTACTGGAAGAGCAACCAGAAACTTTCATATGATATAATTTTAAATTACTGTGGCTTTTCTTTCTATTTGATTATTTTCACTGTGTGGGGTCAATGTCTGACTGTGCCTTGTGTGTTGATGTGAGGTGTACTGAAACAGTTTTCTGTTCCTTTCATCAGATCTGTTTGAGAAGAATGACAGCTGTAAACTGGCAACCTAATTTTACAGCAATTGAAAAACATGTCATTCAACATGTTTTCACAGTCAACTCAATACCACAAGTTTTTCTAGTCATTTATATTTGCTGTTTAATTAACACATGTATAGTGTAATTGAAGAGAGATTAGTATTTGTCTATCAGTGCAGCATCCAACCCTGCCTGTTGCATGCCTGCTTTATCACATATGTCTAAAAAGAAACAAAAACTTATTCCAGACAGGAGTCTTATTTGATCAAGTTTTCTGACTCTGGGCCAAAACCAGAGGTGAAAACTTTACTGAATAGTCCCTGAGGTAACAGGGAAGTTTCCAAACTTGGAAGTTCCAATCCATCAGGAACACAAAGCCCGACCCAAATACCTTTAGAACAAACAGAGGCTTTCCAGCACTTTCAATTCACTGAGAATCAAGCCCGTGAACTGCAAGCTGCACTGCAGGGGCATAGATACAGTCTAATGTAAGGCAGTATAAATTCGATGAGCTCGTTTTAATATTTGTTGAAAACATATAATTTTAATAATGTGCTTCACAATTTGAAGTCAAAGGAAAGTACTGAACTCTTTCTGTGTGTTTTTTCTTAAAAAAAGCAGCAAATTCCCTTCCTGGTAATAAGATTAAGTAGTTCAGCCAGGAATATTTATGAGTGTTTGTCCTGGTTTCAGCTGGGATAGAGCTAACTGTCTTCCGAGTAGCTGGTACAGTGCTATGTTTTGAGTTCAGTATGAGAAGAATGTTGATAACGCTGATGTTTTCAGTTCTTGCTCAGTCGTGTTTAGACTAAAGCCAAGGATTTTCCAGCTTCTCATGGCCAGCCAGGGCACAAGAAGTTGGCACAGGACACAACCAAGGCACCTGACCCAAACTGGCCAATGGTGTATTTCATACCATGGGATGTCCCATCTAATTTAGGAACTGGGGAGTGGGGGGGGGCAGGGAATCGCTGCTCGGGGACTGGCGGGGTGTCGGTCGGCGGGTGGTGAGCTATTGCCCTGTGCATCATTTGTACATCCCAATCCTTTTATTACTACTGTTGTCATTTTATTAGTGTTATCATTATCATTGTAGTTTCTTCTTTTCTGTTCTATTAAACCGTTCTTATCTCAACCCAGGAGTTTTAATTTTTTTTCCCTGATTTCCTCCCCCATCCCACTGGATGGGGGAAGTGAGTGAGCGGCTGCGTGGTGCTTAGTTGCTAGCTGGGGTTAAACCATGACAGTCCATTTTGGCGCCCAACGTGGGGCACAAAGGGTTGAGATAACGACAAACCTGACCAGAGCTTGTTAAAACAAATTTGTTCCAAGCGTTCATTATGTTGATTATGAGTTCTTAGAGTTGTTGCTCTGGCTTTTAAAGCTCTGTTATGTATCACCTCGCTTGCTGTATATAGTTCCTCTTCTACTGCTTAACATCTGTGGGAGGTGGATTTTTGCTTTGATGTATGGTATAACACTGGTTTATGGTATGATAAAGTCATCGGCTGTGGGATTAATCCGGTATTTGCACTTAGCATTGTCACCTTTATACGGCAGGAGCCACCTGTGGGAAACTATTAATAATTATACCATTTACCTTTCCTCCTTGGAAAACCAGTCTATGGGTGGGGTACCTTTCTTCCCCTCTCCTTTCTCCTTTAGTCCAGTTACAATGGTGTTGGAGAATTTTGGAAAATTTGAATACTCCTGGGATGTTGGGACCAGCATGGTCCTAGCCCTACTGCTAGGAATTAGCATGCTTCTGAATGTGGTTCAGTTCTCGTTTAAGGTTAAACAGCTATTTAAGAAGATCACCCAGAGATGTGCCCCAAGGCTAGATAATTATGAGTGGCAGGGTGTGTGGGGTAGTATGGGCAAGTACCTAGAAAAGTGGGCACCTCCAATGAATGTTTTGGAAATTCACCCCTGAACAAGTGCAGGATCCAGAAGAACTAGTAAAATATTTGGAAAAGGTATGCTGTCACCCCGGCAACTCCAGAGAGATACAAATCACTGCAACATGCTGGGACCTGGCCCATGCCTATCGAGCCCTGTTCAACACTACTCAGTACCCTCAAGGGGAAGAGAAAGTCTCTAGAACTAACAACGAAACCATGACCACGGCGGCCACCCAAACCTCGACAATGGGTGCTGTGGCCCCTCCAGGCCTAGCAAGGAGCACTGCTGCTACCCAAACCTCGGCGACAGACACTGCGGTTATCCAGAACCCGGCGAGCAATACTGCAACTGAACCAGAGGACCAACCTGGACCAGTATCGGTTGCCCCCGTACAGAAAAGGAAATATACAAAAAAATCAGTTCGCTTAGCGAAGGATAATGGTGAACCAGAGTCATCACGGGAACCGGAGGAAGAGGCAGAACCAGAGGTAATAACCCGGTCCCTATCCTTGAGTGAGCTGTGGGATTTGCGAAAAGATTTTGGCTGCCATATAGGTGAGCATATCATCACCTGGCTCCTCCGACGCTGGGACAATGGGGCTAATAGCTTGGAATTAGAAGGTAGGGAAGCCAAGCAGCTGGGATCACTTGCCAGGGAAGGTGGCATTGACAGGGCAATTGGAAAAGGGACACAAGCCATCAGCCTCCGGAGGCAACTCCTGTCAAGTGTGAAGGAGAGGTACCCCTTTAAGGAAGATGTTATATGTCAATCAAGCAAGTGGACCACCATGGAAAAAGGTATTCAATATCTGAGGGAATTAGCTGTGCTAGAGACGATTCATCATGACCCAGACAACCAACAATTACCCAAAGACCCAGATGAAGTCCAATGCACACAACCCATGCGGCGGAAGTTTGTACGGAGCGCACCATCGTCCTATGCCAACGCATTGTCAGTAATGTCCTGGAAGGATGAAGAGGCACCAACAGTGGAGGAAGTGGCTCGCCAGCTGCATCAATACGAAGAAAATCTCTCCTCCTCCTACAAGCCTGCATTTCAGCTGTGGAGAAGCTGTCCGAGGATTTCCAGCAATTCAAAAAGGATATGTCCTATTCCCCACCTGTAAGGACCAATGTCTCAGCTATTAGGAGTGAGCGGTCTTCTGCCCAAGAGAGAGAATATAGAAGGTACACACCGCGAGGTGCCCTGTGGTTTTACCTATGTGATCATGGAGAGGACATGAGGAAATGGGACGGAAAACCTACCTCGGTCCTAAATGCACGGGTACGTGAACTGCGAGGAAAAACCCCCACAAAAGGGGATTCTACCAGGAAAAATGCCGCTCCAGTTTCCAAACAGAGTAGAAGGGCTGACTTTATTTCTGATCCTCTTGAAGGGACTTCTGAGCCAATTCTACGAGAAGTGAATACTGAATACTCTGACCAGAATTAGAGGGGCCCTGCCTCCAGCCAGGTGGAGGAAAGGGATAACTGGGTCCATTGGACTGTGTGGATTCGATGGCCTGGCACGTCAGACCCACAGGAGTATAAGGCTCTAGTAGACACCGGTGCACAGTGCACTCTAATACCATCAAGTTATAAAGGGACAGAATCCATCTGTATTTCTGGTGTGACAGGGGGATCTCCAGAGTTAACTGTATTGGAAGCTGAAGTAAGCCTAACTGGGAATGAATGGCAAAAACACCCCATTGTGACTGGTCCAGAGGCTCCGTGTATCCTTGGCATAGACTATCTCAGGAGGGGGTATTTTAAGGACCCGAAGGGGTATCGATGGGCTTTCGGTATAGCTGCCTTGGAGACGGAGGGCACTGAACACTTGTCTACCCTGCCTGGTTTCTCTCAAGAGCCTTCGACTGTGGGGTTGCTGAAGGTTGAAGAACAACAAGTGCCAATTGCTACGGTGCACCGGCG
Source organism: Astur gentilis (assembly GCF_929443795.1). Taxonomy (NCBI): domain Eukaryota; kingdom Metazoa; phylum Chordata; class Aves; order Accipitriformes; family Accipitridae; genus Astur; species Astur gentilis. Next base: position 1,419,502 of record NC_064881.1, on the reverse strand, counting down.
GCAATATCGCACCAACCGAGACTCTCTGATTCCCATCCACAAATTGATTCGCCAACTGGAGAGCCAAGGAGTGATCAGCAAAACTCGCTCACCCTTTAATAGTCCCATGTGGCCAGTGCGGAAGTATAATGGGGAATGGAGATTAACCGTTGACTATCGCGGCCTGAATGAAGTTACCCCACCGCTGAGTGCTGCCGTTCCAGATATGCTAGAACTTCAATACGAGCTAAAGTCAAAGGCAGCCAAGTGGTATGCCACCATTGACATTGCTAATGCATTTTTCTCAATCCCTCTGGCAGCAGTTTGCCTTTATTTGGAGGGGTGTCCAGTACACTTGGAATCAATTGCCCCAGGGGTGGAAACACAGGCCCACCATTTGCCATGGACTAATCCAGACTGCACTGGAAAAAGGTGAAGCTCTGGAACACCTGCAATACATTGATGACATCATTGTATGGGGCAACACAGCAGAAGAAGTCTTTGAGAAAGGGAAGAAAATAATCCAAATCCTTCTGAAAGCAGGTTTCGCCATAAAGGAAAGTAAGGTCAAGGGACCTGCACAGGAGATCCAGTTTTGGGGAATAAAATGGCAAGATGGACGTCGTCAGATCCCAATGGACATGATTAACAAAATAGCAGCTATGTCTCCCTCAACTAATAAAAAGGACACACAGGCCTTCTTAGGTGTCATGGGGTTTTGGAGAATGCATATTCCAAATTACAGTTTGATTGTAAGCCCTCTCTATCAAGTGACCAGGAAGAAGAATGATTTTAAATGGGGCCCTGAACAACAACAAGCCTTTGAACAAATTAAACGGGAGATTGTTCATGCCGTAGAGCTTGGACCAGTCTGGACAGGACAAGATGTTAAAAATGTGCTCTACACTGCAGCTGGGGAGAATGGCCCTACCTGGAGCCTCTGGCAGAAAGCACCTGGGGAAACCCGAGGCCGACCCCTGGGGTTTTGGAGTCAAGGATATCGAGGATCCGAGGCTCGCTATACTCCAACTGAAAAAGAGATACTGGCAACGTATGAAGGAGTTCGAGCCGCCTCAGAAGTGGTTGGTGCTGAGACACAGCTCCTCTTAGCACCCCGACTGCCAGTGCTGGGCTGGATGTTCAAAGGGAGGGTCTCCTCTACACATCATGCGACTGACGCCACGTGGAGTAAGTGGATTGCACTGGTCACACAACGGGCTCGCATAGGAAACCCCAGTCGCCCAGGAATGTTAGAAGTGATCACGGACTGGGCAGAAGGCAAAGATTTTGGAACGTCACCAGAGGAGGAGTTGGCACGTGCTGAAGAAGCCCCACTGTATAATGAACTGCCAGAAAATGAGAGGCAATAAGCCCTGTTCACTGATGGGTCCTGTCGCATTGTGGGAAAGCATCGAAGGTGGAAGGCTGCTGTATGGAGTCCTACACGACAAGTCACAGGAACTGCTGAAGGAGAAGGTGAATCGAGTCAGTTTGCAGAGGTGAAAGCCGTCCAGCTAGCGTTAGACATTGCTGAAAGAGAAGAGTGGCCAGTGCTCTATCTCTATACTGACTCATGGATGGTGGCAAATGTCCTATGGGGGTGGCTACAGCAATGGAAGCAGAGCAACTGGCAGCGCAGAGGTAAACCCATTTGGGCTGCCACACTCTGGCAAGATATTGTGTCCCAGCTAGAGAATCTGGTTGTAAAAGTACATCATGTAGATGCTCACGTACCCAAGGGTCAGGCCACTGAGGAACATCGAAACAACGAACAGGTGGATCAGGCTGCCAAGATTGAAGTGTCTCAGGTGGACCTATACTGGCCACGTAAGGATGAGCTATTTATGGCTCGGTGGGCCCACGATACTTCAGGCCATCAGGGAAGAGATGCAACATATAGATGGGCTTGAGATCGAGGGGTGGACCTGACCATGGACGCTATCGCGCAGGTTATCCATGAATGTGAAACATGTGCTGCAATTAAGCAAGCCAAGCGGTTAAAGCCCCTGTGGTATGGAGGGCGATGGCTGAAATATAAATTTGGGGAAGCCTGGCAGATTGACTATATCACCCTCCCACAAACTCACCAAGGCAAGCGCTATGTACTGACAATGGTGGAAGCAACCACCGGATGGCTGGAAACATATTCTGTACCCCATGCCACTGCCCGGAACACTATCCTGGGCCTTGAGAAGCAGGTCTTGTGGCGACATGGCACCCCAGAAAGAATTGAGTCAGACAACGGGACTCATTTCCGAAACAACCTCATGGACACCTGGGCCAAAGAGCATGGCACTGAGTGGGTGTATCATATCCCCTGTCATGCACCAGTCTCTGGGTAAATTGAGCGATACAATGGACTGTTAAAAGCTACATTGAAAGCAATGGGGGGCGGAACTTTCAAACATTGGGATACACATTTAGCAAAAGCCACCTGGTTAGTCAACACCAGAGGATCTGCCAATGGAGTGGCCCTGCCCAATCAGAATTTTTACATACTGTAGAAGGGAATAAAGTCCCTGTAGTGCATATGAAAAATATGTTAGGGAAGACAGTCTGGGTTACTCCTGCCTCAGGCAATGGTAAACCCATTCGTGGGATTGCTTTTGCTCAAGGGCCTGGGTGCACTTGGTGGGTGATGCAAAAAGATGGAGAAGTCCGATGTGTGCCTCAAGGGGATTTGATTTTAGGTGAAAATAGCCAAAATTAAACTGTATGATATTAGTTGCTATATAACCCTGCTACTGTATGTTATCATTACTATAACTGTTATATGCTATATCCATAGTACTATAGTAAGAATCACTTGGATCAAGCAAGAAAGAACTGCGATAAAACTGAGCAAAACGCAATAGTGATGGAACCAGAGCTGACTCCAGCATGCAACAATCCAACAGTGCACACCATCCTCCTGCTGCGTCAAATGTCATTTGCTCGTCACACCGCACTGAAGCCCAATTCTGCTCTACCGACTGAGAGGACTTTGCACCATCCCTCCTGCCCAGACAGACTGGTATGACAGATGGAGCCCAGAGTCGGAAACTAATTGAACTCAACAAATGTTTTATGAACAGAACTCACGAACTAAAGGAATAATATCTCTGTGTTTGTATATATATATATTTATATATCATTGTTCATATGTCTCAAAGGACTGGAAAGGTGGTGATGATTAATCAGGATGTAACTAAAGGTATGGGAACTGAGCATGACGTCAATGGTATAGAATAAGGGGTGGATACTGTCCTGGTTTCAGCTGGGACAGAGTTAACTGTCTTCCTAGTAGCTGGTACAGTGCTATGTTTTGAGTTCAGCATGCGAAGAATGTTGATAACACTGATGTTTTCAGTTGTTGCTCAGTATTGTTTAGACTATAGTCAAGGATTTTTCAGCTTCTCATGGCCAGCCAGGGCACAAGAAGTTGGCACAGGACACAACCAAGGCACCTGACCCAAACTGGCCAATGGTGTATTCCATACCATGGGATGTCCCATCTAGTTTAGGAACTGGGGAGTGGGGGGGGGCAGGGAATCGCTGCTCGGGGACTGGTGGGGTGTCGGTCGGCGGGTGGTGAGCTATTGCCCTGCGCATCATTGTACATTCCAATCCTTTTATTACTACTGTTGTCATTTTATTAGTGTTATCATTATCATTGTAGTTTCTTCTTTTCTGTTCTATTAAACCGTTCTTATCTCAACCCAGGAGTTTTACTTTTTTCCCCCGATTTCCTCCCCCATCCCACTGGATGGGGGAAGTGAGTGAGCGGCTGCATGGTACTTAGTTGCTGGCTGGGGTTAAACCAATGTCTTTATGCTTTACAAAGATAAAAAGCCAACACTGAATTATTTGGTGAAACATATTCTATACTGTGGTTTTAACGGGTTTGTTTTACATGTCTAGATTGTCTTAATGCCATGAAATGTCACTCATGGTGAATTTCTGAGACCAGGCAGCACCAGAAATAGGAGGATGCAGGACGTGTTCCAGTGAGCCCAATACCTATACTCTTCAGAGTACTTATATGCAAGACACATAGTTCAGTGTAACTCAGAAAAAAGAATTTCAGATTCTGATTTTGAATCTATAGTTAGATAACAGTCAGTATTAAAATTTCTAACTGTTATTATGTTAAATTAAGCAAATTATTTTATTTTAAATAAAATGGATCAGAAACACTGCTTTCACAGGATACATTTTCAATATTCTATAATGAATTTGTCCAAGGCAAAATTTAAATACTACTTTGAAAATCACAGGAACATCTTCTCATGTTTAAACCTTTATTTCTCTTTGACAAATGCTGATGTTAATGCTCAGGAATAAAAGACCAAGTTACTGTTTTAATTCACACTAAGGATAGCAAAGGAATGTCATTTTAGCTGTGGCAGTTTCTGATACAATGATTCATGAGAGACACCAGATTGGAGCAATTTTATTTGGGAGAGCATTAAGCAGAAACATTATTATTAGCTTTTTCCATTTCTTTCTCTTTCTTTCTTATTTTCTGTGCACATAATCTATGTATCACATTTATCTGCAGAATGTATGTTTTCCCTTCCATATTACACCCTCATCCCAAATGGTTATTATGTTGCTTCGTGTTTCTGAAAGTGTTAGTCATGTGAAATGGCACTAAAATAATTTTGCTTTTCCTGTCAAAGGAAATGAAAGCAAAAAGGCAATTACTTTTCCAAGTTGTAAAATTGTATTGTTATTGACATGAAGCAAGCTAAAGCAATAACTCCTGATGATGTGCTAATAAATAATATATATGTTTATATATATTGGACCTCTCCTCTTTTTACACCAGTTCAAACCTGGAGTAACTTCACCATAGTCAACATAATCATAAATAAGAGAAGAATCTGAGCCACGATGTGTTGATGAATTATGTATTACAGGCAAGCAAAATTTTAATTTTTTGTATACATGTCTGCACCGATGGGTGTAAATGAATAATGGTGAAATATCAGTCTGAACTCTGACTCAATCAGATCCTCCTCTGTCCTGGACAGTGTTGAAGCCCGCGAAGTTTTAGCAGGTGTGCCAGCCAAGATATTTCATTCATTTAAGAGATTTGTACAGCCTGGAAAAGCATCTGATATTCTTTTTCCTCCAATCCTTTCTCAAGCTAGGAAGTTTGTGACAGAAACATAATTAAGGATAGTATTATGACCAGCATCAGATTCAGATCCTTTTGATTCCCTAGCCTGATGAAAATCATCCATAGATGTGTTGCCTAGAGCACTGCTGGGTTCACATTCAGAGTCAGGCTCAGATTTCCACTTCTTGGTTCATGGTAAAACACCTGAATGGCCCCACTATGACCTTTGGGAGGAACAAGTATCTGACTCCTCAAATCATGCTGGTTTTGAATGTTCTTCCCTGGTCCCTCAGGAGAAATGGACCTGTTCCAAGCCTCCTAGCAGGTAGACCTAAGCACTGCCATCTGTTCTTGCTATCTAGAGAGAAACAATGCAAGTCCATCACCCCAGGCTGAGTCAGAGATGGTGGCTGCTGGAAGAAACATGAAGAATGCTAGGACTGAGGGCTGGCAATCCTGAGAACAGAAGAGGACTTGGAAGAAGCCTTGGCATGGGTATCAAAGTACCACCATGGGTACCTGCCCCAGAGAGGCAGTGAATCTGTGCTGACCTCGTAAAAAGGTCAACCACAAATTCACCTGCTCTTTTCTCGAGACAATCTACATTCTCAGGTGGATCTTTGAGGGTTTGTGTTTAACTTCAGATAATTAAAAAAAGTAAGGAAGAAAACAGTATTTGAATCATAATGGAAATGAGCTACCTTTCCTTCAGACAAATTGGATTTGTGAGCTGAAGGGTAAGGCAATAAATACAGTAATATTACCTAGTTCTAGTTCTGTACTTTTAAAGATTTGTTTGCATGCAAAAGGTAATTTCTATTAAGATAAGGTATGAACTGAAAATACAGCTGCTGTTGCTGAATCTCCCCAAAGAATATCTATTCATGGGCTTATGGATATATGGATAACTCCAGAGATACAAGTCAGAGTAGAGGGAAAATGAAAGGAAAATTAATTTTTGTTTACTTTCCTTTTCAATTTTGATCTTAAATAAATTAAATGTTATGTCATCATGTTATGTAATCACTTGAAAGTCAGACCTCTGATTAACTTTCTTGCATGGCAAAGAATGTACCTAGGAGCCCATTATAAAATATGTAGATTTCAGGATATTTTAAACTCTTAAATTTGCCAATTGTTCTAAGAGAGCTAATATGTAGCCTGATGTTGTTTGAAATGTACCTATCACCAGTGCATACTTATTCATTGAACTAACGTATTTTTGCAAGGAGACAGTTTTACCAAGTTCCAACTTGAACAGGAACTTGGGCTTCCTCTATCATTTCAGAAGTTCTCCAGATTTATATACATTTACAAACATTTGGTCTGCTGCTGCCCTGATTACAGATAATATGGGTAACATGGAAAGGAGGGCAGACCCCCCCTAAGAGTCTGCAGCTGTACATGGTGTCCTCTGTTGCTTAGATCAACAAGTTCTGTGTTCATCTTGTCTCTGCTGCAGGCTACTTTTAAGACCCCGATTTTGGGACTTGCTTTCTTCAACACTTCCTTCCTGTTTACATACACACTCACCTTCCGTGCCCCCTCAACAACACTGAACAGGTTTTGGGCTGACTGCTGTAATGGAAGATGTACCCTGGTAGCCAGGATGTTCAAATGCTCATTGATTTACTTCTATGTAATAAGTAATTTTCCATAAGTTCCAGGATAAGTGATCTGTTCTGCACATTACAAATTGGTCTATTCCGAGCCGGTTTTATTACTACAAACTAATGTAAGATAAAACTTTCTGAAGTGCACATTGAGTATTTCATCAGATTGGCACTTCCATTTCCTCAAAACTTGTGCAATACTCCACTTCTTGAATCCAATTAGCCAAATAAATATCTGGGGGAAAAAAACAATAAAAATCAAGAGCATTGTTCTTAACATGAAGCAGAAAACAGAGAATGGGCACTGAGGGATGCAGCATTTCCTTCTCTCAGACCTTGCTGAA